>NC_138745.1:6200427-6800427 GCF_965113295.1 Leuciscus leuciscus
GCCCTGACCGGGCAAAGGAAGCCTGCGTCCCCTTCCTCTTCAGATACCGGCAGGGCCGACAGGGAGATCACCTGTGCCCTAAACGGTGTATTGAAGGATTTAGGAACATATCCGTGCTTTGGTTTGAGTATGACTCTCGAGTCATTCGGCCCAAACTCCATACACGTCGCGCTCACTGAGAGCGCTTGCAAATCCCCTATGCGCTTCACTGAAGCGAGAGCCAGAAGAAACACTGTTTTGAAAGACAAGAGTTTCAGGTCTATTGACTGTATTGGCTCGAATGGGGCACCTTTCATGGCTTCCAGAACCGTGGAAAGGTCCCAAACGGGAACTGAGGGTGGTCTGAGAGGGTTCAGCCTCTTAGCTCCTCTAAGGAAGCGAATGACCAGATCGTTCCTTCCTAATGACTGGCCAAGCGGTGGTTCAGCGAACGCTGCTATGGCCGCCACATAAACTTTGAGCGTGAATGGGGTTCTGCCCTTATCCAGAAGCTCTTGTAAAAAGGAGAGAACCTCTGGCACCCCACAGCGTGAGGGTGAAGTGCCACTCGCTGTACACCAGCTAGTGAACACAGACCATTTGAGGAATAGAGCCGCCTCGTAGATGGAGCTCTAGCCTGCGTGATCGTGTTTAACACTCCCGCTGGGAGGTTAACGGGTACCCGTTGATGGCCCACGCATGTAGGGACCAAAGCTCCGGGCGAGGATGCCAGATCGAGCCGTTCGCCTGCGAGAGGAGATCCCTCCTCACCGGTATCGGCCACGGGGCGGTACTCGTCAGCTGCATCAGGACTGGAAACCAGACTTGGTTTGTCCAAAATGGGGCGACGAGTAGCACTGGGCATCCGCTCTCCCTGATTTGCTCTAACACCTGGGGTGGGAGCGTGACAGGGGGAAACGCATAGAGCGGGCAGTGGGGCCAGACGTGAGCCAGCGCATCCCTGCTCTTGGAGAAGAATTCCTGACAATGAGCGTTCTCTTGAGACGCAAATAGGTCTATTTCCGCTCTGCCAAATGTCCGCCATAGCATTTTGACTGTCTGTGGATGTAAAGACCATTCTCCTGTCGGCAGATTGTTTCTGGACAGTCTGTCTGGTCCCACATTCAGATGGCCGGGCACATGCGCTGCCCTGAGCGAGCGCAGACTGTGCTGAGCCCAGACCAGGAGGCGTTCTGTCAGCCTGTGAAGGATTCTGTATCTGATACCTCCTTGGTGATTTATATAAGCCACCACTGACATGTTGTCCGAACGGACCAAGACGTGGTGTCTTTTTTATCTGGGGACAAAAACGCCTCAGCGCGTTGTCGACTGCCATCATTTCCAGGCAGTTTATATGCAGAAGCTTTTCCCGTTCCGACCACTGGCCGAATAACGGTCTGCCCTCGAGCAGCGCTCCCCATCCCGAGGTTGAGGCGTCCGTAGACACCACCTTCACACTCGAGGAAGTCCCCAGGCTTACACCTGACTGGTACCAGTCGGTCACTGTCCAAGGTTTCAGAGCTGCGACGCATTTCTGATCGACCTTGAGGCGCGCGAGACCGGAGGTCCAAGCTCTGAGCGGCGCGCGCTTTCAACCAATACTGCAGCGGGCGCATGCGAAGCAGACCCAGCTGAAGCACTGAGGATGCTGAAGCCATGAGACCCAGCATCCTTTGAAACTTTTTGAGCGGGGCTAAAGCGCCGTGGCGAAAAATCTCTGTCATGCGCTGAATACTTAGTCTGCGCTGCGGCGACAGCTGTGCTGTCATAGACAGCGAGTCCAGATCTGTGCCCAGAAAAGATATTTTCTGACTGGGAGACAGTGAACTCTTTGCCCAATTGACTGTGAGACCTAAATTCTCGAGGTGATCGAGTAATATGGTCCTGTGTTCTATGAGCTCCGACTGTGATCGAGCTAGAACCAGCCAATCGTCCAAATAATTCAGCACTCGTATGCCTCGGAGCCTGAGGGGTGCGAGCGCTGCATCCATGCACATCGTGAATACGCGAGCTGGTGCCAGGGATAGGCCGAATGGCAGGACTGTGTACTGATATGCCTGGCCCTCGAAGGCGAATCTCAAAAATCGCCTGTGACGTGACGCTATTTGTATTTGAAAATAAGCGTCTTTCAGATCTATCGACATGAACCAGTCCCCTTGGCAAATTTGCGAGAGGATTTTCTTGGTCGTGAGCCTTCTGAACCGTCATTTCAGAAGTGCTTTGTTTAGTCGTCTTAGATCTAAAATGGGTCTGAGACCCCCGTCTTTTTTTTTTTTTTTTTTTGGGGTACCAGAAAATATCTGCTGTACATGCCCCCTTTGCTCTGAGCTTGTGATAGGGGTTCTATAGCCCCTTTGCTCAGTAACTTCGCTATTTCGGCCCGAAGTAGGTGTGCTACTTCCTTTTTCACCTTAGTATCGATTCGCGCCGCTTTGCATTGCGGGCGTCGACCGAACTGTAGCGAATAGCCTCTTTCTATAATGTCTAGCACCCACTTCGAAACCCCGGGTAGCCTTGCCCATGCGTTTGCACGAATGGCTAGGGGTTGAATGCGAAGCGCGCTCTGGTCACTCAGTGACAGAGGGGCTTCAGTGTGCTGCAACATAAGCGTCGCGCTTATGACATTTGAGGCAGGGGGCGCGCTGATAACAGCGGGCAGATTGCCCGCGCTCGACTCCTCTGCGGTGGTCAACCGAGAGGGGGAGGGCTGGGCGAGTCCCGTAAGACCTGTCATGTCTATGTGTGAATGTGGGCGTGGGATAGCGGGCACATTTACAACACTGAGAGTATTGTCTGCCTGAGCAGAGCAAAAATGCATGTTGGTTTCGTTTTACAGAAACCTTGAGACATGCAGAACGTAGTGTTTGTGGGCACTGGGCAGTGGGCACATTTACCACATTTAATGCGCAATCGATCTGGGTCGATTTCATGTGCGCGAGCCCTGTGCGACGGGCTGTGTTTCTGTGTAGGAATGAGCACTGGGCAGTGGACATTTTGTCTACACTCATAACACCATCGGCCGTGGCCGGAACACCAGAAAATACACTCTATGGGATTTATCTGGGTAGCCGTAAAGCGGCGTTTGTGTGCAGGCAAGTGGGCTGTGTCGCCGACTTGTTTACTGCAGAATACACTGGAACAGTCGCATTTACTGGAACTGAACGAGCGAGAAGTTGCCATAGAAACAGAGAGCGTCAACATGCTGGCGCTTGTTTGCAGGTGTGCGTGTATTACAATAGACTCGTCCACTGCAATATTGACATTTCCAGAGAAATGTGTGAGAATGGAGGTAGTGACGCACGGAAACCATAGAAACGGTGCTTGGGTGCAGGCGATCGGGTTGTACAACGCGCTCGTTGGCTGCAAAAATACACATCTGCAGTCGCCTTTTCAGAGAACTGACAGAGCGAGCATTGACGGCAAAATGTTTTATTTTTTTGCCGTTAGACCCAGGCTCGAACACGGATCTCCCGCGTGAAAACCTGAGAATCGGCCACAGGGGAAGACACAAAGGCTTTTATATAGCGCGAGTATTATCAGAGAAACCTGTGTTTCTGTGTAGGAATGAGCACTGGGGAGGCAGTGGGCATTTTGTCTACACTCATAACACCATTGGCCGTGGCCGGAACACCAGAAAATACACTATGGGATTTATCTGGGTAGCCGTAAAGCGGCGTTTGTGTGCAGGCAAGCGGGCTGTGTCGCCGACTTGTTTACTGCAGAATACACTGGAACAGTCGCATTTTCTGGAACTGAACGAGCGAGAAGTTGCCATAGAAACAGAGAGCGTCAACATGCTGGCGTTCGTTTGCAGGCGTGCGTGCATTACAACAGGCTCGCTCACTGCAGTATGACATTTCCAGTCGCCTGAACTTCAGAGGGGAATGAGAAATAGAATTCGGCCCGGCCGCAGCGGGAAATTAACACTCTTTTCTCCTTTCGCCAGTGACGCACGGGAACCATAGAAACGGTGTTTGGGTGCAGGCGAGCGGGTTGTACAACGCGCTCGTTGGCTGCAAAATGCACATCTGCAGTCGCCTTTCAGGGAACTGACAGAGCGAAGCATTGGAGGCATAATTAATCTGCCGTTAGACCGAGATTCGAACCCCGGTCTCTCGTGTGAAAAACCAAATATTCCGCCACTGAGCCACAGCGGGGAACACAAAGGCTTTCAGATGCACGAGCATATAAGAGCGTCAACATGTTTTCTTCGGCGTTTGCTTGCCGGCGCTGCAATATTTATATTTCCAGTCGCCTGATCAGGGAACTGAGAAATGTGTGAGAATATTGAGGTCAGTCCAGCTCGGACTAAAACACTATTTTCTCCTTTCGCTGGTGATTGACGCGTGAATGGGGCGCAGAGGCAGGGTAGCTTTCTTGTACGTAAAGAAAATCTAACCCCGACCGTCCGCTTCCCGCCTCCCCTGTGAACGGCGCATTTTGCGCGGCTCGAACAGAGGGAGAGAGAAAGCTAGCCCCGTGACCGTCCGCTCCTGACATCCCCTGTGAACGGCGCGGTTTGCGCGGCTCGAACAGAGGGAGAGCAGGTATCATCCTCCAAGCAGGCAAGGCAAGCGGGCGCACCGGCGAGCTTTGCGGGTTGGGGGGGGAAAGGGGCGTCTTGAAAAAGACGCCCGGCTCTTTTAGTGTAATGAGAGTGTGTGTCGCGGCGGCGAACACACACACATACACAAAACACAGTGGCAGAGAAAAGGATATGTACGCCGGAAAGCGTCAGCAGGAACGGCGACTGAAGGCGGCGAGTTGTCGACCGGCAGCTTCAGATGCAGATTAATCCCGCTGGGTGCTTGACTCAGACGGCGCGGCTTCCTCTCAGGATCCAGCGATGCGTGAGCCCGCTGAAGAGATAAAAAACTGACCAAACCAGCCTCTCTGGGCCGTATTTATAGCCCTGGCCCCACCTGATTTCGGCGGGACATGACGTAATGGGCGCGAAGCGCCCTCATTGGTTCTGACGTCATGAGGAGCCTCTATCGATAGGCTGGTGCAGTTGCCGCAGAGCAGCCAATGGGCGCGCGAGCTGTCTCGCCCATGTCTGCATGCTGCTGCAATGCGTTTTACATTATTGCAAAATTAAGGATAATTTTTGGCTTCAATATCTCGAGGAAAAGAGGTTTTCCCCTAGCGTAAGATATCTTACGCAAGTACGAGAGACCTCTCGTAAGAGAACTTACTCTGTGAACCTAACCTGGTCGGGAGCAGGTTTTCTTCGGTAAACCCAGAGGTTTTTTTTTCAGTCTCCTCCCCTTTTTTAAAGAGGAAGTGGTGTTTAAACACCTCATTCATTCTTTCAGTACATTTTTATTAATAAAATTAATCTTTATTACTAAAAAAATATTGCTATTTTTACTGCTGGTTTTTTTTTTTTCTATTTTTTTTTTATAAGATGAAGACTATATAACTCCTTAACTGGAAACTGAAAATACAGTAGTAGATTAAAGTTACATAATGTAGTTCTAAACAAATTCTACAGAATTAAACACTGGCATTTACTGGAAATCACTGAACTGTGTTCATCTGTGCACCAGAAGTTGATGGACCGTCCTCCTGCTGTTCTTCCACACTCTGGGGGCGGGGGGAGAGATACGAATAGCCGTTCATACTTAGATTTAAACTTTGATTCTATAGGCTACTCCACATAAAAATGTGAAAAAATCTGAATGTGTAGATTGTTTGATGTGTAGACACATAATATTAACATTACCTCTGTAGGCCTCTCTGTGGCAGCAGAAACTCTTTATCCCCATCGTCCTGTGAAGATGAGCATTTGGTTGAGTGCACTTTATAACACTATTTGTCATAATTTCTGGTGTATTGATAGGCTACTTACAACTGCCTGGGGTTCTGTTGGGACAAGGAGGCTCCAAAAGACAGATATTACCATCAGAATCTGTTGGGACCAACAAAAAACCCAACCCAAAGTAAAATAAATGGAAATATCAAAAATAGCCTATATAAAAAAACAACACATATGTAAACCTCTTACATTTTCTGAAGGCCCTTGGATCTTCGGGAGTGACTGGCTCTGAACTCTGAAGTTAATGACATCTTCAACAGTGAAATTAGATTAATGTAATAATGACTATCTTTAGAAAGTATTGGTCTACTTATTACTAAATCCCATATCAACCTCAACCACTTGAACAATACAAGGAGAGACAAGAAACTGCACTTTTAATGCTTTCAAATAAACAATATACAGTTGCATGAATTATTCTTGAATTGACCAAAGTGTGTAGAGGGAGAAGGTTACATAAAAAATATAGCCTACCTTTTAAAAATGTATGTTAAATATAGAGAATTGTTCTATAGTCTAATGCAATTACATCAGATTTTACTTTAAATTACAGAAGAATTAAGAGTAATCCCTTTAATTAAATTACAGTATTTAGATTACTTGGTTATTATTTACACCCAACACTGTATAACTAATTAAAATGTAAACTTATGTGTTGACTCAAGCAACTATTTTCTCCCTAGCTAACTCTCTGTCCTTTGCTGCTGGAGCTGATATTTATATATATATATATATATATATATATATATATATATATATATATATATATATATATTCATACTCTCCATATGCTTGCAGAAGCTCATCCATTTCTGCTGGTGAGAAATATGAAGACCTCTTTTTGTCTGGCGCTGTTGCCATGGTGACTCATATCTGCGCTCCATTGATAATGGCTTTTTATAGTTGTGGTGCACGCGCTTAACTCAGAGTCAGTCAACTCAGAGTTGGTTGAACCTCCTTTTTGAAACAGGCCCCTGATGTGTTTATTCAAACTCTGATTTAAAAAAAAAAAATCTGATAAAACATGTTTAAAACGAACTTTTTTTTTGACTAATTACTGCCTTGTATTAAAAGGTTTAGAAACTGAATACTCAACTTGCATTAGGATAAAAGAGTTCAAACTCGACAAATACATATAATTGAAATTGTTGAATATCCCCTCACATAAAAATTTCAAAAAAAAAAATATATATATAGATGGTATAACCATGGTACATATATCATGATTTTTTGGGAAAGACTGACACCTATAATTTGAGGGTTTGAAATTAACTGAATTTGCACTTTATTCCATTTTAAATGGAAAGCCTAGCATCTGGATTGACCGGGTTTGGTTTGGATTCAGGTACCCTGTAGGTCTTGAAGAGCTATAGTCTTGACTCCAAGTACTTACAGAATTAAGTTAAAATGCACAAGTCAAAACTATATTTTAACAGTTATGTACAGTCCCAGCACAAAGGGCATCTTATAGACAATATTTCCTGATTCTAGGCTGTGCCATCACTCAGAGAATCTTCCCAGATCACTCCATTAAGCATTACAAAGTTGCATTTCATAAGTGGAGCTTGTGAGATGAATGAAACTTGCTACCGGACTGAGAACATGACAGACCTTTATTTATCCAAACAGAACATACATTTAAAAATAAATAAAGCAAATAAAAAGGTTTACAGATTAGTTGAATGGAGTATGAATGAAAGGCAGTGTTTTGACAAGGCAGTCACATGTTGATGCATAGACTAAATAAATGACCATTTAAAGATAAGACCCAAGCCCTTGCGCATGTGCGTATACATAAAGGTTAAACCAGTGTAAAACTCCAGACCAGTGATTCCTGCAGGAGGAGAAAAACTAACTAGACAAGAGAATGACAGTCAAAACAAGCACCAGTTACATCTGCTAAATTGAGATCACTTGAATTACTCAAACTAAGAACAGCAACTTATGACAAATTGAGAACCACATGTTTAAAAATCCAATTCAGTATTAGCTCCTGTACACTCAATACATTTAATCTACGTTACAACTCTAAAAGCTTAAGTGGTTTCATTCTAAAGTGCAAAATTGACAAAATGTCTTATGGCAATTGTGCAACACATTCTCACCCCAAATCGTCACTTTTTCGTCACTTTCAACCATGCTTCAATATCCGACGCACAAAGCACCCTTTAGCGTCCATATGTGACGCTTCGGTTATGGGTAGGTTTAGGTATGTGGTAGGGTTATGCGTCTCATATGGACGCTAAAGGGTGCTTTGTGCGTCGGATATTGAAGCATGGTTGAAAGTGACGAAAAAGTGACGATTTGGGTATGAGAACGGGCTGAATTGTAGAGTAAAACAATACAGTGTACGTCAGACATGTTTTCAAGAAAAATTTTTTTTATATATAATATATATATATATACACACTCATAAAACCGTAGCTAGTGCACTTTAGTTGATAACTTGTTAAATATAGTGCTGGACAAGAGATAAATGCATACATTAACTTGTTCCAGTTTTTTTTTTTTAAATGGTGTCCTAGTTAGTTACTTTTATAATTTGTTAAAATATTACTTGAAAATAATTTAGAAAGACACTTCATAATGTTGTCCACCCTCCCACTTGAATCCTACCAGAATTCATCACTTGGGAAATCAAATGCAGGGTAAGGTTCAGGGGTATGACACTCAGAAGAGAGGTCTAGAATGTCCATGATTGATGCCATCTGGGTTACAGGATCAGAAGCTGTGGTACCGGCCACCTGTGATGTTATGATCCTGCCATTGACTGGCTGTACACCCCTGAACGTGTCCACCATTAGGGGGGAGTTGGTCGCCTTGTTGACGTAAACCCTGGTGCCGAATAGGTCAATCTAGAATTGGAAAAATAATGCATGAGACCAGAAAAACAAAAACAAAAGTTCCATTAATAAACTACCCAAAATCACCCCCATTTGCAACCAAATCCAAGATATTGAAATACCAAAATATAACTAAGAGAGTGAGAGACTTTTGGCTCCCCAAAGAACCTTTCTGTGAACAGTTCTTATGACCCCTTTCTTTACTCAAAAATAAAGGCTTTTGATTGGCATCTGTGGATCCATGAAGAACGCCCCTTTTGAGCTTTTATTTTTAAGAGTGTAGATTTAATGTTCTTAATACTAGAACTGATCAATAAAAGGTTATTTGGGGAACACAAATGGTTATTCTATGACATCACTGTGAAAAACGTAAGGGGTTAGTGAAGATAATTTTAATCTGAAGAACCTTTTTAACATTATAAATTACCTTGCCAAATAACCATGGACCTTAAAGGATTTTCATGAACGCCAATAAAGAACCTTAATTTTTAGTCTCTAGACTTACCAAATCCTGGCTGACTTTGACCGGGTCTTTAAAGATGGTCCACACAACACCTTCTTTGCAGTTTGGTGTAGTCAAAGAACCCATATAACGGTAATATTTCGTCAAGTCCACTCCAGGAAGCAGATCATCCATAGAGATATCATCAGTGATGCATGCTTTATCATCTGAGAAGCAAGAAGGCCATTAGAAAATATTATTTTAGGGAGGAAGTCACATCTGACAACAGGACATAAATGCACAAAGAATTTCAGTCGTGGAACAAAAGCAACAAGTATGTTCTTGAAGCCTGAGACTTGCCTGCATTGGCGATGTTTTCCAGGTAAGATGTCAAGGTGTTCCAGCTCTCTGGTTTACCAGTGTCATCAGTGGCCTGTTCAAAACAAAAGAAAAAACCTCAACTAAAACATAGTCTCAAACCATTTATCGGTAAGAAACATACCTCAATGAAGAAACCAAGAGCAGCCAATGTAGTTGACCCGTTATGTTCAAACTTATTGACTATGTGCAGCTGAAACAGATGGGCAGGACAAATGATGAGTGATAAAGTACAAGTACAAAAAGTTGTACTAGTCTGTACAATCTTCATACCTCCATAGGGTACTGTTTGCCATCCACAGTGTGTTCAGATCCAGGCATGGCGCTGCCGTTACCCCAGTGGAGATGAAAATGCTTGCTGGCAAACAAGCCTGGCAGATCACCTCCTTCCACATGCATTCTCGTGCGATCAAGTGTAACTTTAACTGAAGAGTAAAGCCAAATTACCACATGCATGTTATCTGTATGTCACTTTGACTTGCAGCTTGTTTAATTGTCATCTATGCATTTGAACATGTACTCACTTGTCTTGCCAGTGTTTTTAATCTGAGTCAAGGTCATTTTATCATCATAGCCAGTGAAGTTGAAAGGAGTCAGATTAGCATTAGTCTGGACACTGGTGGTTATGATATCTATTGGAGACTGTTGAGTGCCATTACAGTCTTTTTCTGCAATTATGGGCCATGTGACATCACCTGAGATGCAGAAAGCACATTAAAGCAAAACTCACTGACTTATTCTGTGCCATGAAAGGAGAAGTTATAGAACAATAACCTATTAAAAAGGATGCAAGAAAAACTTACTACATGAAGGCATGTGATAACACCAAGCTGAGAAGAGCCCAAATACAGCAAAATTAACACACTAAATGAGAATATTTTTGACAGTAGAAACTTCAACATAATTGAATGGCATGAGTTTGGAAACCAAATCACATGATCACATCTTACCCACAGACATTGGTGCTCTGTATGATACAGACAACAAACAAGCTGCAAGGCAGGTCATAAACCAGGGGCCTGTACCATGAAGGTAGCTGAACAAACTCGAGGTTACAGGATTAGTTTTGAGTTGACAAAACCAAACCGATGCAATCAGGCTTTATTGGTACCATGATGCAGCTCATCAACTTTCTGTCAACTCAGGCTTTGATCCTTAAGCTATGATTACTCCACGCGCGCGTGCACATAAAAGAGTGACGTCGACACTGAACAACCAATCGCGGGTATAGCGAGAGCGATATATTTTTCCGCGGAGGAGCAAGAGATAATCATTCATAATTACGATGAATTTAAATATGTATTTCAAGCTCGAAACAATACGGTCTCTGCTGCCAAAGCAAGAGAAGACTGTTGGAGAAAGATTGCTGATTGTTAATGTGTAAGTTAAACAAATACGTTCTATATTTATGTAAAATTATGTATGTATGTGTAGCCTATATGTGTAATATAGCCTATAGCCTATTTTTATAATATATAAAAAATGATACATGCACATTTTTTATATATTATAAAAAAAGGGTATTTAGGCTATATTACACATAGGCTACATATACATATATACATAATTTTACATAAATATAGAACGTATTTGTACTACTAAGAAAGCTAGGGAATCCTATCATAAGATTAACAGAATAATAATAAATATTTAAAATAATTCTTAACATGTATTATATTGTATAGTAGCCTACATTTGTGCAATTTGCTCAAAAATAAAATAAAAAAATGTGTACATGTGATGTCACCCTATCAATATATCTTACCGGCAGTTTTATAAAAGCCCTCTTTTATGGACATGGTCGATAACTGTCCGGGGAACACTATTAATGAAACTATTCATGTACTCCTGCAGAGCGAGGACCACCTTACGAATGGTTTCGACAAATCCGTGTTTTCCCCGCACTTCTGTTCGTCACCCACCGTGCAAGAATGTACCACTTGCAAAAAAACGCAACGCAATGCCATTTGCGGTACAGTAAGTGCATGAATTCGATGTGTTAAATTCTTTATGTGCGGCTCAAGAAGTTCGCAAAGATAAGACATTCCTTCCGCGGAAAATCTGTATCTTTCATACAAGTAACTATCAGGAAAGGCAAGGGGATTTTGTCTGGCTAAAAACTCTTTCTCTACGAAGTGCTCGTCAAACAATTTGCGCTGAGATGTCAAAGGATTTGGAAGAAAAGGTGAAGTCATTGTAACAGACACTGGGAATAAGTTACGTCACCTATATGTTTCTTTGCTATCAGCTGATTGGTCAAACTTCAGTCTGAGATCTTGAATCCAGAACATAACCTGCCCCGGAGCAGGTTAGCCGTGCAGCGTAAGATACCATGGCGACGAACACCGATTAAAGCCAAGCTACTTTCATAGTACCTAAAACCCAGGGTTGGCGGAAACTAAACTGAAACATAGCTGGCTAGCCACCTAAACCGGCTTCATGGTACAGGCCCCAGGAATTCATCTTGAAGGAGAGGAAATGTGAAAGAATAGTGTTACAAACTCTACCTATTAATTTAAATGTTTTAGATTTCATATTTTAGCCAAATCTCAAAGATTCAATCATTAGGAAGTTATCCCACACTTATCTTACCATTTTAGTTAATTAAACCAAAACCAAGTTCTCTATGTATGTTGAACCTGCAAGACCCTACTCCAAAACAATTATTTCAAAACAATTACTCCAAAAACATTCCACTCAAAAGCTTTAAAAGCAGCAAACAAGCTTAGGGTGACCTCAAACACCAAACACTGACAGCTGTTGCCCTTTAGGGTGTCAGATAGTTCATTAAGGTCAGTTTGGTTCAGGTGAAGCATGTGAATCAGGTCTCCACCCTCAGAAGACTTGCAGCTTTGATGGATAGCATGAGTTCCAAAAGCAATTAATATCAATTCCATGAGTTTTTGAGGATTTTTATATATTAAGCAGCAAAAAAAAAAAAAAAAAAAAAAAAAAAAAAATTATATATATATATATATATATATATATTTGAATGTATTGGCGTATTAGACAGGTTTCTGATGGATCATGTGACGCTGAAGACTGGAGTAATGATGTTAAAATTTAGCTTTGCATAACGGGAATAAATAAAAGTTTTAAATATGTTCATATAGAAACATTTTTACAATTATTCTACAATATTACTCTTTTTAATGTATTATTGATTATATAAAGGCAGCCTTTAACAGTTACATAAACAGAAATTAATGTTTTAATTTTAATAACTGAGGTCTATCATGCTTTAGAAACTTAAAACATAAATGCTCTTAAATACTACAGAATCATCTAATGTTGAATATAATTACAGATACTATGCACTTCATATAAAACATTAGCAGTCTATATGATTTCATCAGTTTTAAACTGTGTTTTGGATAGAAACATAATTGATTACAGCAAACTTCAACCATGATCAAACACGAGATGACACAATGTACAAGAGAAATAAATCAATAAAATAAGCTCATACAGTCAATTCAAGATATATTTATTATAGCATTGTATACAATACAGATTGTTTCAAAGCAGCATTACAGAGATAAACAGGAAAATATGATCAATCATGCAATCAATCAAATTCTGCTTACACGGTTTACACAGAGATGATAATGGTGTTGTTCTCATGTAAATGAACGGCCAAAACACATAAAAAGTTTCCTGATTTTAGAGAGAATGCATGTTTAGAGAAACTACATAAGTATTAAAAGTTCAGGTACATTTTATAATGAATGGCACAGGTGATTGTATCAATGAAAGCTGAGTGGTGTGTTGCTGGAGTCTGTTTTAGGAGATTTAAATAAACATTAATAGGATTGTTCACAAAAATTAAAAGAGTCAATCATTTACACATCATGTAATTACAAATCTGTTTGAATTTCATAGAACAAATTAATCTTAAGGTTATCTTGTTAAATGTTATTTTGTCATTGGTTTTTAGATGATGCTTCTTAATGATACATCACCCAGGTTAATTCACTTAATATTTGAATAATTTACCATACCAATAAAATGTATATCTACCAGGGGCCTGTTTCAGAAAGGAGGTTAAGTGAAAACTCTGAGAATGTTAACCCTGAAATGAGGGAAACTCTGGGTTTTCTGTTTCAGAATGGGAGGTATGTTAAACCTGAGAAAGCAGAGTAAGTCAAGCCCGTTTCTGAAAGAGAGGTAACTTATACTCAGAGTCAGTTACCATGGCTCCTGTCTGCCGTGAGTGTTTTTGCTTCGGTGCTGTAAGCTCCGTCTTAGTCTCGTATTTCCTTGTTTTGAACCAGAATTTACTACAATTTCTAGTTGTTTATACTACTCAGAGGTGGAAAGAGTACTGAAAATTTGTACTCAAGTACAAGTACCGTTACATTGCTGAAATAATACTCAATTACAAGTAAAAGTACTGGTGTCAAAAAAGTAATTAAGTAAAAGTACAAATTACTCTTCTCAAAAACTACTCGGAGTACTAGTTACTAATTACTTTTTAGCTGGCGATAGTTAATGCATTACCAATAAAACCAAATCATAGATTTATGTAGAAAATAGCTACTTTTAACACATTTTTACCTTATTGTCGAAGGACATTAATTAGTGGATACTGGAATTTCTAACTTCATTATGACACCTTGAAATATGTCAATATTCAGTAGGCCTAGCCTATAATTTTTAATACCATCGGGAAAACTACTACATACTAAATATTTTAATATCTACATTTTTGTCCATCCATTTTGTCAAGGCAATCATTATTTTCAAGCATTGAAAAGCACAACACTCATTGTAACAGTAATCTATTTGAATGGAAAAGTTTAATTCAAGTCTTCTGAAGAGACACGTCCACTTTATAAGGAGAGATTTTAATTCAGGCTTTTGTTTACATATTTAAACATTGATCAATAACCATTACAATAATCTAATATTTACTCACTCAGTGTATTTGTCTTTACAATAGGGTAACGTGAACTGTTGCAATAGCTCACACACAGCACGAGGAAGCTTGATTTCAATTCAAACTGAATTTAATTTGCAAAAAGACTAGATTTTTCATAACTTTTGACAGCGTTTAATTCAAGAGCATGGAGAGATTGGAGCTGGACGTCATTTGAGTCTGCAGTGAGAACCACTTGGAGAGATTCGCGATTACACATGATATGACACACAGTCCGAGAGCGCACACTCAATATCCGAGTCCAGTTCATTCGTACGTAGCCTACATTTGAGAGCTCGCGTCCAGTTTTCTGCGATTACATGAATGTGCCCTCGCGTTATAATATTGTTCGTGACATTTGCCATTAAAATATGCCATAGAAACTTGCAGGTATTAATAAAATTATGCGTAATAGGCCTACCTGCAATCCCGCGCTGAGGGGAGGCGGGTGTGTCAAACTCGCTGTCGTTGAGATGAGAGAATGAGAACACGCAGCTGGTATCGTATTGGTGTATAGGCCAAAATGAGTATTGACAGATATTTCAGTATTGATATGTATCAAAATATAGATATTTTGACAGTAGCCTACTACTATGTAGTTTGTTGTTCCAAACTTTCAGTCCAGCCATTAATCACTCTGAGCTCCTCGCCTCCTTCATGATCAGCTCTTCAAAACCTGCTGCGACTGCGGCGGCTTTCATTCAATCCAAATATCAGGGGTTTTATTGGTCCGTTTACGATCGAATATTTTTATTGGCTACCGAAATGCCATTCAAAGATTTGAATATCAATTCAAATTGTACTCAGTAACGAAATGTGATTTTACAAGTAGCGAAGTAGATTACTTAGCTTAATATGTACTTGAGTACAAGTAAAATTACAGATTTAAAAATATACTCAAAAAAGTACAAGTACCCAAAAAAACGACTTAATTACAGTAACGTGAGTAGTTGTAATTCGTTACTTCCACCTCTGATACTACTACTAAATACGGCTTGCCCAACATCGCTGGCTTCCGTTGCTACTAGCACAACACGGTAGTAATTCGCTAGCCTGCTAACGCGCCACCCGTGCGCTCAGCTATTTTTATTTATTTATTTGTCTCTCGCGCGCTCGCGCCTTTGAGTTCATAAAAGCTCAGGTGAGTAAGAATCACTCAACAAACACGGTGAGTAATGTCTTGTCCTGTTATTATCATGCGTCGCGTCTGAATGCGTTGTTGTTTTTGGAGCTCTATCGATTTGATTTATAATTCTTGATTTTTCTCGCTGCCTGCTGTGAGTGTGTTTGCTTCGGAGCTGTAAGCTCCGTCTTAGCCTCGTATTTCCTTGTTTTGAACCATCATTTACTACAATTTCTAGTTGTTTATATTACTACTAAATACAGCTTACCCAACCCTGACGCATAACACGCTAGTAATTCGCTAGCCTGTTAACGCGCCACCCTTGCGCTCAGCTATTTTTATTTATTTATTTTCTCTCGCGCCTTTGAGTTCATAAAAGCTCAGGTGAATAAGAAACACTCAACAAACACGGTGAATAATGTCTTGTCCTGTCATTATCATGCGTTGCGTCTGAATGCGTTGTTGTTTTTGGAGCTCTATCGATTTGATTTATAATTCTTGATTTTTCTCTTTAAACCCGCTTACAACGAACATTTTCTACTCTTCCTCACTGAGAAGCACTACTGCTCAAACCTCATTGTTACAACGCGGACTGTTGAGCAGACGCGTCTCAAGCCTATTAGTGATCCAACGCTGCATACTCTTAAAGGTTACGTCCGTGGATCACGGCTGAACGAGTCTTCTCCACACTCACTTATAAACAAACACTTTTTTTTCGCCTATCGTGCGTCTACTCTACACCCCTACCACTAAAAAACCTCATAGTTACAACGCGGACTGTTGAGCAGACGCGTCTCAAGCCTATTAGTGATCCAACGCTGCATACTCTTAAAGGTTACGTCCGTGGATCACGGCTGAACGCGTCTTCTCCACACTCATTTACAAACAAACTTATAATATAAATTAGTATTAATATTGATAGCATCACTGGTAGCTTCGTTGCTAACTCACTGTCCATCTGTTAAAATGGCGAATATATCAGATGTAAGTAGTCTACCGCTTGGTGCAGGTGAGGACACATTTGAGCTTCACGCACTGCAGTCTGAGCTGGAAGCTGTTGAGAAACAGATCCACAACCTTTTATTGAGACAGGCCGAGCTGAGAGACCGGTGTTTGGCTCTTGAAACATCACGCGCCGATGCACACAAATCAGTGTTTAACGTTACTAACCCGCTGACTCCGACCGCGTCTACTCCGTGCGTTCCTCAGCATCGGTCGCAATCAGCCATGGTCTCGTTCACTCCGGCTCCAACACGCCACCACGAAGCCTGGGTGGTTCCGCAGCGGAAGACGCGAGTCAGGTTTAGACCAAGACTTTCTCCGACCCTCCCGGTTTTCGAGTTATCGACACAAAACCGCTTCCCCCCTCTACGCGAAACAGAACGCGATGCTGTGATCATCGGCGATTCCATCGTTCGGCACGTACACGCTACGTTAGGTACAAGTAAGGTGCAAAGTCACTGCTTCCCTGGTGCTCGTGTTTCTGAAATCGCTGCTCGCGTTCCCGAGATCCTGAACGGTGACGAGCGCGTCGGAACTGTGGTCCTGCACGCGGGAGTGAACGACATCAGGCTGCGCCAGACGGAGATTCTGAAGAAAGACTTCAGGAATCTAATCGATACGGTACGCAGCACATCGCCTGAAACAACGATCATTGTGTCAGGACCGCTTCCCACGTACCGACTAGGGCATGAAAAATTCAGCAGATTATTTGCGCTAAATGAATGGTTAATGTCATGGTGCAATGAGCAGAAACTGCTCTTTGTAAATAATTGGAATCTGTTTTGGGAGCGTCCTAGGTTTTTCCGTTCTGATGGCTTACACCCAAGCAGATTCGGAGCGGATCTTCTGTCAGATAACATCTCCAAAATGTTAAATACCCTTTGACTAGTAACCAAAAGTCCAAATCATAGTCTCTGCTGCACCAATTCAACTGATATAAATACTAGTGTAGAACATTGCATAGAAACCGTGTCTATTCCTCGTTTAGTGAGATCAAATAATAAATCTAATGCAGGATCTAGGAAAAATCTAATTGTTATTAAAACAGAAAATGTTGCTATTAGTAAACAAAAACTATTTCTAAAGCTAGGTCTTCTAAACATTAGATCACTCACACCTAAGGCAGTTATTGTAAATGAAATAGTCACAGATAATAGCTTCGATGTACTTTGCCTTACTGAAACCTGGCTTAAACCAAATGATTATTTCGGTATTAATGAGTCTACTCCTCCTGGATACTGTTATAAGCATGAGCCCCGTCTGATTGGCCGTGGCGGAGGTGTTGCAACCATTTATAAAGATATTCTAAATGTTACTCAGAAAACGGGTTATAAGTTTATTTCATTTGAAGTACTTGTACTAAATGTTACGCTCTTAGATGTTAGAAAAACATCCCTATTATCTCTAGCCTTGGCTACCGTATATAGACCGCCAGGGCCTTACGCTGATTTCCTAAAAGAGTTTGCAGATTTTCTCTCAGACCTATTAGTCAATGTCGATAAAGCATTAATTGTTGGAGATTTTAACATACACGTAGATAATCCAAATGATGCGTTAGGAGCTGCGTTTACAGATTTATTAAATTCATTTGGGGTCAAGCAAAACGTCACCGGACCAACTCATCGTCTTAATCATACACTCGATTTAATTATATCACACGGAACCGATCCAACCGATATAGATATCATTCCACAAAGTGATGAAGTCACTGATCACTACATGGTAACTTGCATATTACGTACTGCTGTAATATGTCATGCGGCGTCGCGTTATCAACCAGGCAGAACAATCCTCCCATCCACCATAGATAATTTCTCAAATTGCTTATCTAATCTGTCTCAGCTGCTGCCTGAACCCAAACAAACAGATGAACTAGAAGAACTAACTAGCACTATGAGCACCATTCTCTCTAGAACATTGGATGTGGTTGCACCTATTAAATTAAAAAAGGTCAGAGAGAAAAATAAAGCACCATGGTATAACAATACTACGCATGTTTTAAAGAGAGAAACCCGTATTTTAGAGCGTAAATGGAAACAAACTAATTTAGAGGTCTTTAGAATCGCGTGGAAAGACAGTATGTCACGTTATAAAAAGGCCCTAAAAGCTGCCAGGGCTGAGCACCTCCGCAAACTAATAGAAAACAACCAAAACAATCCAAGGTTTCTATTTAACACCGTGGCTAGACTAACAAATAAACAGACGTCACCCGAACAAAATATCCCGTTACAGTTCAGTAGTAATGATTTCATGAACTACTTCACTGAGAAAATAGAAAGCATCAGAACCACAATTATAAACGTTCAATCTTCAATCGCGCCTTACAATTCAGCTTCAATTATCACCCCGAAAGAACAATTACAGTGCTTTACAACTATAGAACAAAAAGAGTTAAATAAACTTATCACTTCATCTAAAACAACAACATGTTTATTAGATCCTATACCAACTAAACTACTGAAAGAAGTGTTATCTGTAGTGCAAGAGCCTCTCCTCAATATTATTAACTCGTCTTTATCTTTAGGTCATGTTCCAAGAACATTTAAACTGGCAGTTATAAAACCTCTCATTAAGAAACCACAATTAGATCATAATAATCTAGCAAATTATAGACCCATTTCAAATCTTCCATTTATGTCTAAAATATTAGAAAAAGTGGTGTCCGCTCAACTGGGCTCTTTCTTGCAACAAAATGATATCTATGAAAAGTTTCAGTCTGGATTCAGACCGCATCATAGCACTGAAACTGCGCTCGTTAAAATCACAAATGATTTACTTTTAGCTTCTGACCAAGGCTGTATCTCAATACTAGTTTTACTTGATCTTAGTGCTGCGTTCGATACTATAGATCACACAATACTCTTAGATCGACTACAAAATTATACTGGTGTTCAAGGACAAGCACTAAGCTGGTTCAAATCATACCTATCTGACCGCTACCATTTTGTCTATTTAAATGGAGAAAAATCGATCATAACTCCAGTAAACTATGGAGTGCCGCAGGGATCTGTATTAGGCCCCCTGTTATTTTCAATATATATGATGCCACTTGGAAATATTATAAGGAAACATGGAATTAGTTTCCATTGTTATGCTGATGACACTCAAATATATATTTCATCACGGCCGGATGAAAACGCTACATTTTCCAAATTGACAGAGTGTGTTAAAGATATAAAAGATTGGATGACGCGTAATTTTCTTTTATTAAATCCAGACAAGACAGAGGTAATACTTATCGGTTCAAAAAACCGCCCACAAAACCTCGCACAATACAACTTTAACATCATAGGATGTCCTGTTACTTTATCCTCTACAGTAAAAGACCTGGGTGTTATACTCGATTGCAACCTGTCTTTTGAAAATCATATTTCTTATGTTACAAAAACAGCCTTTTTCCACCTTAGAAACATTGCTAAGCTACGTAATATGCTATCAGTTTCTGATGCAGAAAAGTTAGTTCATGCATTCATGACCTCGAGACTGGATTACTGTAATGCTTTATTAGCTGGTTGTCCTGCATCCTCAATAAACAAGCTACAGTTAGTCCAAAATGCCGCCGCTAGAGTTCTTACGAGATCAAGAAAATATGATCATATAACACCGATTTTATCATCACTGCATTGGTTACCTATAAAGTTCCGTATTAATTACAAGGTATTGCTACTGACTTATAAAGCCCTAAACGGCTTAGCTCCAGTCTATTTAACGGATCTTCTATCGCCCTATAATCCATCGCGCTCTTTGAGATCACTAAATTCAAGGCTTTTGGTCATACCTAGGATATCCAGAACCACCAAAGGAGGGAGAGCATTTTCACATTTGGCTCCAAAACTCTGGAATAGTCTTCCTGATACTGTTCGTTGCTCAGACTCGCTCTCCCAGTTTAAAACTAGATTAAAGTCGCATCTCTTCAGCCAGGCATTCATATAATCCTACAGTTCAAACTACAATCCGGCCTCTATCCAATGCCAGAGGAGAACTGGCCCCCGACTGAGCCTGGGTTCTCCCAAGGTTTTTTTTTCTCCATTAAGGCACCTGATGGAGTTTTAGGACACCATTAGGTCACTTGATGGAGTTTTTCGGTTCCTTGCCACTGTTGCCTTTGGCTTGCTCAGTTGGGGATATTTTGGGGATATTTAATTTAATTTTATCAATCAATAAATTCCTCTTGAAACAAACTTTGTTGTATTATTTTAATTTAATACTGTGAAGCTGCTTTGATGCAATCTGTATTGTGAAAAGCGCTATACAAATAAACTTGACTTGACTTGACTTGACTCTGTGAACCTAACCTGGGCTGCGTTCCAGTCCAAAATTGTCATGCCCTTCACTTGCTAACTTCCCTCCGTCTCGTTCACTCGGATGTACGTCATTGCGAGTGCCCACTACTGGCGGAAACTGCAATGGGCTGAATTGGAACGTCCTAAGCCCTTGATCACTTGGAATCAGCTGTGGAGTTTATTTATTATTTACATTTGTTTTCCCTTTAATAATTTGTTTAATGCAGCATCCAAATGTATATATGGTTTTTGGGTTGTTTTCAATAAAAAAAAAATTGAATTAATATATCATAGAGTTGTTTGTTGTGGTGGTGATTAGACGAGATCTGTGGTGACGTCACAATCGTACTGCATTGTGGGACATATAGGTGCCTGAAGTGTACATATGAAGTAGACTCGCTTCCTCGGTCCAAATCGAGGGAACGAGGGTCTGTCCATCTAAACTTCCCTCGTCCACTTCACGAAGTGGAACGCACTTCAAAATGGCGGCGGGGATTCCCCCTTCTTATACTGTCTATGGATTCCCCCGAGGGGAAGTGCTTAGGGAAGTTCGCGAGTGCGTGTCTAAAAGTGGACTGGAACGCAGCACTGGTCGGGAGCAGGTTTTCTTCGGTAAACCCAGAGTTTTTTTTTTCAGTCTCCTCCCCTTTTTTAAAGAGGAAGTGGTGTTTAAACACCTCATTCATTCTTTCAGTACATTTTTATTAATAAAATTCATCTTTTATTACTAAAAAAATATTGCTATTTTTACTGCTGGTTTTTTTTTTTCTAGTTTTTTTTTTTATAAGATGAAGACTATATAACTCCTTAACTGGAAACTGAAAATACAGTAGTAGATTAAAGTTACATAATGTAGTTCTAAACAAATTCTACAGAATTAAACACTGGCATTTACTGAAAATCACTGAACTGTGTTCATCTGTGCACCAGAAGTTGATGGACCGTCCTCCTGCTGTTCTTCCACACTCTGGGGGCGGGGGGAGAGATACGAATACCCGTTCATACTTAGATTTAAACTTTGATTCTATAGGCTACTCCACATAAAAATGTGAAAAAATCTGAATGTGTAGATTGTTTGATGTGTAGACACATAATATTAACATTACCTCTGTAGGCCTCTCTGTGGCAGCAGAAACTCTTTATCCCCATCGTCCTGTGAAGATGAGCATTTGGTTGAGTGCACTTTATAACACTATTTGTCATAATTTCTGGTGTATTGATAGGCTACTTACAACTGCCTGGGGTTCTGTTGGGACAAGGAGGCTCCAAAAGACAGATATTACCATCAGAATCTGTTGGGACCAACAAAAAACCCAACCCAAAGAAAAAAAAATGGAAATATCAAAAATAGCCTATATAAAAAAAAAAAAACACATATGTAAACCTCTTACATTTTCTGAAGGCCCTTGGATCTTCGGGAGTGACTGGCTCTGAACTCTGAAGTTAATGACATCTTCAACAGTGTAATTAGATTAATGTAATAATGACTATCTTTAGAAAGTATTGGTCTACTTATTACTAAATCCCATATCAACCTCAACCACTTGAACAATACAAGGAGAGACAAGAAACTGCACTTTTAATGCTTTCAAATAAACAATATACAGTTGCATGAATTATTCTTGAATTGACCAAAGTGTGTAGAGGGAGAAGGTTACATAAAAAATATAGCCTACCTTTTAAAAATATATGTTAAATATAGAGAATTGTTCTATAGTCTAATGCAATTACATCAGATTTTACTTTAAATTACAGAAGAATTAAGAGTAATCCCTTTAATTAAATTACAGTATTTAGATTACTTGGTAATTATTTACACCCAACACTGTATAACTAATTAAAATGTAAACTTATGTGTTGACTCAAGCAACTATTTTCTCCCTAGCTAACTCTCTGTCCTTTGCTGCTGGAGCTGATATTTATATATATATATAGGCTATATATATTCATACTCTCCATATGCTTGCAGAAGCTCATCCATTTCTGCTGGTGAGAAATATGAAGACCTCTTTTTGTCTGGCGCTGTTGCCATGGTGACTCATATCTGCGCTCCATTGTTAATGGCTTTTTATAGTTGTGGTGCACGCGCTTAACTCAGAGTCAGTCAACTCAGAGTTGGTTGAACCTCCTTTTTGAAACAAGCCCCTGATGTGTTTATTCAAACTCTGATTTAAAAAAAAAAAAAAATCTGATAAAACATTTAAAACGAACTTTTTTTGACTAATTACTGCCTTGTATTAAAAGGTTTAGAAACTGAATACTCAACTTGCATTAGGATAAAAGAGTTCAAACTCGACAAATACATATAATTGAAATTGTTGAATATCCCCTCACATAATTTATAAAAAAATATATATAGATGGTATAACCATGGTACATATATCATGATTTTTTTTTGGGAAAGACTGACACCTATAATTTGAGGGTTTGAAATTAACTGAATTTGCACTTAATTCCATTTTAAATGGAAAGCCTAGCATCTGGATTGACCGGGTTTGGTTTGGATTCAGGTACCCTGTAGGTCTTGAAGAGCCAGTCTTGACTCCAAGTACTTACAGAATTAAGTTAAAATGCACAAGTCAAAACTATATTTTAACAGTTATGTACAGTCCCAGCACAAAGGGCATCTTATAGACAATATTTCCTGATTCTAGGCTGTGCCATCACTCAGAGAATCTTCCCAGATCACTCCGTTAAGCATTACAAAGTTGCATTTCATAAGTGGAGCTTGTGAGATGAATGAAACTTGCTACCGGACTGAGAACATGACAGACCTTTATTTATCCAAACAGAACATACATTTAAAAATAAATAAAGCGAATAAAAAGGTTTACAGATTAGTTGAATGGAGTATGAAGGAAAGGCAGTGTTTTGACAAGGCAGTCACATGTTGATGCATAGACTAAATAAATGACCATTTAAAGATAAGACCCAAGCCCTTGCGCATGTGCGTATACATAAAGGATAAACCAGTGTAAAACTCCAGACCAGTGATTCCTGCAGGAGGAGAAAAACTGACTAGACAAGAGAATGACAGTCAAAACAAGCACCAGTTACATCTGCTAAATTGAGATCACTTGAATTACTCAAACTAAGAACAGCAACTTATGACAAATTGAGAACCACGTTTAAAAATCCAATTCAGTATTAGCTCCTGTACACTCAATACATTTAATCTACATTACAACTCTAAAAGCTTCAGTGGTTTCATTCTAAAGTGCAAAATTGACAAAATGTCTTGGCAATTGTAGAGTAAAACAATACAGTGTACGTCAGACATGTTTTCAAAAAAAAAAAAAAAAAAAAATTATATATATATATATATATATACACACACACACTCATAAAACAGTAGCTAGTGCACTTTAGTTGATAAGTAACTTGTTAAATATAGTGCTGGACAAGAGATAAATGCATACATTAACTTGTTCCAGTTTAGTTTTTTTAAATGGTGTCCTAGTTAGTTACTTTTCTAATTTGTTAAAATATTACTTGAAAATAATAAAAAGACACTTCATAATGTTGTCCACCCTCCCACTTGAATCCTACCAGAATTCATCACTTGGGAAATCAAATGCAGGGTAAGGTTCAGGGGTATGACACTCAGAAGAGAGGTCTAGAATGTCCATGATTGATGCCATCTGGGTTACAGGATCAGAAGCTGTGGTACCGGCCACCTGTGATGTTATGATCCTGCCATTGACTGGCTGTACACCCCTGAACGTGTCCACCATTAGGGGAGAGTTGGTCGCCTTGTTGATGTAAACCCTGGTGCTGAATAGGTCAATCTAGAATTAGAAAAATAATGCATGAGACCAGAAAAACCAAAACAAAGTTCCATTAATAAACTACCCAAAATCACCCCCATTTGCAACCAAATCCAAGATATTGAAACACCAAAAGTGAGTGAGAGACTTTTGGCTCCCCAAAGAACCTTTCTGTGAACAGTTCTTATGAACCCTTTCTTTACTCAAAAATAAAGGCTTTTGATTGGCATCTGTGGATCCATGAAGAACGCCCCTTTTGAGCTTTTATTTTTAAGAGTGTAGATTTAATGTTCTTAATACTAGAACTGATCAATAAGAGGTTATTTGGGGAACACAAATGGTTATTCTATGACATCACTGTGAAAAACGTAAGGGGTTAGTGAAGATAATTTTAATCTGAAGAACCTTTTTAACATCATAAATTACCTTGCCAAATAACCATGGACCTTAAAGGCTTTTCATGGACCCATGAACGCCAATAAAGAACCTTAATTTTTAGTCTCTAGACTTACCAAATCCTGGCTGACTTTGACCGGGTCTTTAAAGATGGTCCACACAACACCTTCTTTGCAGTTTGGTGTAGTCAAAGAACCCATATAACGGTAATATTTCGTCAAGTCCACTCCAGGAAGCAGATCATCCATAGAGATATCATCAGTGATGCATGCTTTATCATCTGAGAAGCAAGAAGGCCATTAGAAAATATTATTTTAGGGAGGAAGTCACATCTGACAACAGGACATAAATGCACAAAGAATTTCAGTCGTGGAACAAAAGCAACAAGTATGTTCTTGAAGCCTGAGACTTGCCTGCATTGGCGATGTTTTCCAGGTAAGATGTCAAGGTGTTCCAGCTCTCTGGTTTACCAGTGTCATCAGTGGCCTGTTCAAAACAAAAGAAAAAACCTCAATTAAAACATAGTCTCAAACCATTTATTGGTAAGAAACATACCTCAATGAAGAAACCAAGAGCAGCCAATGTAGTTGACCCGTTATGTTCAAACTTATTGACTATGTGCAGCTGAAACAGATGGGCAGGACAAATGATGAGTGATAAAGTACAAGTACAAAAAGTTGTACTAGTCTGTACAATCTTCATACCTCCATAGGGTACTGTTTGCCATCCACAGTGTGTTCAGATCCAGGCATGGCGCTGCCGTTACCCCAGTGTAGATGAAAATGCTTGCTGGCAAACAAGCCTGGCAGATCACCTCCTTCCACATGCATTCTCGTGCGATCAAGTGTAACTTTAACTGAAGAGTAAAGCCAAATTACCACATGCATGTTATCTGTATGTCACTTTGACTTGCAGCTTGTTTAATTGTCATCTATGCATTTGAACATGTACTCACTTGTCTTGCCAGTGTTTTTAATCTGAGTCAAGGTCATTTTATCATCATAGCCAGTGAACTTGAAAGGAGTCAGATTAGCATTAGTCTGGACACTGGTGGTTATGATATCTATTGGAGACTGTTGAGTGCCATTACAGTCTTTTTCTGCAATTATGGGCCATGTGACATCACCTGAGATGCAGAAAGCACATTAAAGCAAAACTCACTGACTTATTCTGTGCCATGAAAGGAGAAGTTATAGAACAATAACCTATTAAAAAGGATGCAAGAAAAACTTACTACATGAAGGCATGTGATAACACCAAGCTGAGAAGAGCCCAGATACAGCAAAATTAACACACTGAATGAGAGTTTTTTTGATAGTAGAAACTTGAAAAACATAATTGATGGCATGAGTTTGGAAACCAAATCACATGATCACATCTTACCCACAGACGTTGGTGCGCTGTATGATACAGACAACAAACAAGCTGCAAGGCAGGTCATAAACCAAGAATTCATCTTGAAGGAGAGGAAATGTGAAAGAATAGTGTTACAAACTCTACCTATTCATTTAAATGTTTTGGATTTCATATTTTAGCCAAATCTCAAAGATTCAATCATTAGGAAGTTATCCCACACTTATCTTACCATTTTAGTTAATTAAACCAAAACCAAGTTCTCTATGTATGTTGAACCTGCAAGACCCTACTCCAAAACAATTACTCCAAAACATTCCACTCAAAAGCTTTAAAAGCAGCAAACAAGCTTAGGGTGACCTCAAACACCAAACACTGACAGCTGTTGCCCTTTAGGGTGTCAGATAGTTCATTAAGGTCAGTTTGGTTCAGGTGAAGCATGTGAATCAGGTCTCCACCCTCAGAAGACTTGCAGCTTTGATGGATAGCATGAGTTCCAAAAGCAATTAATGTCAATTCCATGAGTTTTTGAGGATTTTTATATATTAAGCAGCAAAAAAATAAATAAATAAATAAATAAATAAATAATATATATATATATATATATATATTTGAATGTATTGGCGTATTAGACAGGTTTCTGATGGATCATGTGACGCTGAAGACTGGAGTAATGATGTTAAAATTTAGCTTTGCATAACGGGAATAAATAAAAGTTTTAAATATGTTCATATAGAAACATTTTTACAATTATTTTACAATATTACTCTTTTTAATGTATTATTGATTATATAAAGGCAGCCTTTAACAGTTACATAAACAGTAATTAATGTTTTAATTTTAATAACTGAGGTCTATCATGCTTTAGAAACTTAAAACATAAATCCTCTTAAATACTACAGAATCATCTAATGTTGAATATAATTACAGATACTATGCACTTCATATAAAACATTAGCAGTCTATATGATTTCATCAGTTTTAAACTGTGTTTTGGATAGAAACATAATTGATTACAGCAAACTTCAACCATGATCAAACACGAGATGACACAATGTACAAGAGATATAAATGAATAAAATAAGCTCATACATTCAAGTCAAGATATATTTATTATAGCACTGTATACAATACAGATTGTTTCAAAGCAGCATTACAGAGATAAACAGGAAAATATTATCAATCATGCAATCAATAAAATTCTGCTATAAAGCAGATCTTTAAAAAAGTGTCATTATTCAGCTGAAGTCAGTTCAGTGTTGATTCGGGTTTTGTTAAATAACTGTGTAATGTTCATTAATTATGATATTAGTTGTAAATGCTGTAAGGAGCACTACAGAAGACAATTGTGTCATTATTCACTTCATCACTTCATCAATTCAGTGATTCAGTTCCGTGTCAAATGTTGCACAATTAATCGATTATGAAAAAGTGGAATCCGCTATAAAGCAGCTCTGCAGAAAACAGTGGTGTTAGAACAAAGTTGACAGGAGAAGAACTGCGATGATAGATATAGTGGATGTGGTCGCAGATGAAGGTGCTGCTGCGACGGGCTGTGATGTCACTTTTCTGCCATTCAAGGGCTGAACTCCTCTGAAGTTGTTGGTTATCAACACCGGAACTGAATTGCCCACTGCTTTAGATTTGAGTTTTGTGCTGATGCTGTTGATCTGTTTGGAGGAATAAATTCAATTGATGAATATTGCCATCCAGTAATAGACGAATATGTTTTTTATGAATTACTCTACTATAGAGTTGCCTTGACTTACCACGTCCTGGTTGACTTTGATGGTATCTTTGAACACAGTCCAGTTCACATCTTCAGTGCAGTTGGGTGTGGTAAGAGAGCCTTGGTACCGGTAATATTTAGTCCTGTTCACCCCTTCAAGCAGACTGTCCATTGTGACTTGATTCATGATGTTTGAGGTTGAATTACCTAAATACACAAAAACGTCAAGAGGGTGTAAGGAAACTACTTGGCCATCTTCAGTTTGTTGTTAAATCATATTGATGATGAAGAGAGATTAACTAAATATAGCATGTTTTAATGGTGTGAAGTGCACAAAAGACCCCCCATACAGTTAATAAAAATGTTTAAAGATTCACTCAAAAATGAAAAACCTGTCATCAATGTCGTTCCAAAACATTCTTCGATATATATTATGACAAAATGTTCGTTTTTGTGTAAGCAATCAATAACAAACTATTTCTTTACCTGAATCAGGGATTAATGCCAACAAGCTTGTTAGGTTATCCCATTTATTTGTTAGGTTTTTTGCTCCCTGCTGGATAAATAAAAATATAATACAGTCATGAGCACACAACCAAGCCATACAGTAAATATACTTTAAGGTTTGCCCTTGACTCTGGAAATAATAAATGTGGTCTTACTCACCTCAATGAAGAAACTGAAAACAGCCAATCCTGTGCTGTCTTTAGCAGCAAGAGCAGCTGTCAAATTCCCGTTGTATTTTGAATGGACATTCAGAATTTGCAGCTGAGAAACAGAATCAGACATTTAAAGATAATTCATTTTTGGGATAATGCGGTGCATTTGCAGGGAAAATGAATTAATTCATACCTCCATTGGGTATTGTTTGCCATCCACAGTGTGTTCGGAGCCATTCGAGGAGTTGCCGTTACCCCAGTGGAGCTTGAGTTGTACGGAATTGTACAGACCTGGAAGATCACCTCCTTGCACTGTCATTTTACTACTGTTCAGTTTGACCACCACTGTAAAGACAATGAACATATAAGGCACTGTTTACACCTGGTATCAAGATGCGTTTTGGTCGATCGGATCACAAGTGGACCACTCTAAGTACAGGTATAAATGGGGTATAAAAGTTTTGAGCTTGTCCACTTTCTACCACTTCTAGAGTTAGTTGAAAATGCTTTTGACCAGATTGCTTTCATAGAGTCCACCTACTCTCCGCCTACTGACCTAATGCGCAAACATTATGGGAAGCGCTCTAGCCAGACGGGATTTAAACTTTGTCGGCTAAAGACCCATGTTGGTTTGAAGATGAAAAACGTACCAAGCACAATGTTCTCTCTCTATTCCTGATTTCTAACACACACTCACAGCGTTCGGCTGGTCTTGCGGCTGTCAGAGCAGAAATTAAATCTGCTGCTCACTTTATGTTTTTCAGTTGTCCTCGGGCACGTTCATATGTAAATTGCGTGAGTTTATTTAGTCCATTATCTAATGGACTTGAAAGATCTAAAAAAAAAAAAATATATATATATATATATATATATACATTTACCCGCTCATAGACCCTCCCCTGAAAGAAATCAAGGCAGAAGTGGTTGAAAGTGGACAAAAGAGACGGATTAAAACACCAGGTGTAAACAGGTATGTGTCTCCCTCGTCTACTTGTGATCCGATAGACCAAAACACATCTTAATACTAGGTGAAAACAGGGCATTAGATGCAAGGTTCATACAATACACTGACATTGTGCATCACTGATGCTTGATCTGCACACTACAACCTATTTTACAAATTTAAGTTCCCTCTATGTAGTTTGTAAGTCTCATGGTACAAACAAAACTTTTATCCTTCTGTTTTCTAACAGTTTATCACTTAGATCTCTGTGCTTGCACATACTTTTGTACTTTTCTGAGCAATTCTGAAACTTTTTAAAGTGATACTTCTCATATTATCGTCTTCTAAGGACTGATAACTTTTGTTAGTAGGTGTTCCTCATTTGGAAGCCACTTTGAATAAATCTACCAAATATATGATTTTAGCAACTACAGTACAATTTGTAAAGACAAACAAATCACGTTTTTTTCTGTAACAAATGCAGATAATATCAGCTGCATACCAGGGGGCGGTTGCATAAACTGCTTAGACTAGTCTTACAAGTTAGTCATCTTATTTTCCTTTTTTTTAAGACTGTTCATAACTTTTTAACATCAGTTACATAAAAACATTTGATACCGAAAAGAAAGACTAACCCTCCCTTGACTAACTGCTAGTGGGTCATGCTAGATCTTAAGACACTGTTTTACAACGTAATGGCTGAGTTTATGCAACTGGCCACAGGAATTCCCAGTGCTACTTACCAGAGTCGTCTGTGTTAGCGATTGACAGTAAGGTGGAGTTGTCATTAAAACCAGTGAAGTTAAATGAGGTCAGGTTAGCATTTCCCTGAACACTTGCAGTCACGATATTAACGGGAGATTGCCTGGATCCATTGCAGGATTGTGGAGCAATTTGAGGCCAGGTTGTAAAATCTATTACAAATCAGGGGTAAAAAAACAAACAAGTTTTAAATATAGAAATGTTTATAATAAGATTTATATAAAGTTTTATGCGGATATTAAGTTTTAGTGGCATATTTTATAATATAATAAATAAATCACACTTACTGCATGATGAGACGTGATAGCACCATTCTGTTTAGGATGAAATGACAGCATTAATAAATACAACAAATGAAACGGCAGAATTTTCTATCAAAAGGTTTCAAGAGCCTTTAGTGCCTACTTTAAGAGGATTCATTAAAATAATACATGATATTCATTGAGTAAATGAAGTTGAACTTGAGTTACTCACCCACTGAAGTGTCTTGGCCGTGGACGGAGGGACACAGGAGAGCAGCAAGGAAAGTTACCAGCAAGACAATCATCTAAATCAAACAAGAAATCATTGCAATGGAAATCAATGCTGCTAACAGAATTTAACCTTATTATAAGTGAACTGAATTTGATATGAGAAATGAAATCAATCGGAATAAGATAGTTAAAGTCTTACTGTACCTCTTCGACTTGATTCACCTGTCAGTATTCAGAAAACTAATGAATGGCTTCATTCTCACCTTATATACTCTTCCCAGCTCACCTTTAATACACTCGGATACATTCCGATCAAACGCATGTGATCACATAGCTAGGTGTCATGGATGTCAGTACTTGAATGATCACATTCTTACCTCTCAGCATCACTCCTCTGAGGTCACAATCTCTAACCCTCTTGTGAAAAGCACAGTTCATGATTGTGATTTCCTTTCCAACCTTTAAAATGAGTAAAAATGTTTATTAGCTGTCGACATCCAAAAGTTGGCAAAGTCACCTAAATAAATGGTTGTAAATAGCACTAGTTTAAGTTTATTTGGATTATATCAACAGGTAAACACTTCTGGGTGTTGAATAGCTTTTCATATAAGGTTTCATAAAAACAAGAGTTCATTAGTAATGGAGCAATAACTTCAAACGATAACAGATTTATTGGCACCCCTGGTAAATATAATCAAAGATGGCTGTAAAAATAAATTTGCACTGTTTATCCTTATGATCTTTCATTTAGAAATTTCACAAAAATCTAACCTTTCATTGAAGTAAAAAAATTTAAAGTAGGGGGTTAATCACATTGTGAAATACATGTTTTTCTCCAAAACATGGTGGCCCTAATTATTGGCACCTTTTTATTAAGTACTTTTTGCAACCTCCTTTTGCCAAGATAACAGCTCTGAGTTTTCTCCTATAATGCCTGATGAGTTTGGAGAACACCTGACGAGAGATCAGAGACCATTCCTCCATACAGAATCTCTCCAGATCCTTCAGATTCCCAGATCCATGTTGGCGCTTCTCCTCTTCAGTTCAGCCCACTCATGTTCTATAGGGTTCAGGTCAGGGGATTGGGGTGGTCATGGCAGAAGCTTCATTTTGTGCTCAGTGACACATTTTTGAGTTCATTTTGATGTTTGTTTTGGATCGTTGTCCTGATGGAAGATCCAACCATGGCCCATTATAAGATTTCTAGCAGAGGCAGTCAGGTTTTGATTTTTTAAATCTGTTGGTATTTGCTAGAATCCATGATACCATGTATCTGAACAAAAAAATCAGCCAAGGCTCATTAGAAAAGCGTTCCTGAGGCACAATTTTTGCAAAACAAAAAATACGTTGCGTTGTGCAAGTTTCGCAACAGTTTCAAAATAAAATGTCCAGTGAGTGGTGCTAAAAGCGTGTTTAGTTTTTTTCCGGAACACATGAACGTTAATATGGCAACGTTTTAGTAAGTTTGGAGTTTATATGTATCTCCGCAGTTCTAAATTGAAACTTATGGTGAGTGGCGTTAAAAACGTAATGCTCCATTTTAAAATAACGCACACCTCCACTAAACCCTAAACCTACCCGATAGTGTTAACAAAAGCAAATGTGACATAACAACACAATCTTAATCATGGCATTTTACCTTGTTTTTAAACTCTTGTCTTTGAGCTCTCTTATCGTGACTCGTCTTTCATGGGATTCATGGGATTGTTTTTTAACACAGGGTCATTGGAAAAACTTATCTGTATCATAATTGTGTATGAAAACGATTGAGTGCTTGCTGTTTTACTGCCTCTAGTGTTCATTTCTTTTGGAAACTGCAGTGATTTGTATATATTGTTCAAATGTTGCCACAGATACGGTTTTTTTTGTGTTGAAAAAAATTGGCCCACAACATTTAAGATCCAGCATTATATTTAACCGTTGACATGGTGTACTTTTTATCCCTGTTTGCACCAAAAACATCTGGTTTGCTGCCAAAAAGCTCCTTTTTTTGTTTTGTTTCATCTGACCATAGAACCCGGTCCCTTCTGAAGTTCTAGTCGTGTCTTACAGCTGAATATGCTGGAGTTTGTTTTTGGATGAGCGAGGAGGATTTTTCTTGAAACCCTCCCAAACAACATGTGGTGATGTAGGGTTTGTTTTATTTTTTTAGGCTTTCTGACCCCAAGACTCAACTAATCTCTGCAATTCTCCATCTGTGATCCTTGAAATTTGTGAAGATCAACAATATTTTGTTGTACATCAGGACTACATTCTTAGGTTCTACTCATTGTGATGGATGATTACGGGAATTTGGCCTTTGTGTTTCCTCATTTTTTTACTCCTGTGAAACAAGTCATAGCTAGACAATTTCATGTTCCTAGTCAACCTGGTGTGCTAAAAAAAAAAAGTAAATATTAATGGCAATATATTTCAGAGATATTTTACTCTTACTCTTAAAACGAACTTAGTTTTTTGGCCTGTCAATAATTGTGGCCAACGTGCTTTGGAGAAAAACATTTCATAATGTGGTTTTCCCTCCACTTTCAATTCTTATTCTTCAATGAAAGGTTTTGATTTTTACAGACATCTTTGATCATATTTACCAGGGGTGCCAATAATTCTGACCACTGTGGATAGAGAGAGAGAGAGAGAGAGAGAGAGAGAGAGAGAGGGGGGAGAGAGAGAGAGAGAGAGAGAGAGAGAGAGAGAGAGAGAGAGAGAGAGAGAGAGAGAGAGAGAGAGAGAGAGAGAAAGCTCAATAGCCTGTTTTGCCACAGTGAGTCATCCTCATTCATCATTCTTTATAGGTGACTGTAAAGAGCCTTTCACACAATGTTCAGATGAATGACATCAGTTGATTGGTTTCATAGCTGATTTATATCCTTTTTGTCTGTTGAATTTTTAATTAACCTCTTTAATTTTCATCTTTTGATGTTTCTTTCCTTTTTGTTTTGGCCCCTCTAAGAAGTCAATTTTCAATTCGAACTCATGATAAAACGTCATAATTTTACGTGGTGGCGATTTCACAAGAATTTGTATGCTGTGATTCCCACGGAAACAGAATTTTTAGAAAGATGCCAATGGTTAAAGCTCCTATACTTTAGGTACTTTATATTAAGCCAGCATATATCAATCTAAAGTCACTTTTGACTTTTGTATGAGCTGTACAAGATATCTGAGATACAAAAGTGGTATAGTATGTATTATGACATATGAAAGTATTCATATATAAAGGAGGTTTAATTTATCAAGAAAGGAACCACGTTGTCATTATTACTGTGAACACAATCCTTTAGCAGTAATTACAGTTGCTAATTCGACAACGCAACTAGAATGAACATTTCCTAAAGAAAATGTGAGTGGTGCTTGCAGTGGCAAACTCGCCACTCGGTTGCTAGGGTGTTGTACATAATTGCAAACGAGCCAACAACCATGTCTGTACGATGTTGTGGAGCTGAAATATGGCTTCTATATGTTGCAATAAAGTTGCTAGGTGGCTCTTAACGGTTTCTAGGGTGTGGTTACACAGTTACCATGGTGATATTTAGGGCATTGCTGGCAGTTGCTAGGGTGTTCTGGGTGGTTGCTAGGGTGTTCTGGGTGGTTGCTATGGTTTTGCTGGGTGGTTGCTAGGGTATTTTGGGTGGTTACTAGAGCGTTTCTAGATGGTTGCTCTAGTGTTCAGGGTGGTTGCTATGGTATTTTTGGTGGTTGCTATGGTGTTACTTGGTGGTTGGTAGTTGTCACAGATGGTTACAATGGAGTTTTTATAGATGATTAAAATCTTTAGTAACAAGTGCCTTTAGTACGGCACTCGGCCTGCGGCCTCGTGTCTATGGCCGAATCACAGCCGTGCTAGTATACAGCGATATCGCATGGCTACGAGTGTGATATTGCTCATTTAACATTTAGTTAGTGGTTTGGAGTGGTTGCTAGGGAACTCTTAGTGGTTGCTAAGGTGTGGCTATGAAGATTTTAGGCCATTACTTATGGCTGCTTGATAATATAAATCCTCTGAGTGAGAGAGAGAGGGAGAAACGCAGGGCTGTCAGGCCCTTTGGTGTCTGTGTGTGTGAAAAGTGACAGTTGGATTTGAATTTCTGAAAATTCCACAATGTTAAGTCAATGGGACTTTTTTGGCCACTTTTTCGTCCGCTGTGCGAATATCGTACACCGATCGCTATAGCACACGTCTCCTCAATGAGCCGCACGATTTGACACCTCACTCAAGGGTCTGTGACAAACGGTGCAGGAGGAGTTACGTGCCAAACTCCGGAATAATAATAATAATAAGAAAAAAATGTATTATAATAAGTATGAGCAATAACAATAGTAATGCCTTGCCTTTGGCAAGCACCACTAATTATGTTCCACCTCAGACAAATTAGATGCATGTCACCATCATTTCAATTCGATTCATGTCCAGAGTTATACGGCATGTTCCATGAAACTAACCTTCGGGAAACTTAATCATGAAGAGAAGAAAATGCAGGCTCACCCAAGTCATCATTTATCAGCCTCATACCCTTAAAATACATTATTCCCACTATTAAATACCCATTAGGAACTTTATTTCAACTTTTATAATATTTTCTTAATTTTTATTTTAAAAAAACGGTATACAGCTTTTGCATTTGCGGGTCTGTTCTGTGTGAACAGCCCCTTCCTCTCCTCACCACTGCTTCTGTTATCAGCAGGATCTCTACTGGAATTTTGTCTGGATCAATCAGACAATGGTTATGGAGTTAGTGTTATTAGCCTCTGCCAACAAGGCAGCTATCCGCACTTGGTGCATTAATAAAATATAAATGAATATGATCAACAGCATGAATGTAACATAACCCCATGACAAATCTTAATTTTCTACAGCTGGAACCTCATAGTGACAGCATAGGTGTCATATGCGGCCCTAAAAATATGCACAGAATCTTGTGAGATGAGATGGCTGACACATCACATTAGTGCTAGTTTCGAGGCTGACAGTCTTAAGATTTACTGTAAGAACAGGAAAAAAAGGGCTTCAGGCAAGTGATGTTGGCAGGATGCCACAAGCAGATATTAAAATGCCTGTACTCATGTGATATTGTGTGCAACATTAGTAAGCAGTTCCAGTGCACTACGCGCTCTATAGTCACTGGACTTCAGGTCGGGACTGCTGAAAGCAGAGCTCAAATCAGTCAAAAGCCCTTTTATGTGTTTTTTTCTCTCTCTCATTGTTCTCAATACCTAACTGCGTTCTCACATTTTTTATAATTTTTTGGAAGCTAAGATAAAATCCAGTTGGAATTGTCTGGTGAATTTATTTTCACAAAGTAATTTAAAATTTGACAGAGATAGCGTTATTGCATAAATGTGTATATCGTTTGGGTGAACTAGTTTTTAATGCTATCATAATGTTTTTAAATACTTTTTTATTCGCCAATTTTTTTTATTTTTTACTTTTGTCAAATTGTCAAATTTGTAAGCCCTAACGTTATTTTGAAAACGACTAATTTCCTCTGAGGATTCACACCAAAAGCAAACAAGCTTGTGCTATGATGTAGTTTCAGGATCTACCAGCAGGGTCTAAGAGGAAGCGCTAACCAGTCGATTCCTGACCCGCTGTTCTGGATGAAGTGGGGGAAATCTTTATGGGGTGTTTATCTTAATGAGCACTATAACCACTATCCCTTTTTTTTTTTTTTTTTACTTGATGCCTTTGTTAATGCCATACTTTTGTTTTATATCCTTTTAACTGTTTCCCAGCTTGTCTTGTTTTGTGGGGTTTCTGATTCTTGTTTTTCAAGGGACACTTCCTGTTGAGTTTCTTTCCAACATTCCTCGATCAACAAATAAACTAATACATATCTGTAAGTTTCAGCCAAAGCATAAAATAAGATCTGAAATTCCAAGAATGAGGAAACCTGTTATTTCATGATGACATGAGGGGCTTTTTGGACTGACAAAGAAGATTGGTTGGACTTGAATATGCCCAGAACATATACTTTCATAATAATAAAAATTTTATTGCGTTCATTTCTTTTTTTTTTTTTTTATGTCAGAGTTAGCATTTACAGCAATTGGATTGCTGCCAAATAAAAGACACTAAGTGGCACTTTTGGCACCTATAGCACTAGTGTCAGTGTTAGACGCTTTGGGAGTGAGAATGTGTTTAAACATATAGGACAAAAAAAAAAAAAAAAAATACACAACAACAACACAGAGTATACATTTACACCAAGTGGACATAGGCTTGTGATTCAATGGTCCATTAATATAGACAGCCACCTGATTTTTATTCCTGAATGAATCATATTTTGGTCGATGACTTAATGACTCATTAATCAAAACAATGACTTGCTGCCACCTTCTGGTTACTTTCATAATCCAATTATTGTTTCATTTTGTCACTTATTTCATATTTCTGAATGCAACTTCATATGCAGCTTCTGTGCCACTTCTGCAGTGCAAAGATGACTTTTGCTGATACTTTAATTGGTAACAGTATTTTATTCTAATTTGATTGACTAAATGTAAGAATTTTACATTACAGATGGCATACATATTTAAAAAGGTTAGAAAATACCCATGAAAATCAATTAGAGGGGCCCCTTATGGGGAAATTCATATAAATATACTATTTTTTATCTCTGGCTTTATTTTTCAAAGTGATATTTCAGGGTTTTGATATCTTCTCTCTCTTTTTTTGCCCTTTTTAATGTGTGATGTTGCAAACTGGCGTGTCAAACTAGTCCACCTTCTTCATCAAATCACTACGTCAAATTCACATTTCAATAATGTCAATCACTGAAATAACAGTGCCACTTTGAGGATCAAATAGCATGTATTATATACATGTGTAACATGGCAGAGGGATAATGACATATCATACATTTGTATAAAGTTTTCTCTGAAAAAAACAACAACCTCAAAATAGAATAATAACCAAAACAACAGATGTGCTGTGACAGAAAGGCTATACTGATATGAAATAATGTCATAGGCCTATATATCTTTTCATTTCTGTCATATCATTTCAACTCCATCCCTTGACCAAAACTTGGCATGTCTAAAATAAAAGTTACGACTGCTACATATTTATACTTAAATCACACCTAAAAAGATAGATGTAGATGTTTATTACGATCGTTCTATTATCTATTGAATCCCACAATGATATTTAAAATATATAAAATCATAATTTATTGGGTAGGGAGGTGGCCGTCCCGAACCCGAACCCCTAAATTTTAACCTGTGACAATGATATTGAAAGAATTTTTGCTATTTATTTCCATTGTTGTTTTTAAAAATAACTATTTATTTAATATTTTCTAATCATGAAACTTTATGTTAAAAAAAAGTGTCCCGCATTTTCATGCCACTACTGACACAGTGTACGTTTTAGTCCATTGGCCCAGACTGACCACATTTTTGATCAGGAAATATTCCTGTGTCCCTCTCTCTCTCTCATAGCTACATGGTGAGTAGATAGGCCCCATCATTTTGAGGTAAATGTGTTCAAAAGTCTGAAAATCTGTGTGTAACTTTAAGGAAAATCACTACCAAACACCTTTTTACTCCAATTAAGCAAACTTTTTTGGGTGTTATTTCATAAAATTTTGTTTTAATGTGTGTACAACTGTTCAAAACTTTGCTAGGTAACCATGTACTAATTAGCATCTTTGAGCTAGTATCTAAACTAAAGTATCTAAAATTGTCACTACCGCAAATGTCACGACCGAAACATGTGAAATTTTGGTTGTGACATCATTGTTTTTTGGGTGTTATCCAATAAAAAATATTTTTTGTTTGTGTAGAAATGTTCAGAACTGTGCTAGCTAACCACATGCTGATTAGCATCAATGTATATTCAAACTAATGAATCCTTAACTTTGAAATCAGTATGATAAACTTTATGCCTTTTACAAAGAAAGATTGGATTCAAAATACTGTTAAAATTGCAATGGTTATTGATTTACAGCACATGTGAAAACTTTAAAATAAAATAGTAAAGAATATATTTACATGGTGGTGGTAGATGTAAGCAAAATCTTAAAGGCATACGAATAACGTATGATTTGGCGTAATGATATGACGCAGCACCTGAAAATAGCTCGGTCCCCGGTAACTTCCAGCGTGACCGGGACTAAGTTTGTCTAACCTATTAGACCTATTTTCAGGCGCTGCGTCATATCATTACGCCTGCTGGACTCATGGTACGGCAGCAAAGTTTCTTGATTATTACGCAGGAATGAGAATATAGTTCCTAGCCATATCAGCCTAGAAAATCGCAACTTTACATTTTCCGTCTGTCTTTGTACACGATGTAACTACAGAAGAGTCAAGTTTTAAATAGGAAAAATATCGAAACTCTTTGGTCATTTTTTTGAGAGAGATGCTAATGGTCTTGTCCGATTCAATGATCTATGCTAAGCTATGCTAAAAGAGGTTACCGCCAGACCCGGAGATCGGCTGAATGGATTCGAAAACGGTAAGACTCAACTGTTTAACTCTGGGGGAGTTGTAAAATGAGCCAATTTCCAAAAAAAGTGGAGTATCCCTTTAACAGGTCAATATAAGCGTTCTTATTAAGTTAATTATTATTGTGTTTTCGGTAATGTGTACCTTGGATATTATACAATTTGCATACATACAAAATTTGTGGTAAAAGAAACGATGTTTCAAGATGTTTCTAACTCTGATTTTGAACCAATTCAGAAAGGAAAATGTATAAAATAAAAAAGAAGTAGAATCAATGAATTATGAATCAGTTACTGCCATTGTAAGAATAACATGTAATCATATAATCAATAGAAAAGTAACTGAATCAAATTTCAAGTATTTTAAAATGCAATATAATTTAATTACAAGTAGCCTACTTAATTTTTGGAATCTGATTACCTTATCTAGATTACATGTAATCAATTACCCAGCACTGCAAGCCATTCTTAAATCTGATTGTTTGATGAGAAAGAGATTAGCAATAAATAATCCTAAACAGTATGTGAGATTAAAATAAGTGTGTCCCAAAGCACAGTAGCCTAGGCTATGTTGAAAAGTGTATGCCAGAAGTGGTCTACTTCACCACAGTAGATTTTGTGGATCCGTGGACTGGACACTCTGAGGCCAGAGCCATGGAGAGAGAGAGTTGCGACACTCTTTGATGTCGCCGCTATGGCTGTCACGTGGTTCATGTAAGCCCCAATAGTTCCAAAACGTACGCTGGCTGTCATGTTCTTCTATGGGACAGACAGCAGCGATTGCATTATTGAACGGTAAATATAAAATAAAACACACACCCAAGTACTTTTTCAGCTGTTATTGCATTATTGCATTTTGTTAATGTCAGTTTTGCATTTGGAGATAAGTTTTAAGCTATATTTTTGGAGGGAAAAGCTTAGTGTTCATGTTCGCATGGGTAGTAGCACTGGCTTTAGCGGCTCTAACTTAACTTTTCCATATCATTAATCTGATGATGGACGTCTCATGATATTTATTTTAGCACAACTGGGCTGTATTAGGCTATTGATTCCCGTGATTTTGCTTATAAATTTAGATTCAGCCATTAGCCTACCTTTGTGATCACGCAAAGAGGTCTGCCGTGGCGGTCCGTTCAGAATTCGCTTAGAAGCTAGCTCACTTCTTCTGATGAAAGTGGCCATCCCCCGGGACCACAACGTGAAACATAATCATGTTAAGACTAAGAATATTATTTTAAGATTAAGCCATACACATTATCAAAACTATAACAGATTAAAAACGAATTTAAGCATGGCTGATACAAATGAAGGTTTTCAAATAAAATATTTTTTATTAAACAATAACAGACAACAAAAATGTGTGCTTGTGTGTGTGAACAAGAAAAACAAAAACCAGGGGCAGGTGATCCATGAAACAGACAGGACTGGTGATGGCCATAACAATCCTAAAGGTCCAGCATTGTTCTCACAAGCCGCTTCACTCAAGACAATAATAACATAATGAAAAGTTAGTATATCCCAAAAAATTAAATTAAATAAAAGTTGCTATAAAGGTGGTAGCGATTCATTACCGAACTCTTAGCTGACGAAGTCGCGCTAGCTAACTAACGTTAGCTAGCAGGCAGTGCTTGAAAATTGGTTGAAACAACCAACATAAAATATAAATAATTACGCTGTGCATGTACAAATGAAGACCAGTATAAGCATCGCAAAGGGCCTCTGATACAATATAGACAGTTGACAATTCAAAAGAGGTCGACATTTCGGCAACTTAACTCTGGAACAACTCGACGCGCAGCAATGTAAGTGAATGGTGTCCAACGCCCAAATGACAGTGTTTGGAACTATTCCGATCTTCATATCCCGGAAGTAGGCGGTTAAAAGCGCCGCCATTATTTACAACGGAGGTCTATGGGAGTGTCGCAACTCTCTCTCTCTATGACTCTGTCTGAGGCTAATAGTAGGCTTGTTCGACTTCATACAGCTCTGCGCAGACCGATCGGCGGCTGACTTGAAGCAGTGCATGCCGGTTAGAAATTTTGTCCGACTTGATACAGCGCCGACGCCACGTGACTGTGACATATGCCATCAAAGTACCGCGAGAGCATTTCGAGAGTAGCCGGAGAACTCAGCCAGCGCAGCTTCTCAGGAGCGACTGCACTGGGCTGCAGGAGGGCTGATGACGACACAGCTGTCCCACGATTGGCCGGATTCACCGCATGACAACGATCACGTGTGTTTCGTGTTTATTCGAACACCTTTAGTTACTCTAAAGCTCACAAATCAGTTTTTTATAACAGTAAACACTCTTTTCATGTCGTATGTTATATTGTGTCATGTTTATCAAATTAAAACTGATTAAAAAACGTATAGACTCCACTTCATTAATAGTAGCAATTATGTTGAACTTTATTCTTGTTCAAACAGACGCTGTATGAAGCAGTACATAAAGTAGGCATATTGAATGAAAATGTCTCTGAAACATCTGTGTATTATTTGGCCAATATTACATTTATTTCACTGCAGCTGTGGTAAAGTACGCGAACACCACGTGAGCGGTCACTACGGGAACCAGAAAGTGTCCGACTTCACGTCTCCGTTTGCAGCTCCTCCCCGCCTGCACGCGGCTACTCTCGCCGATCGGTTACATCCAGCCGCAGCCGATGTCGAACACACCTATTGCCAACAACATTGCGCTTTGGAGAAGGAACTACAAACACGAGTAAAAGCCAAGGTGTTTTTAAAAAAAACTACAAAACATGGCGGATATGCGCGACCGACGATGAGAGGTTTAGATAAAGGGTTCAGTGACTAATCAAAGTTTAACCTGATATTAATGTTATCCGTGTTATATTTCATCTGCAATAACAACGTGGACTTTTATAAAGATCCGTTTGGGCATTAACTTTTAAATACATCATTATGCATTAATATGAGGAGAGAACTTTGTCCGCATGAAAGACCCGCGACTGCAGATCAACGTGCTTTTGCATTTCTCTCTGATAAGATAGGAAATTAAACTCACTGGAGCAATGGAGAGGTAATCCGGTATATCTGTGTCTCTTGCCGGCCCCAGCAAACTCCAGCTCTCCATAGGCGTCTGTGGGGTGTTCGGAGGAGTGCTGTGTGCTGTCCCTGTGACTGACCATGGCTGTGCTGAAGTTATCGCCCAGGGCCGCTGAGGGATGTGTGTCTCGCGTGGACCCACACTGACACAGAGCACCATTGCTACAAAACAACAGACGGATCAGAACGAATCTAACAAGACATACTGAATACTCAACAAGTCAGACATCTTACCTGAAAGAGTCCTCCACACATGTTGTGCACACTCTCTTTTAAAGAAATCTGAAACCTCTAAAATCAACAACACATATGCTTACTTTAAATTAATGAGACTGTAGACAGTCACCAACTTACAAGATAAAATTGCTATATTAATGCAATTTGCAATGCAATTTGTAACACTTTATCTGTTCTGTTTTGCGCAAAGGGAGGTTAGAATGAGAATCAATCACAATGCTAAGGTAAAAACGGCTCACTTTACCCCAACTCCTCTTGTAATTCCATCATTACTTTAAGGTGCCTCGTGTGAACACACTGTGGCACACTGTGAACTGACCAAAGCAAAGTTATATATTGTAGAACATCTTTAAATTACTTACATATTTATTTATGTATTTACCATACCCATACGCCCATGCAGATGTTAATACTCAACAGACTTGGTAGATGAACTAGTAAATTACCAAAAACCAATGTTGTGCATTATTGACTGAGATTACTATTTATTAGGCTATAACTATTCATATTTAGATGTATTTACACTGTAATTAGAGTTGTATGAATACGTTTTTTAAAAGTGTTTTAAATAATTTAATATAGAAATATGAATGGTTTGAAATGTAATAAGCCCCATTAGGTGGCGGCAAGTCCTAATAAGAGAGTAAAAGAATCGTTCATTCAGTGATTCGTTCAAACCGGCTGATTCATTCATCCATGAACGAAACACCACTGCGCTGCTCGCTTAGGAACTATTTTCGTATAGGTGAAATAGAGCAAAAAGGTGACATTATGTTTAAATATTTTATTTAATATCATCTTATTGTTAATTGGACTGTTGTATTAAAATTAATAACTATTACATTTGAAATCAAGTTGGTAATGCGGGAAAATAGCACTTTTGCTTGTGTGATAATAGCTTAACTATAGGCTATGATATATAAAGATAAAAAACAAAATCTCATGCAGGGACCATTCATATCTTGAATTTTGCGGGCATTTTATTAATTTTTGGTGCTGTTTGCTATTTTACACCAACGCAGACTGGCTTGCTTCTTAAGCTTAATGGAGAGGCTGGCTCTATATATTTTAATAGTGGTTAATTGAACAGCTTGACAAAGCAGTGAATGCTACTCTGCTAGTTTTGCGTGGTGGCACTTAACTTAGCAATTTAATGCTGAATGTACACAAAAGGTTGATCCAGGGTGACTGTTAACCACTAAAAGCATCTGCTAAATGACAGCTTGCTCCTATTAAGATTACATTGATTTGAAATTTAATTGATTTTAATTTAATTACTGAATTAGAAAATAGAACAAACTAAAGTATTTTTATACAATTTTTTTCATTATATTTTTTACATTACATTTTTACAGCTTATAAAGGCCTGTCACTTTTTACACAAAGAACATCCATGGAACCTTTCAAATGCACAAAAGGTTCTTTAAATTATAAAAAAATTCCACACACACTGACTTTTTTTACTGCTGTGAATAACGTCTATTAAGTCATTCAACTGTGCTCTCAGAAATACAGTTATATTTAGCTACCAAGAGCCTTCAAGTCATCTCTCACCACAGGTGTAATCCACATTCTGAGAGTTGGGTTTGGAGTTCAAAATCGGATCCCTTATCGCACTTAATACCCGTCACTTATTAATCTTCACTTCTGCCTGCTATCGCCCTTGATTGCTGGCTTTCAACGTCATGATAATAATAATAAATATAGCTGCAAGCAGCAATTATCGGGGCCAAGCGCAAGCAGATGACAGCATATGCCAACATGGCTGAAGGTGTCAGACCAACTGCAACAATGAGCAATTAAATACATTTAAAGAGGATTTTAGGCGAAATGGCTGAAAAATCGTATAAAAAGTCATTCAAAATACGATTATCACTTTCGACCAATAGGTGGCGTAGTTACAAAACTGATGTGATGTGGTTAGAGTGAAGTGACAATGACACATACAAAGTTTGGTGTCAATATGTCAAGGCATTGCAGAGATAAAGCCTGAATAGTCCTTTTGGCATCATGCCTCAACTTTGCTGCTATGCTATACGAAAACGGTTTCGTCTATCGACACGAAATCCATAACTTTTAGTTGGCAAAGTCTGGAGATGATACGATTCGATTTTGGTGAAAATCGGACAAACGGTCTAGGAGGAGTTCGAAAAAGTAGGTTTTGACTGAAAATCAAGATGGCGGACAGGAAGTTCAGCCAAATAAGGAAAACTTGGTATCTATGTTCTCGGCTTGACCCAAGGAATCTATTAAGACCAGTGGCATTTCAAAAGCCAGATTTATTCAAAAGTTATTAGCCTTTTTGGAAAATTTGTCATAACAATTGATCACTAGGTGGCGCTGTCTCGAAATAGTTTGGGTACCTTCAGGGGATGGTGCTGATGGCATATTCTGAGTTTCATAATATTACACCAATGCATTTGTTAAGTATATAATTTTAATTCACAAAACTGTATTGAAGTCAATGGGAATTTCATGTTTTGTTCTGTTATAGCGCCACCAAGAGACTCAGTCCCACCATTTTTTTTATGTGTCCTCAGAGTGAGCCCATGCATATGTGTGTCAATTTTGGTCAAAATATCTCAATTCACTTCGGAGTTATAGACATTTATATGAAAAAACATGTAAAAAATGACTGACACATGACTTTGATTGGATTTTACTACCCCTTACTATCAATATTTTCGCATTTGGGCATTGGCATTTAGCTATCGACCTATGTTTCCAAACTTCTGACGGTGGTTTCGTCTCGATCGGACTAGCGGTTTCGAAGATATAGCCAAATGTTTTTTAAGCGCTAAATCACAACGCTACACAAACCGTAAGGCAAAACCTAGAATGTTTGGTATCGTTGGACTCGGCAACGATTCAGGAGTCTAAAGAGATGACTGTTGTGAAAATAAGTCGACCACACCCAAAGTTATAAGCATTTGGGGAAAAAAATTCCCAACTAGGTGGCGCTGTTTCGAAACTTCTCAGGCTCCTTCAGGACATCGTGCTGATGACCCATACTGAGTTTCGTAACAATCCGTTCATGCGTTCATAAAATACAGCATTTTAGCACATAATTCAAAATGGCCGACAGCCAAAATGACTGATCTGGGAAGATTGGATATCAGTCGACTCAGCATGACGCCCTGAATCTAACGAGACCACTTTTATGATTTTTGGACAAACCATTCAGAAGTTATAAGCAAAAACAGCCATTTTTCATATCTCCGGACCAGTAGGTGGCACTGCGCCGAAACGCAGCATGTAGCCTCAAGTCATGCTTGTGATGATATGTACCAAGTTTGGTCTGAATACGACAAAGCGTTGCGGAGATACAGGCTTGTGTCTATTTTCGCAAGCGCTACGTAAAATTTGTTTGCGCTGTATTCGAGAACGGTTTGATGAATCAACACGAATTCCATAACTTTTTGTCGGCATGGTATGAAGATGATCTGATTCAATTTTCGTGGAAATTGGAGCAACGGCCTAGGAGGAGTTCAAAAAAGTAGCTGTTTTGGAAAATTCAAGATGGTGGCCATATTTTATGACGGAAAATTACGTCATAGGGTGCAATCGAACAGTCATGAGCTCACGAATCAGAGGAAAAAGGAATTTTGTTGTTTGACTTTACGGTTAAAAAGTTATTAGCAAAATAAAAGTGAAAATTTGGACAGGTGGTGGCGCTAGAGGGAATGACTTAGAAACACCAAAATTGGTGTATTTAATGTTGGGACTGTCCTCTATCAGAATGTCAAACCAAAACAACTTTCCCGCAATCGGTTCTATGGGCTGCCATAGACTCCCAGTCGGAAGAAGGAAGAATAATAATAATAGGAACGGGAACAGATACAATAGGTGCCTAGCACCTTCGGTGCTTGGCCCCTAATAACAATTCATTACATTTATATAGCGCTTTTCTCAGCACTCAAAGCGCTTTACATAGAAGGGGGGAATCTCCTCACCACCAATGTGCAGCATCCACTTGGATGATGCGACGGCAGCCATATTGCGCCAGAACGCCCACCACACACCAGCTTACTGGTGGAGAGGAGACAGTGATGAAGCCAATCAGTATGAGGATGATTAGGAGGCCATGATGGACAGAGGCCACTGGGCAAATTTGGCCAGGATGCCGGGGTTACACCCCTACTCTTTCGAAAGACATCCTGGGATTTTTAATGACCACAGAGAGTCAGGACCTCGGTTTTACGTCTCATCCGAAGGACGGATGACTGATTGGATGGAGTAGCCTACATGCACAACTGGTTTTGTTTTTGAACCAATTAGCCTCTAAAATTATGAAAACCACCAAACTGACCTCAAACCAGTCCAAAAACAATGACAAAAGAAATAACAAAAAAATATAGCTTACTAGGCCTACCACTGATCTAAGATGAAATATGAAACTAAAACTGCCAGTAGCTTTTTTTTTTTAACTGCCACTAGGTGGTGGTATGTCACTGAGTCATTTATTTAATTGATTTTTTTTTTTTTTTTTTTTTTACAGCTGATTCATTCAGTAGCAAGGCAAGTGAAGGGGTCACCGAATCATTCACTGCGTCCGAAGTCGCGTACTGTCTGACTCTGAGCAGGTACTACATTTGAATTTGAACTTACTTCGCGACCGTTAAAAAAGTATGTTCTATAGTGTGAATATGGGTAGTATGAATGAAATTCAGACGTACTACATCCGCAATGTTGTTACTGTTGCCTGACCTACTGTACCAGCTTCAGTTGTGTCGCTTCACTTCCATTCATAAATCCTCTCCCGTGGCCTCATGGGATAGTAAAGTATCCATCGAACGCACACTTCAGAATCTCGAAGGAAGTAGTAAGTTATCCGGAAACATTTCGCATACTATTTTTCGAATACTATGTATTCGGACATACTACTCTTTTGGCGTACTGCATACTATATAGTAGGGAAGTATTCAATTTTGGATGCAGCGATTGACTAACTTGATTTGTTCATAAATGCTAAATTCATTAACGAAACGCCGCTGTTGCTCGGGTATGCGCAATGGTGGCTTTGTTGGGAGCAAAAAACAGACAAAAGTGTCTCAAGCACTCAAAAGCTTTCAGCAGGGAGAGGGAATGCTGGTTCTTGAGTGTTGCCCTGCGTCTCAATGTCCATACTATCCATCCTAAACAGTATGTGAGATTAGTGTGCCCCAAAGCATAGTATGTTGAAAAGTGAATGCCAGAAGTCCCTGGATGGTCTACTATTTCCTGTAGATTTTCAAAGTGTGGATCCGTGCATGCTATAAAGGCTAATGTTGCCCACAACCCATTGCGCTTTGGAGGAGGAACTACAAACACTGAGTAAAAAGTGATAAAAAACGTGACTAGTCTAGAAGTGACTAGAAGTTACTAATCAAAGCTTAACCTGATAAAAAAATATTTATTTCATGTTATCCGTGTTATATTTCATCCGCAATAACAATGTGGACTTTTATGATCCGTTTGACCATTAACTTTTAAATGCATCAATATGCATTAATATGAGGAGAGTTCTCTGCATGAAAGACTCACGACTGCAGATCAACGTGCTTCAGCATTTCTCTCCAATATGGTAGGAAATGAAATGTGGAGGACTTTAACTGTGACAAGATGACTGACAGACCACTTCAAGGTGACAGGATGCGACAGAGAGCCACCGTTAAAGACGCAATTATGACCTGATAGTATGTCCCAAAGTTTGTCTACTCGCTTGCTACTCACTCAAAAGTATGTACTTTTTCTTCACAAAAAGAGTGAATACTTTTAGGGCGTACAATAAGTAGGCACAGCAAATGTTTACAACGGAACTAAATGAACACTGAACTGACTTCAGCTGAACAATGACACTTTTTTTTTTTTTTGAGTTGCTTTATAGCCAAATTGAACTATGTTTGCATCACTGAATCATTACTTTACTGTTGTAAAGCTGCTTTGAAACAATCTGTAGCCTATTGTATAAAGCACTTTAAAAAATAAAGGTGACTTGACTATGCAGGACACGTGCTTTAGGCTATCAGATAATTAAGGTCAGTTTGGTTTTGGTGAATGAGGTGTAACAGGTCTCCACCTCCAGAAGACATACAGCTTTGATGAATAGCCTTCCAAAAGCAATTAATGTCAATTGATATTTTTCAGGCGCGGAGCCCGCTGGGGCCAGTTGCATAAATGTAGCCACTATGTTAAGACCGTGTCTTAAGAACTAGTTTGACCAACTAGCAGTTAGACAAGATATTATCTTACTCACAGCTCCCTGTTTTATACAGTTCATAACCAATGATCTCATTCACATGTGTCTTCCTCCTTTTCCTTTTTGGCTCATCTTAAAACTCTTACTATAATTGTTTCAATAACTTCTTGGTGTTGCTATCTTCTTCTCACTAAATGTTATCAGATTATTACTTCACTTGATAATACTTTAAAAAGTTTTCTAAAATTGATAAAGCATACATATTAAAAGGAATACATAGCCCACATGATGTAGGCATTATATCTGAGGTACAATGGAGAGGCTGATGCTTGTTAATGATAATAACTAAACACCGAACTCACATAGACTTAACAGTGTCTTATTTCCGCTCATATTGCCCAAATCATACCACCAAATATATACTGCATTTCTAATGAAAAAATATATAGGCCTGTCAATTTTCAATCTCAACAGAAGAAAAAAATAAATATGTGAACAAAATGCAAGTTTAGTTTCTAAAAAAAATGCTTAATGTTAAATGTGTTTCTGTAAATAGGCCTAAATGAAATCTGTTAATATAAAGTGAAAATGCAGAAAATTTGGACTAAACCTCTCATTTCATATGGATTAGTTTTGCGATCTCTTTATGAACTTTTTGAAGTTTCAAAGTGTCAGTTGTGTTGCTGTCAATGGAGGGACAGAAATCTCTTAGATTTCATCAAAAAGATCTTCATTTGTGTTCCGAAGATGAACAAAGGTCTTAGGCTACAGGTTTGGAACAACTTGAAGGTGAGTAAATTATGACAGAATTTTCATGTTTGGGTGAACTATCCCTTTAAATGGTAGTATATACGCGCACACACACAAGCATTTTGACTGGGAGACATTTTGTTATTAAACAGCAAACATTTATTGATTTAATTTTAATAACTGAGGTCTGTCATAGCTGTCATGCTTTAGACATTTAAAACATAAATCCTCTAAAATACTACAGAATCATCTAATGTTAAATATAATTACAGATACCATAGGTTTCATATAAAACATTAGCAGTGTTTTTGGATTTTATCCTATTCTAACTCTAGGCCTCATGTTATTGTGACAGATAGCAATACGTAAAGTATTGTGACAGATAGCAAATTGTGCGTTTAAAAATACAATGGGTAGAATTACGAACAGTCAAGTATCATCAAAATAAGATGATACAAGAGACAAAATTAAAATATTACAGAAAACATCAACTATGATCAAACATGATCAATAAAGCTGACACATAATGTACAAGAGAAATCTATTGAATCAAACAAGCTAATATTGGTGTGAACAAAAACACAAATGTATTTTTTACAGCCAACACAAACTTGACAAGAGAAGGACTGTGATGATAGATATAGTGGATGTGGTCGCAGATGAAGGTTTTACCTCCTGTGATGTCACAACTCTGCCATTCAAGGGCTGAACTCCTCTGAAGTTGTTGGTCGTCAGAACTGAAGGGCTTGCTTTGAAAAAGGTAGATGTGCTGAAGCGGTTGATCTGTTTGGAGGAATAAATTCAACTGAGTGACTTTTAGGTTTTAACTCAGAATATGAAAAATGTTGCCATCTAGTAATAGACGTATATGATTTTTATGAATTACTCTACTATAGAGTTGCCTTGACTTACAAAGTCCTGGCTGACTTTGATGGTATCTTTGAACACAGTCCAGATCACAGCTTCATTGCAGTTGGGTGTGGTTAGGGAGCCTTGATACCGGTAATATTTAGTCCTGTTCACCCCTTCAAGCAGACTGTCCATTGTGATTTGATTCATGATGTCTGTGGTTGTAGCACCTAGATACACAAAAACGTCAAGAGGGTGTAAGGAAACTACTTGGCCGTCTTCAGTTTTGTGCTAATTTGTTGTTAAATCATATCAGTTAAGAGAAATTAACAAAATATACCACGTTTTTAATGGTGTGAATTGCAAGACTCTTCATACTGATAAAAAGATTCTGTTACGTGCTTGATGTTAGAGGTATGATTGCATACCATTTAAGTGAGATATAATTGCTGCAGCATGTGAAATAAACAGAAATAACCGATAAAAAAGAATAACGTACAGAACTGAGAACAATTTATCAGAAAAAAATGCAGTGTGTGAACAAGTTACAAAACAATATAAATAAAATAGAATACAAACATAAAAAAAAAAACAAGTGTCACCAAATTGAAGAAGAGATTAAAAAAAAAAATTCCCGTAACTGATAACCCAAAAACCACAAAATTAACTAGAAATTGTAGAAACAAAACCAAAATCTTCAATGTATTTGACGCTTTACATTAACTACGCTAACTAAAACCAAAAATACAAAAAGTGTATTTTTTTAGATCACTCTTAACCTAACGAACAATGAAGATATAATTGTAGATGTTTGCAAATTGCTGTAAGAACACCAATCGACAGAATTAGAAAGGGGCACAAACCGGCAACGTATAGTGGTAAACAAGTAGTAAATTCAGAATTAGGTAATTGACAAAACAAACATGTTCAAGTGGCAAGACCACAAACACACCACGTTCATAACTTTGGCTAATCAAGAACAAATACTACACGAATTTAGGCTCTGATAATGTCTGATGTTGCACTTAACACAAGACTCAATTACTAACACTGAATCAGTGAAGACTGTCAAACTGAGATAATATTTGCAATATATCGTTAACCAAAGTATGAAGATCACATGGCAAACATCGCTTTCACAGAATTGAGTGAAGTCTGACGCTGATCTGGCTCACTACTCAAAAAGGAAAAATCTGTCAACATTGTTGTTCCAAAACCTTTATGACTTTCTTTTTTCTGTGGAAAACAAAAGAAGGTATTTCTCTATGATTTGTGCCTGAATGCCATTGTTGTTTTGGACCACACTGACACTCAAAGTATGGACAAAAACAGTTGAAACATTCTTCAAAATATCTTATATTGTGTTTCAATGGGGAACGACATGAAGGTGAGGAGTGACAAAATGTTCATTTCTGGGTAAACTTTCAACAACAAACTATTTCTTTACCTGAAAAAGAGATCTGTGTCAAAAAGGATGTTAGGATATCCCAACTTGTTGTTTTGTTTTGTTCATTGGTTGCCTGTTGGTTAAATAAAAATACATACACATGAGCACACAACTAAGCCATGAATATACTTTAAGGTTTGCGCTTGACTCTGGATATAATAAACGTGGTCTTGCTCACCTCAATAAAGAAACCAAGAACAGCCAATCCTGTGCTGTCATTAGCAGCAAGAGCAGCTGCCACACTCCCGTTGTATTTTGAATGGACATTCACAATGTGCAGCTGAGAGACAGAATCAGACGTATAAAGATAATGCATTTGGGATAATGCTATGTGGAATAATGCAATGCATTTGCAGGGAAAATGAATTAATTCATACCTCCATTAGGTATTGTTTGCCATCCACAGTGTGTTCGGAGCCAGGCGAAGAGCTGCCATTACCCCAGTGGAGATGGAATTGTTTAGTGTTGTATAGACCTGGAAGATCACCTCCTTGCACTGTCATTTTATCATCATCCAGGTTGACCACCACTGTGAAGACAATGGACATATTAGATACAAGGTCCAGGACATGGAATACAGTGACGTTGTGCATCACTGATGCTTTATCTGCGCTTTATTTTTCAATTAAGAACAGACGCGGCCATTTGTAATTGTAACTTTAATGCGTCTAAGGCTTCCGGTATCATTCGCTTCTGGCTATTTTTAGCTGTACAAATCGTTATGCTGCTTGATATTGCATACTGGTATTATATAGTGTATTATTATATATATTATTTCCTTATTAGGCTATATATATTTCCTTATAACGGCTAATAAATCGAAAGTCTTGCACATTCACAGAAAACACCTTACTTCTGCGCGTTGAACAATAAGGTGAATACCTCTTTTACAACTTTAAAGGGGTCCTTGATTATGATTTAACTTTTTTAACTTTAGTTAGTGTGTAATGTTGCTGTTTGAGCATAAAAAACATCTGCAAAGTTACGACGCTCAAAGTTCGAAGCTATAACCAATCGTACGACAACCATGTCATATTTCGGAAGCAGGGGCTTCATCAAAAACGACGCGTTCATCCAGGGGAGAGAGAGGAGCTGTAATAGGCTAATATAAAATATGTGAAAAATAATGTTTAGTTTTTTTTTTAACAATCAAGCATTCTGTAGCCTACACCCTAAAAACAAAATCAAGACTTCGTAAAAGGGCATACAATTACCACTTTAATTTGCCTCTATGTAGCCTAGTCAGTGAGTCTCATGGAATGAACAAAAAGAGGAATCAAATATCTTTTATCCTTCTGTTATCTATCAGTTTATCACCTAGTTCTCAGTTTTGTATACTTTTCTGGAGCTTTTTAATGTGAAACCTCTCATGTTACCGTCTCTTAAGGATTGATCGCTTTTGTTATTAGGGAGGCTATAGTAGCCTCCTATTCCTCATTCGGAAGCCAATTTGAATAAATCTGCTAGTCTAAATAAATGTAGCGACTAGGCTATATTTTGTAAAGACGAAAAAAATGTGTTTTATCCCAGTGCTCCTGGCTCCTTACCAGAGTCGCCTGAGTTAGTAATTGACAGGAAGGTGGAGTTGTCATCAAAACCAGTGAAGTTAAATGAGGTCAGGTTAGGATTTCGCTGAACATTTGTAGTCACGATATTAATGGGAGATTGGCTGGATCCATTGCAGGATTGTGGAGCAATTTGGGACCAGGTGTTAAAATCTATTACAAATTAGGGATAGAAAAAAAATCTACTTCAGAACAAGTTTTAAATATATACAATTTTATAATAAGATTAATATTAACTTTTATACAGTGGAATATTTTATGATATAATAAATCACACTTACTGCATGTTGGCTTGTGATAGCACCAATCTGTTTAGGTTTAAAGGAAAGCATTAATAAATATAACAAATGAAAGAGCAGAATTTCCATTTAAAAAAAAGTTTCAAGCGCCTTTAGTGCCTATTTTAATAGGAGTTGTCCTTTTTAGGAGTAAATTAACTTGAGTTACTCACCCACTGAAGAGCCCACGCTGTGGACGGAGGGACACAGGAGAGCAGCAAGGAAAGTTACCAGCAAGACAATCATCTAAATCAAACAAGAAATCATTACAATGACAATCAATGCTGCTAACAGAATTTAACCTTAAGTTAATTGAATTTGATATGAGAAACGAAATAAATCAAGAATAGGTAGTTATAGTCTTACATCTTCTACTTGATTCACCTGTCGGTATGCTGAAAATGAATGTCTTCTTCCCCTCCTTTAATACTCTTCTCAGCTCACCTGTAGTGGGTGTGTCACTTCCATGCGTTTCATCCACTCGGCTACATTCCGATCAAACGCGTGATCCCATTATCATTGATCTTTTAAACTTTTAAACAGCAGTCAATAGGCCACTTTATTTATCTAATCGCGTTCCTATCTTCCAGCATCACTTCGGTCACGTTCTCCAACTCTCTGACGGGAGAAAGCACGGTTTTGCAATCTCGGGAATGATCAGAATCAGATGAATGATGTCAGTTGATTTATATCCTACTTGTCAGTTTAAATGTTTTTTTACATAAACTCTTTAATGTTCATCTTTTGATGCTTCTCATCTTTAACACATAATTGGTCAATCGTTTTTGCCCATAAAAGCAGTCAATATCCAACTCGGTAGATCTTATGAGAAAACGTCATTTTTCGATGCGATTTCGAATTTGTGCAACTGTGATAAAAGATCCATTTAAAAATTCAAAATATCTGTATAAAATAATAAAACATTTGCGATTCTTATGTTTCTTGCAAAAATCTGAATAATATCATCAGAAAATATCATCAGAATAAACAGATACTTTTGAATGAATGTCAAAGGTGAAAGATGCTTCCAGAACCAGATGGTGGAAGTCATGATATATCTGGGCTTAATGGGACCATGCAACCCAGAAAAACCTTAAGAGGTAGGCCTAACAATAAAATACAGGTAAAAGTCAGGTAAGAGAGAAGGCAGTGCCAGTGCAGGAGATCTTATGTAAGAGACAAAGATATTATGTAAGATTTTTAGAACAAAATGAATGCAAATTTCAGCATACCGACAGTGGTGCGTAAGCAGATCGTATTCATATTCATATTAATTCTTTATTGTCCTCGTTAGAGGAAATATGTTTTCACAGACTAAACCAGGACCAACATTCAACACACATAACATGAACATACCACACAAAATTTTGTTCACATAAATAGACATATTGCACACAATATATATATATATTTTTTTTTTAATAAATTCCATTAGATAAGTTAGGCATTCTTTGAAATCAACGCTCTTATAGCTGAGATAAAACTTTTCCCTAGCCGTGATTTTTTTTATGGGGTAGCTGTCTGTAGCTGCGGCCTGAGGGAAGAAGGGTAAAATATGAGTTTTGGCTGGAGGGTGGCTGGGGTTTTGCACAATGGTGTTTGCTCTACGAATGGTAGCAGCGTCAATGAGAGCCGGCAAGTTGGGTGTGGGAAGACCAATTATTTTTGAAGAAGTGTTAGTGATTTTAAGGAGCTTGTTTCTATTAGTGAGAGAAACTGAAATAGCAGGTGGCACAATAAGAGGATGGGTTCAATGATACTACGGTACAAAAGAAGAAGAAGGTGTGGTTTTACTGAGAAAGTCCTGAGTTTACGTATGACAAATAGTCTCTGTTGGCAGCGCCTATGAATGTCTGTGAGTGGTGGAGAGTTTTTGCCGTGTGCCCAGGATAAGTTCCTTTGTTTTAGTAATGTTAAGGAGGAGATGACTGTCTGTAGCCTACACCAATGAGTGAAATGGGCTACAGATTGGTGATATGCTGTAACTGATTTGGTGCCGGTGAGGAGGGCGAGTATGGCTGTGTCATCCGAGTATTTGAAATACTTTGTGATGTCGGAGGGACTACGGCAGTCGTTAATATATAGTGTGTAGAGGAAGGGACTAAGGACGCAGCCTTGAGGGACTCCAGTGTTGACAGTAATGGTGGAGGATGTTACACCCACCCTTACTGCCTGTGGTCTGTCACTGAGAAAATTATAGATCCAGTGGATGAAAAGAGGAGGCACGTGAAGATGGTGGAGTTTGGTTATCATGATGTGGCGTTGAATCGTATTGAAGGCGGAACTGAAGTCTATAAAGAGAATCCTGGCATAATGGCCGGGATAATCTAGATGTTGGAGGAGGGTATGAAGGAGGCAAGCAACAGCATCCTGTGTTCCTCTTTTGGCCTTGTAGGCAAAATGGTAAGGATCCAGCTGTGGGCAGACAACCGGAAGGATAGTGTTTAGTACCAGTTTAATGGTAAGGATCCAGCTGTGGGCAGACAACCGGAAGGATAGTGTTTAGTACCAGTTTAGTACAACTCTCAGTGAAAGCCAATCTTTGTGATTAAATGCTTGTTGTTTCTTCTTGAGTTTGAGTTTTATTTGGCAGGTCATCCATGGTCTCGATTTAGGATATCTTTTAACAGTTTTGACTGAAATGCTGGTTGCCATGCAAAACTTGATGTAATCAGTTATTGTCTCCGTTTTTAAAGCCGGGTCGCCATCAAAAATACTCCAGTCTGTACATGCAAATGACCCCTGGAGTTGTGCAGTTGTGTCCTCTGTCCACTGGGTGATGCTGTAGGTAGCTGGCTTTTCTCTCTTCAGCATTTGTCTATATTGCGGAAACAAAAAGACGATGTTGTGATATAAGCATTGTTTACGTCCCCGTAGCACAAATCCAACACATTATCTTTTCTTGTGGGGGAATCAACATACTGCTTAAAGGATGGGAGGACACTGTGCAACTTGCAGCTATTAAAATCCCCCATAATAAACACCGGAGCCTCAGGATATTTATTCAACATAGCATGAACATTATGGGCTACTAACTCAGCTGCCGTGTTGGTGTTAACACCAGGCGGAATGTAAACACAGCTGATAACCAGCGTGGGAAATTCCCGAGGGAGATAGAAAACGTATGAAATGAGATCATATGAATTTATACGAATTCGTACAAAAACGTATAGCCGTCTTTCCACTGCACACGACATTCGCATACGATTGTCGCATTTCGCCCCCTAGTGTCAGTCGCACGGAACCTTGAAATTGGCCGTGAAGCAACCGTTACCCTCGGCTATTCACAATGGTAAAATGAATGATTTTAATGCATGTAATGCATGCATGAATATATCCACAGAAAACAAATGACCCTCAATACATCTAAAATAAAAACAGTAGATTTTAGAGCTAATCAATATAAATATTGATTTAATAATTATAAAATATTTTTTCTGCCATAATTATTAATAACCGACACATTTTACATAAATAGCGTTTACATAATGACGTTAAAGTGTTAAAATATTGATTAGAATACATCACATCCGGTCGACCGGTCGCATATGTTCTAGCCGCAGAAGTTCAGATATTTCAACGCATCCGAAGCTCGAATCGGATCCAAAATTTCCCATATGCATATGATCGGAACTCCACGCAGCTCCCGTACTACTGTCCAGTGGAAATGAATGACTTCCGGTCCGACGGCTGTCGTTTGTCGTGTGCAGTGCAGTGGAAAGGAGGCTTGAACAAGATCATACGAATTCATATGATGAATTCATAATCCAATTCGCCAAAACGTACCTGAGGAGCAGACAGAGAGAATAGACGTAACGATGACAATGGTCAAATACTGAAATATTCCGTATACTTTGGGCATCCAGGCTCCAGCATTCATCTAAAGTACAATGACCACTTTTTACTTTTGTATGAGCTGTATGAGATACCTGAGATACAAATGTGCTATAGTATAACGAGTGTTTTCACATACAAAAGGTTTAATTTCTCAAGCAATAAACCACATTGTCATTATTACTGTGATCACAATGCTTTTGCAGTAATTATAGCTGCTCATTTTAAGGATAAAACATTCCATAATGCAAATGTGTCCCACCTCAGACAAATCTGATGGGTGTCATAATTTCAATTTGATTCATGTCCAGACTTATGCTGGGATGGTCTATGAAACTGAACTCCTAAAAAAAGGAAGTATAATAAAGCCAGAAATGCAGGCTCACCCAAGTCACCAGCCTCTGCTTGTCATTCATTAAAACACCAGCCAGCCAGTTAAAAGCTGTGTATATATACAGATTTTTTTCTTTCTTTTTTTTTTTTCTTCAGTTAGCTAAGGTTAATTTATTTTTATTCGTTATCCAAATCTGAATCCAATTCTCTCTTTTTGCTTTTAGTCATGCAGATATACAGAACAGAAAATGGCAGGATGAAAAGGGGGACAGAAAAGATTCTTACCTTCATTGTCACAAGCTTAACACATGATTTTAGCTACATGCCGCTCTGAGTCACTGTATCTAACAGTTTGATCTGTTTCAGTCTCTTGACTTATCGACAACAGGTTCTAATGTGCATGACTGACTATTTGAAATCTTGCATACGATCTTTGTTAGCGATCTTGCATGGCACTGCCTTCTCTTTCCGGATTTTGTAAAGTTTTTCTGCTTAGCATGGTCCCATTAACCCCTGCTGATATACCCCTGTCATAACTCCCACCATTTAGTCCTGAAAGCATCTTTCACTAGTTAACTAGTTGCTTATTAGCATGCATATTTATAAGATATTGGCTGTTTATTAGTACTTATAAAGAACATATTAATGCCATATTAATTCAGCATGATCATTTTCGACATCCCTTAATCCTCCCCAATACATAAACGTAACAACTACTTTACTAACTATTAATAAGCAGTAATTAGGAGTTTATTGAGGCAGAAGTCATAGTTCATAGTTAGTAGTGAGAATTAGACCCTATAATCTAAAGTGTGACCGAAAGTATTTGTGTATTCTGATGAATTACATTTTTTTGTTGTTGCAAGAAACCGATATAAATTGGAAATATTTCATAATTTTATACAGATTTTTAAAAATGTAAAATGGACCTATATTTTCTCTGTCTGCTGCCTTTACGTCACAGCTCAAGATAGGCTCTAACAAAGGGTTTGGGACTGTTCACATTCTTGTGAAGCTATCAGCCAATCAGTCAAGTTATTTGCTCAAAACACCTACTGAGCAACTACAAGATGAAAATGTGTGATAAATGACCTCACATTCACATCGAGCTCGAAGGAGACAAAAGTGAGGCTTTCTTCTGAAACTTTTTCCAACTGTGTTCGACAATTGATGAGCGCTTTACACTCTATGTGATCTTATATCTTGTAAAAAAAATGTTTGGTCTGTTTTTTATATATTTTTTATCCTAAATGTATTTTCTCACTAAGTATTTTCTTTACACTAAGTGCAAATATCATTAAAGAGATGCACTAGGTATAATGTAAATATTTGTTAGATGCTATTTAAGCCATTCGACGGAATGGATGCCATTTCTGTCCCCAGGACATTATGTCAAATATGCATGAAAATTAACTCTAAAATATATTTACATCCAGGCTCCTGCATTCATCTAAAGTACAATGACCACTTTTGACTTTTGTATGAGCTGTATGAGATACAAAGGTGCTATCGTATAACAAGTGTATTCATATACAAAAGGTTTAATTTCTCAAGAAAGGAACCACATTGTCATTATTACTGTGATCACAATCCTTTTGCAGTAATTATAGCTGCTCATTTTGAGGATAGGCAAAACATTACATAATGCAAATGTGTCCCACCTCAGACAAATCCGATGAGTGTCATAATTTGACTCATGTCCAGACTGATGATGGGATGGTCTATGAAACTGAACTCCTAAAAAAGAAATTATAATAAAGCCAGAAATGCAGGCTGTCATGTGTCAGTGTTTGTTTGTATTTTCATAGTCACGTCTTCCTTTGTTCTGTTTTCCCGCCACTCATTTGTTTACTTGACAACCTACTTACCAGTTCATCTGTATCACCTGTGTCAGTTCATCATCATCATCTATGTCACCTGTGTTCTGCTCATCAGTGTTTGTATTTAGTTCCTTTCAGTTCAGTCAGTCTTCGTCCGTTCTCAGTCCTATTTAGTGTTTGTGTACATTCTGCCTGTCTGTACCTGTTGAAATTATTTTGTAAGCAAAAGTTTGTATAGGAGCTTTTGACTCTTCGTCTTCTTCTGCCTGCACCACACTGTGACACAGACTCACCAGCCAAGACCAAGTCACCAGCCTCTGCTCGTCATTGTCATTAAAACACCAGCCAGCCAGTCAAAAGCTGTGTATTCTGATTCGTTTTTTTTATTTTTTATTTTGATCAGTTAGCTAAAGTTAATTTATTTTTATTCGTTATCCAAATCTTAATCCATTTATCTCTTTTTGCCAGTTTTAGTCATGCAGATATACAGAACAGAAAATGGCAGGATGAAAAGGGGGACAGAAAATATTCATTGTCACAAGCTTAACACATGATTTTAGCTACATGCCGCTCTGAGTCACTGTATCTAACAGTTTGATCTGTTTCACTGTCTTGACTCTTGACTACAGGTTCTTATGAAATGCATGACTGACTATTTGAAATCTTGCATACGATCTTTGTTAGCGATCTTGCATGGCACTGCCTTCTCTTACCGGATTTTGTAAAGTTTTTCTGCTTAGCATGGTCCCATTAACCCCTGCTGATATACGTCGAAACTCCCATCCTTTAGTCCTGAAAGCATCTTTCACTAGTTAACTAGTTGCTTGTTAGCATGCATATTTCTAGGATATTGGCTGTTTATTAGTACTTATGAAGCACATATTAATTCCCTATTTGGCATGATCAAATTCTACATCCCTTAATCCTCCCCAATACATAAACTCAACAACTTCCTTACTAACTATTAATAAGCAGTAATAAGGAGTTTATTGAGGCAAAAGTCATAGTTCATAGTTAGTAGTGAGAATTAGACCCTAATCTAAAGTGTGACCGAAAGTATTTGTGTATTCTGATGAATTACATTTTTTTGTTGTTGCAAGAAACCGATATAAATTGTAAATATTTCATAATTTTATACAGATTTAAAAAAAAAAGTAAAATGGACCTATATTTTCTCTGTCTGCTGCCTTTACGTCACAGCTCAAGATAGGCTCTAATAAAGGGTTTGGGACTGTTTGCATTCTTGTGAAGCTATCAGCCAATCAGTCAAGTTATTTGCTCAAAACACCTACTGAGCAACTACAAGATGAAAATGTGTGATAAATGACTTCGAGCTTCACATCGAGCTCGAAGGAGACAAAAGTGAGGCTTTCTTCTGAAACTTTATCCACCTGTGTTAGACAATTAATGAGCGCTTTACACTCTATGTGATCTTATATCTTGTAATTTTTTTTTCTGTTTTTTTCTCATCCTAAATGTATTTTCTCACTCCCAAGGAGTAAAATACTGCCACTTGTGCAGGAGGCCTATGCACCACTATACAGATGCTGAAAGCACTGTTTGGCAGCGGCTATTTGGAGAAAGTGGGGGGGGGGGGGGGGAAGTATTTTCTTTACACTAAGTGCAAATATCATTAAAGAGATGCACTAGGTATAATGTAAATATTTGTTAGATTCTATTTAAGCCATTCCAAGAAATGGATTCCATTTCTGTCCCCAGGACATTGTGTCAAATATGCATGTATATTAACTCTAAAATATATTTCTATATTTACATATTCCTAATGTGCCCTTTAAAAAACTAAAAATAAATAAATACTGCGCCATTGACTTAAGTCCAGGTTTCAGTTGGTCAATGGCGCAGTCTATTTCAGTTTTCTCAAAATAGCAACTCGCCAACAATGCGCCTGAACAAGCCTCGTTTTCAGACCAGCAGCCCATGGGCGAACAGATGGGCGCAAATACATTTGCTATTTAAACAACGTGGCGCAGGATGGGAAAATGAAAACTGTGTCAGGCTGAAACTAGCAAAAACACTTGGGTCGCACCTGGTGCCGCATTGCGCCGGGTGCATGAAAGGGCCCATAGTATTGCTTCGGAAGTCTTCAATGTCCTTTTCAGAAGACGACTTACTTCCTAGGGGAAAAAGACCCTCAGTGGATATAAAAGTCTCCTGTCAAAACAGCTGTTTTTTGTGATGTAAAAAATTAAACAAAGATAAATCATATCAGAACATTTGCACCTTTAAATGTAAAAATAACAACCTATGCAATGACACTGAAAACCAAAATAAGGCATTACAGAAAAAAACTATTTAATTTCTTTGCATAAGTGTGCACACAAGTTTATAACTGGGTATGTGGCTGTGTTCAAAATTAACAACTCATCAAGCTCATCCCTGCTGAAATCAGGCTGGTTGGTCCAGGCTTGTTTATGCTGCTCCACTAGCTCTCCTGCTTCCCCCGCAAAGCACAAACCAGCTGGTCCCAGCATGCAAAGCAGAACTTATGCTGGTGACCAATGCTGGATTTTCAGGTGTGAAATAGTACACACCTGTTTTCACTTGTAGTGACTCTGATTAACTCCAAATAAATCTAAGCTGTTCTTGTAAGATTTTTCTTACATCTTCTTGGTTGCATGCAATAAGAGCTGGCCACAAAGATTCAAACATTTCCGAGGCATTAGATATATAATAGAACACTGTGAAGACCTTGACCTTTGACCTTTTCAAGAACAGGGCGTCCCTGCAAAACTGATCAGAAGACAGAGAGAAAACCGGTCTGGGAGGCTGTTAAGAGACATACAGGAACATTAAAAGAGTTGCAGCTCTTTCAATACTATTGCTCCCCTACATGAAACAACAATCTCCTGCATTCTCCATCTGTCTAGGGTGCACATGCACCACATGCAGGGTGGCAAATGCAAGAAAAAAAAAATCCAAGCCCAGCTAAATTTTGCAAAAAAAAAACATATCCAGTCTCTCAAAACAATGGCACATGTGCAAAAGCACACTATATACACACGGTGAAGTATGTTGCTGTAGCATCGTGCTTTGGGACTGCTTTTAACATTTTTTAACATTGATTGAAATTGCAGAAGATTTCCTTGCCCTCCATTTGGAAGATAACATGCTGCAAGAACTCCCAGGTAGAAGCACACTGCTTGTCAAACACAGTTCAAGTCAAATACATAGAATGCTTTGAAGCATACATCAACAGCTGTAAGCAGTGTGCTTTGTTCCAAAGCTTGTCTATTGATGATGACAAAAGATTGCTATATCTGCTGGGCGTTTCCCATGGCCATGACAAAGGGATGAGTTTTGTGGACTCTGCCCAGAAATTTCACCATGTTCGTTCCAAAGAAAATAAAAACAATAAGCGTGTGTGTAATGGGAAAATGTCCCGCCCCTCCATAACTTTGAGTTCTGCTCTAGTGTAAATATAAAAGATGGCGGCAATTTCAAACCAATTCGAGCCCGATTCAGACTCTCAACAAACAAGAGGATCATCCAGAACAGATTTTATGCACGGACTTTGCAGGACGTTTTAGAGTGGTATGTTTTTTTCTTTTAGATACAATGTTATACACCATTTAGGCCTAGTCCACACAGACACAGGTATTTTTATAACCAGAGTTTTTCCTCCTGCGTTAAAAAAAAAAATCCCGTCCACACATGTTCGGTTTAAAAGAAATCTCCGCCTACATGAAAACGCAAAAACACGCTATCACGCGCTGTCAAGAGCATGCCACACCAGCAGGCGGCGATATAACCCTAATCGTAAAGCCACGTTGGCCAATCAGAAGCCTGAATCAGAAGCAAAAACCCGGTTTTACTGTCTACACGACAATAGATATCCATATAATAAAGGCTAGATGTCTCGTCCGCGCTGCTGGCCAATGGAGGTCGACGTCCGCACACGGCGGCCATCTTGCCACAGGGAGCTCGCTCACTCGTAATATTGTGTTTTAATGGTGCATGTACTTTTAAATAACCATAACTTGCTGAATTTTCTACTGATTTTCAAACGGTTTGGTTTGTTATAAATGTCAGAGATGTAGTTATGACACTGCAGATTTTCTTAATTATTCATATGTATGCAATTTCAACATGTTCCAGCATTCAGAATTATAGCCACGTTAATAACGTTTGTAAGAAACCAAACCGTTTGTAAATCCGTCAAGATTTTAGCGAGATAAGAGGATTTGTGTTCGTGCTGATCACTCACCTTACTTCAGATACCACCATAGAGGATACCACAGAGCACGCCAGAAAGCTTCCCTGTGGCAAGATGGCCGTCAGCGCCGATGATGCCGGAAGAGACTCCGCCTTAAGACATCTAGCCTTATATGGATATCTATGTACACGACAACACTGCAACCGGCGTTTCTGAAAATCCTCAAAGCCCAGAGGAAACGAGACCACAGGGGAGCGAGACAAACGGGAGACCTGTGGGTGATCGCGCTACCAGCAGCACAGTGGAAAGAGTTATGGAAACGCTACAACGCTGAGTGCGGTGAGCGCGAGGAAGTCTTGAGTGATTACTGATTTATTGGACTGAGTTTGAATGCTGCAGCGCCGTGCGCGCGACTTTGTTTTGTTCTTTTGTTTATTTTGAATAAATACCCACAGTCACCCCAAGCCGACCCTGTCCTCTTCCACATATTGAAATCTGTTACAGTAATAAATCACAAAAGCATTGTTTATTTTGCTAAGGACTGGTGCACTGCCTTACAAAAGCGAGAGCTTACAAAAGCTACAGTAAACAACACTAGGCCTATATCAACACTTTTGGCTAGCAGGAAAGCGTAGCATAAAACATACAATTATAACTGTAACTGTTAATAGAAAACGCAACCACAAATAATAAGACATAGTTTACAAATTGTGATCCACAAACAATAGATTGTCCCGACAAAGTGTGAACTGCTAAATTTCAGGAGAAGCTTTTGTGCGTAGCCTGCATTGTACTTTCTTAGTTGCTGGAAGCTGTTCTCTGTAAAATGTGATAAATATTTAAACAGATAAACGTTGGGATTATAATGTTTAGGAATGTTTAATCAATTTTAACCACTCTAAGTTCGTGAGCCTTAGGAAGGTAAAACAAATAAGTTGTGGAAAAACACAGCGTCTCTTTGACATAGCAGCAGCTCATCCAGGCTTTGTCCTTTATTATTTAATTGAGTAACATTATGGGCCCTATCTTGCACCCAGCGCAATTGACTTTGTACACCGACGCATATATCATTCCTATTTTGCACCCGCGCAAAGTGGACTTTTCCCTCCTCAGACGCACGTCGGTAAGTTAGGAAATACACTTGCGCTCGCGGGGGCGGTTCAGCGCAAAGAGGAGGTGTGTCCGGCGCAAACGTTCCTTCATGCTATTTTTCAGGTTTAGAAAACAATTGCGCCACTAACCAGGAAAAAAATTGTTAAAGTCAGTGGCGCGTTGCGCATGTTATTCATATGCCATTTTAAGGGCGCATGCTTGGCCATAATCAATGTAGCGTGTGCACAACGCGCACTTTGATTCTCTCATCTACACAGAAGCAGCAGTTTTCATTTTTGCAAATCATACATTATTACGATATAGATAGATAGATAGATAGATGATAGATAGATAGATAGATAGATAGATAGATAGATAGATAGATAGATAGATAGACAGACAATTTATTATAAAAGCATACATCTAGCTTACACATTTACCCAAATTATCATACGCCTGTTTAACCGAAGTTAATTTGGGTGGGTTTCTCCATCCCCAATGTCCCTGACGAGAACGTCGGTCTCCTCGGCTGTGAACCGCTCCTGGCGCGCGCCTGGCAAATCCGCCGTTATAATAAGAATCCGCTTTAGAACAAGCGCGCCTGCTCTTAAAGGGAATGTGAGATGTCGCTCTGATTGGTTTATTTTATGTTACGCCCAAACCAAACCTATGAATAATGAAGCTACTTCAGACCAACCCCTTTTAGATTTGCGCCGGACGCAAGAGGCATTATCCCGCCGGGAAAATAGCAACAGCGCCGGAGACCCGCCCACAAAGTTACTTGCGCTTTGCGCTTGACACTTGCGTTTCAGATTGCGTTTCAGTTGTATTGGATTCTGTTACATAAAATAGCCTATCTCCAGTTTGGAGTGACTGAGCTTTGTAACCTTGCAGATCTTTTTTATGCTCAAACAGCAACATTACACACTAACTAAAGTTGAAAATGTGAAAAAGCATAATAGGACCCCTTTAAGTAATTCTCCACCTACAAATTTAAAACTCTCATCATTTACGCGCCCTCATTCCACCCCAGATGTACTGTATATGACTTTCTTTCTTCTGTGTGACACAAATGGAGATTAACCATATAACATATATAGTCCCAGTGGCAGCGCTAGGTTGTTTTAGGTCTAAACACATAGATGAATGCGTTAAACAAGCGTCTTTGACCGTTATTGCATCTCTTCTGCTTTTTCAGTTTCTAGCACCATGTTTTAAAATGCCGTGTCAAGTTAAAAATTCAACTTTTGTAAACACGTCTCGACACCCGCGCTATTTTCCATTTTGTTTGCATTTTAAAAGCATAAGCGCATTCCTTAATTTAGCTTACTGCAGTTTTAAAGCCCTCACTATCTGTTATAATATATACACGGACATAATACGTTGCTACGCCTATAGGCTATGTCTATGGGACTGCAAGTCGACAAGTTATAGTATATGCCTGTGTATGGACTAATTACATGCTTGATTAGTGATATTAAAGTGTACTTTATTTGTGTTATACAAGCACATTACAAATTCATTACGAGTGTCTTCGAAACATACAAGCCATATACCATAAGTGTATTATATTTGAGTAAAAAGTATAGCCTATGCTCAGTGATACCTTTGGCTTAAATTCCAAATACTACAAATTGCACACTTTGTCTTCAATAACAAATGCACATTAATAAACAAATTTTACTTAGCTATACTTTGTACAATTTACTATTGTATACTATAATGTCTTTTGAAAGTATACTTCAATGCATTGTTACAATGATCATTTTCATCACACAGTTAAAAATATACCTAAAATGTATATTTATAACACAATATACAACAAAATTACCCAACAGACTCAACCCAGCATTATGGGTTAAAAAACAACCCAGCATTTTTTAGAGTGCATATTCATCTTACCGTAACTCTCAGAAGTGTGGATGGCATCAGATGTTAACAGTACAGATGTAACAGTATTCGCGTATTTCGAACTTTGTTTTACCCCTAAACTAAGATCGAAAAAGAACTTCGCCGTGAGTAGCCTATCGGGGCTTTAACTGTGATAGTGTAGGCCTGAGTAGAATAGCGTACCTTAAAACGGATGTGGAATGGAACACACAAAAAACAGATTTCATGTAGGCCTAACTGTATCAAAAAACAAAAAACAAAAAAAAAAAAAAAAAACTCTGGTTAAACACTTGATCCTTGTTCCTATGTCATTTTATTTTATTTTATTTTATTTTATTTTATTTTTGCATGGGAAAAATATCTTCCATAGACAACGAGTCTCCAACACAAGCGCCATCAATCCGTAGTGTAACGATCGTTACTGTGTATTCATGTTTATCACATTATAGTGCAGTGTGCCCTTTAAGAGAGATGGTTACGTCACTCATGACGTGTACTATGCGTGGTGACGTTGTTGGAGGTGAGAAGGAAGATGAGTTGAGACCATTGTAGATGCTAGACGTGCTCTACCCTTTTTCCTGTATATTTTGTTTGTTGACTTAAGTTTTGTGACGCTAAGAAAGAGTGGCTCTCATGTATGAGAGGATTGCATTGCCTGTGCACTTATCATTAAATGTGCGTGATCACAGCCATTTTGCCTTCAAGCTCTTTCTTCCCTCGATTTCTCTCTCGAGTTATCCGGTCCAAGCGTTACAATTGGCGCCCGAACAACTTGAAGCTGGATCCGTCATCTACGTGGAACCTGGTACGACAGAGACTGGTGGGATTAGCTTGCTAATGCTGGACGACACGTGCGCAGACCGCGTGCTATGCTGTGTGAGCGGAAAATTTTCCACTTCAGTCTGATTGTTTTTGTTTAGTTTTTCTTCGAAACAACCGTGTGCTACGTTTTTTTTCTCTCTCTCTCTTCCTGACTGGTCCCAAACGCAGATTGACATTTTTGCTCGTAATTTTTGTGGAAATTTCAGCAGAAATATATATACATATATATATATTTTTTTTTTTCTCTTTTCTCTTTTTTTGCTTGGGGTGTGGGGACATTGACTATGTTTCATGCACAAACGGACAGTGCGGCCTATTCGCTTTCATCTGAACTGTATTTGTGAGCACGGAAGAAACGGACAATTTTTGAACTGTTTTCTTGTTTTGACTACGCCCGCCTTGCCGAACCACTCTTCAACCTCACAAAAGCCGACGTACCTCTCGTCTGGGACAGTGCTTGTCAGGATGCTATGGACACTCTAAAAGGAAAGTTAACTTCAGCGCCTGTGTTAAGTTTTCCCGATTTCAATCTTCCATTTTTCATCCATGCGGATGCCTGTGATGCGGGCCTGGGAGCTGCGTTGATGCAGAAAGATGAAAATGGTAGAGATGTTGCTGTGGCCTACGCGAGTCGAGCCTTACATAAAGCCGAGAAGCCTTATTCCACACCTGAAAAGGAGTGCCTTGCTGTGATTTGGGCCCTTGAGCACTTTAGACCTTACGTTGAGGGTCTCCACGTCACTATCTTCACTGACCACAGTGGACTTCAGTGGTTAATGTCACGTCCGAATCCCACTGGACGTCTCGCTCGTTGGTCTCTCCGCCTTCAGGATTTCGATTTCGACATTGTTCACAGGCCTGGTGATCGAAACAAAGTGCCTGATGCCTTGTCTCGAAATCCACTAGATGTTGAGGAGTCGCCGATGGATATACTCCCTGAGTACGCTGTGATTGGTGGTCTTGATCTTCGAACACTCTCTTCTGTGACTCTTACAGATCGTTCTCATATAAGACAGCTCCAACTGGATGATCCAGTCACAGGTGAACTTCTCCGTAAGATGGAGGCTGCGCTTGAAAAAGATGACACTGATGAATGCTCCGAGTATTCCATTCAGGATGGTCTGTTATACTTCAATGATCCAAAACATGCTTGCGGTATCCACCCTTTGAAAGAGTTGAAGTTGTACGCTCCTGAGTCGCTCAAAGGTACCTTGCTAAAGTATTATCATGATCATCCTACGGCAGGTCATCTGGGAATTACTAAGACTTTAGCCCGACTGAGAATGAGATTCTTCTGGCCCAAAATGGCATCAGAAGTAAAGAAATATGTGACATCCTGTACAGTTTGCCAACTGACAAAACCAAGCCAGAGAAAGCCTTGCGGTCTGATGGTTCCGATTCAGCCTCAGAAGCCTTGGGAGTATGTGGGTGTGGACTTCGTTGGCCCTTTACCTCGTACATCCAGAGGAAATGCTCACATCTTGGTGTTTGTTGACTACTTTTCAAAGTGGGTCGAGATAGTTGCTGTACGAGAAGCCACGGCTCAAGTAGCTGCCAGTAAACTACTGAGTGAAGTTTTCTCCCGTCACGGGGCCCCCACTTACTTGATTTCGGATAGAGGTTCCCCTTTTGTGAGTGAACTGTTTGGACGGATGCTTACTGCCTTGGGAACTGAACATCGACTGACTACTGCGTATCACCCGCAGACTAATGCAACAGAGAGGGTGAACCGTACTCTCAAAACAGCCATTAGAGCGTACGTGGATGAGAAACACACCTCCTGGGACAGATATATCCCACAAATTTGCTTTGCACTAAGGACTGCACCTCATGAAAGCACGGGTGAAACTCCGGCCATGATGTTATATGGGAGAGAGTTGGACACTTCACTAGATCTGGTCACTCAACCAGCCTGGATTGGGATGGAGGAGACTGAAATCCCGTACTCTGAACGCTTGAGGTTGTCGCTGAAAGAAGCGCATGATCATGCCAAGTTAGCTCTGGACGCCGGTCACGAAAAAAGAAAGCTGCACTATGATAAGAGGCGCAGATCAGCTTCTTATAACGTTGGTGACCTTGTCAGAGTGAGAACTCACCCTAAGTCAGATGCTTTAGCCAACTTTACCGCTAAACTAGCGCCCTTGTAATCTGGTCCATACCGTGTCACTAAAGTTTTGTCTGATGTGAACTATAGGCTTACAAAGTTGAACACTGGTGAGGATGCTGGAGTCTTTCATGTTGTAAATATGCAGCCTTTCCACACTCGAAACTTGTGTGACAGTAACATGATGGATGTGCCTCAGTTTGCATCTGAAATGCCCTTTGATGCATCTGATGAATGTCAGCAAACAACTCAGTTGAATTGGGACATATCTCAAGAGACATACACTGCTCTACACGATGAGAACTTTGATTGTGACGACTTCACTGACACTGTTCATGACATTGACATTTGTGAGTCTATAGGTAGTACATACCACCCTGACTTTGACTTTGCCCCAGAGAGTCCTTGTTACAGTCTCAGACCTAGGTTAGCCCCTAGAATTACTTCTGGTTGGTCAGACAGGGGATGGACTAATGAGTATCATACTGACAGGTTGGACTTTAAGTAATATTGTGTTTGATGGTTTGAATGCGATGTTTGAAATGTATCTTCTGAAATGTTTGGTACAATAAGGAAATATAAACACATACATTTGAAAGTGGTTCCTAAGTTCAGGTTATGTTCAAAAGAAAAAGGAAAATTATATTTTGCACATATGGTATATTGTCACAGGTTTTTTTGTTTTCTGTGAGAATGCTTTTGAGGGTATACTGTGTAATGTGTTGCTCATACTGACATGTATGCCAGTTATGTGCTTATGTTGTGTACGGCTGGGGACAGCCTTTTCTTGCCGGGGGGAATCTGTAACGATCGTTACTGTGTATTCATGTTTATCACATTATAGTGCAGTGTGCCCTTTAAGAGAGATGGTTACGTCACTCATGACGTGTACTATGCGTGGTGACGTTGTTGGAGGTGAGAAGGAAGATGAGTTGAGACCATTGTAGATATTAGACGTGCTCTACCCTTTTTCCTGTATATTTTATTTGTTGACTTAAGTTTTGTGACGCTAAGAAAGAGTGGCTCTCATGTATGAGAGGATTGCATTGCCTGTGCACTTATCATTAAATGTGCGTGATCACAGCCATTTCGCCTTCAAGCTCTTTCTTCCCTCGATTTCTCTCGAGTTATCCGGTCCAAGCGTTACAGTAGCTTATACCGTAACTGCTAGAGTTCCATAGCCATAACAGATCAAAAGGCTTTCAGCAAATAAAAGTTCAATAATAAAGTTATAAAAGTTATTAAAATTGCAACAGCGTGTTCATTTATATTTTCGTTGCAAAGTACAAATACAAATACCGTCAGTCTGCCCACTAGGCATTTACTATAACTTTGTAAATATCATTAATTTGTATGAATGATTGGACATTTATATTGGAATTTGTAGACGGTCCCTTTAGAAGACTAGGGGAATAAGCAAACCTAAAACTAAACTTTGCTGTGCTATGAGTCGGGAGCATTTTCGTTTTGTTATAAACTTATGATTGCTTTTTAAATTGCATTGTGGAGTTCAAATGTTAATTTCCAGAAAGATCCTTTGTCTTCTTGAAAGATCCTTTGGTTCCTCAACCAGTTCTTCCAGTTTCTCCAGCTTAGTTCCTTGACTCCGTGGGTCAAATTTAAATGAGTCCCTGTGGAGTCACTGTTAGACGTTTATTGTAGTCTTTGAGATGTAGCTCAAAAATTGTCTTTGCAATGTTAGCATCTGTAGAAGTCAAGTCAAGTCAAGTCAAGTCATCTTCATTTATTTAGCACTTTTAACAATGTAGATTGTTCCAAAATGGCTTTACAGTGATAATAGGAAATTAAAGTAACAGAGATTGTTTTGGTTTTATAGCAGCTCTAGAATAAAGTTATTGTCCAGCTAAATTTAGTTTTGATTGATTCACTTCCATCGCAACGATCATTAGTTTTTAACTTATGGGCCGCTTACACAACACTGTTTTAACAGAAAACTAGTTCTTTCTGCGCAAACTTCAAAAACGCGAACCAGTGAGAACGCCGATGGCGTGCACATGCACATTACGAGTTTAGTCTATAGGTATGAGCGTTTGAATATATGTGCGCAGGCGTGTAGTCCTTCCAATAGACATGAAGGATTATAATGCGTTAAGAGCTCACTCAAGTACTGCGGAGTTAAACCATTTAATGCTTTGTAAGTAATCAGCAATATTTAAAAATGTATACGATGTTTAATAGGGAGCCAATGCAGTGTTGACAGAATGGGGCTTATATGGTCATACTTCCTGGTTCTGGTAAGAATTCGAGCTGCTGCGTTTTGGACCAGCTGTAGTTTGTTTATTAAGCGTGCAGGGCAACCACCCATAATAGCATTACAATAATTTAGAGTTGAGGTCATGAACGCATGAACTAACTGTTCCGCATTTGTCAATGAGAGCATATGACGTAATTTAGATATATTTCTAAGATGGAAAAATGTGGTTTTAAATGAACTTTCAAATGAAAGATTGCTATCAAAGAGCACACCCAGGTTCCTAACCGACGACGAAGACTTGACAGAGCAGCCATCAAGTGTAAGACAGTATTCTAGGTTATTACGTGAGTACGTTTTTTGTCAAATAATTAGAATCTCTGTTTTTTCAGAATTAAGTAGTAGGAAATTACTAGTCATCCAAATTTTTTTATCAGCTATACATTCCGTTAACTTTGTGAATTGTTAAGTTTCGTCAGGGCATCAAGAAATATAGAGCTGAGTATCATCGGCATAACAGTGAAAACGCTAGTTACACATGTAGTTACATGGTTCTGTGAATTCTGGATGACCGCCAGTGGCAGTGTAAACACTATGGATTATCACAGCGCCAGCTAGATAGGTCGAGAGAATATACCAACAAAGTCACGTATGCTGAGCCCTGGAGAGTTATAGGCTACAGTAGCTCAGCACTCTACCTCGGTACGCCTTTCTCGCACATTCCGAGTGACTGAGAACTCTGGCGGTCATCCAGAATTCACAGAACCACAGTTACATGTGTAACTATCGTTCTGTTTCATTCTTACTGATCGCCAGAGGCAGTGTAAACACTATGGATGACACATACCAACATAGTCATGAGGAATGCCACCCACCTGATGAAATTAAGGCTGCTCCAGAGGAACCGCAGAACTAATGGCATGATGAGCAGCAACGTTGACCTTATAAAACCGGGCAAGCGTGCATGGAGAAGCCCAGGTAGCAGCAGTGCAGATATCCACCAGGGAAACTCCTCTGAGATGACCCTAGTGGAAAGGCAAGTTAGTCCCCAGGGCAGTGGTCTCCCTGCTGCCTTGTAAGCCAGCGTAATGGTCTCTACTATCCAGTTCGACAACCTCTGCTTCGACATTGGAGCACCTTTCTTCACACCACCTTAGCAGACAAATAACTGGTCTGACTGTCTAAATTGAACAGTAAAGTTCACATAACACTTCAAGGCACGAATAGGACACAAAAGTTGGGCACTTGAATCAGACCCTGAAAAGTCTGAAAAGAGGCCAGTTCAATGTGCTGATTTATAAACTGAGGAAGAAGGACCTTCGGAAGAAAAGAAGGATTGGGTCGTAGAACCACCCCGGAGTCATCCGGTAACCAGAGCAAGCACAGTTCGCTAACAGACAGCGCATGCAACTCACTGACTCGTTTCGCAGTAGCAATAGCTAACAAAAAAGAAGTCTTCAAGGACAACCATTTAATGTCAATGGGCTCAACCTGGGGTAAGCACAGGAATGCAAGCATGAGTGACAAATCCCACACAGGAAAATGAGGATTCCGAGCAGGGTTCAGACGATGCGCGCCCTTCAGAAAACTGCAGACAAGGCTGTGAGAGCCAAGAGAAGAGCCACCAACTGGAAAATGATATGCAGAAATCGCAGCTAAGTACACTTTCAACGTGGAAGCTGCTTTTCCTTCCTCCAGTAAACGTTGAAGAAAGCTTAAGATACTCGGAATGTCACATGTTGCAGGATCGAGCCCCTGTTCCTCACACCATGCAGAAAAAAGCTTCCAACGGGAAGCATAAATCTGTCGTGTGGAAGAAGCCCTAGCATTAGAGATGGTGTGAATAACAGCAGGTTCACAACGCTCCAGGGAAGGATTTAGACACTGGCCTCCAGCTGGGAGTCCTTCCTGGGGGGAAGCTTCCATGGATTTCCTGATACCGTTGAAATTCTGCAGCAGAGCGATGACATCTCAGATCATTATCTAGTCTCGTGTAAACTTAATTTAGCCAAGGCTGCAAAGCCGACTTCTCCTGTTCTGTTCGCGAAGAGTGACCAACGCCCCTCTCTTGAAGCGACTGGACTCGTCTCTTTTGACGGATCTGCTGAGGAACTGGATGACGCTGTTTATGTGGTGGACTCTGAGGGTGAGGATTGGTCGGGCTCCACGGACCCCGCCCCTCCCTCTCAGTCTGAACGGATCGACACCAGAGCGAATATTGATGACAAGCATCTCCGTGTCGTTACCCGCACTGTCGATGAGCTGGGTCTTGACTGGCTTTCTCCAGAAGAAGAAGCCGCCTCGACGAGTGGTTCCTGCCAGGGTGCCAACAGGCGCATTTTTCCCTGAGGTCCACGACGAGCTCACTAAATCCTGGTACGCGCCCTTTTCAGCGAGAACGCGCTCTTCTGCCTCTGCCATGCTGTCATCCGTTGACGGCGCCAAGGAGAAAGGCTATGTGAAGCTCCCGCCACTTGAGGAAGCGGTCGCCGCTCATTTGTGCCCAGGCAGTTGGAGAACAAAAGTAACGCACCCATCGAAACCATGCAGGACTACCTCCGCGATGGCCGGCCGCGCATACGCCGCCGCTGGGCAAGCCGCCTCTGCACTGCACACCATGGCAATCCTCCAGGTGTTCCAGACAATGCTCCTCCGCAGACAAGGCTCGCCGAGTCAGGACCTGATCCGGACACCTTCAAGGACCTTCGCAGTGCCCAACGCCCCTCTCTTGAAGCGACTGGACTCGTCTCTTTCGACGGATCTGCTGAGGAACTAGATGACGCTGTTTCTGTGGTGGACTCTGAGGGTGAGGATTGGTCGGGCTCCGCGGACCCCGCCCCTCCCTCTCAGTCTGAACAGATCGACACCAGAGCGAATATTGATGACGAGCATCTCCGTGTCGTTACCCGCACTGTCGATGAGCTGGGTCTTGACTGGCTTTATCCAGAAGAAGAAGCCGCCTCGACGAGTGGTTCCTGCCAGGGTGCCAACAGGCGCATTTTTCCCTGAGGTCCACGACGAGCTCACTAAATCCTGGTACGCGCCCTTTTCAGCGAGAACGCGCTCTTCTGCCTCTGCCATGCTGTCATCCGTTGACGGCACCAAGGAGAAAGGCTATGTGAAGCTCCCGCCACTTGAGGAAGCGGTCGCCGCTCATTTGTGCCCAGGCAGTTGGAGAACAAAAGTAACGCACCCATCGAAACTGTGCAGGACTACCTCCGCGATGGCCGGCCGCGCATACGCCGCCGCTGGGCAAGCCGCCTCTGCACTGCACACCATGGCAATCCTCCAGGTGTTCCAGACAAAGCTCCTCCGCAGACAAGGCTCGCCGAGTCAGGACCTGATCCGGACACCTTCAAGGACCTTCGCAGTGCTACGGACCTAGCACTACGAGCCACTAAGACCACTGCACAGGCTATTGGCCGCAACATGGCCAGCCTAGTAGTTTTGGAGCGCCACTTATGGTTAAACCTGACTGAGATCAGGGACGCGGACAGGACCGCCTTCCTCAACTCGCCAGTCTCCACGACAGGTCTCTTCGGCCCTTCCGTCAGCGACTTTGCAAAGAGCTTTACTGAGGCGCAGAAGGCTTCCAGTGCGATGAAGCACTTCCTGCCCAAGCGCTCTAGTTCGGCTTCACGGCGCCCCAGGAGTACGCCGCAACCAAAGAAACCAGCGCCGCAGGTCTATCAGCCCCGCCCAGCGGCTGAGACCGGCCAACGCTTTAAGCCAGCAAAACGATACCCGTTCCCCAAGCGCCAGGGCCCCCAGCCGAAGCTCACGCTGAACCATGAGCCTAAGAAGCCGTCGGAAAGAGGGTCTATGTCCCGCCGCTGCCGGACCACCCCTGAAGATCGCTCGAGTGCATCTCACAGCCCCCTCTTCAGTTCAGGCGGCTGGAGTTGTGTTTAATGCAGAACATGGGCCCGTCAATTGTCACGTACCCCTGCACCCAAACGCTGTTTTAACAGCGACCCACACAGAGCAAAAATCGAGCAAATTTCCTCACTTAAACCTCTGTCGGGTCGTGCCCCCGAGTCTGGGCGCTCCGCCTTCAGATGTGATCCAGCCTCTGGCTTATCGGGCTCTGGCTTGGCAGGCCATTCCCGAAGTGTCAGATTGGGCAATGAATATTGTAATGCTCGGTTACACGCTTCAATTCCCCCGCAGACCTCCGCGCTCTCGCGCTATAATTTACACCTCGGTAAGGAGCACTATGGCTCATGTCCTCCGCTCCGAAGTGTCGAGTCTGCTAGCAAAAGGGGCTATCGAGACAGTTCCCGCATCACAAAGCGAGTCGGGCTTCTACAGCCATTATTTTCTCGTTCCGAAGAAAGACGGCGGCCTGAGACCCCTTTTAGATCTCAGACACCTGAACAAGGTCCTCATGGTACGGCCATTCAGGATGCTTACGACTAGACACATCCTGGCACAGATTCGCCCAGGAGACTGGTTCTTCTCAGTAGATCTAAAAGATGCTTACTTTCACATCCAAGTGAACCTCCATCACAGGCCATTCTTGAGATTCCCCTTCGAGGAGCAGACATGTCAGTACACAGTCCTACCATTTGGACTGGCTCTAGCGCCTCGTACATTCACGAAGTGCATGGATACGGCTCTCTCCCCCCTGGCTCATACTGACTCAGTCAGAGGCGGAGTCCCATACTCACAAAGCCTGGCTCCACGGCCATCTAGAACACCTCGGGCTCAGGTTAAACTTTTCCAAGAGTATGCTGTCCCCCAGCCATCGGATAACGTTCCTGGGAACAGTTTTAGATTCTGTTCATATGAGAGCATGGCCCACGCCGGACTGAGCTCTATCAATCCAGCGGCTCGCCGCGTCATTCAAAGAGGGCTCCAGTGTGCCCCTCCGAACGTTTCAAAGGGTCTTAGGCCTTATGGCTTCGGCATCTTCAGTACTCCAACCAGGCCTACTGCGTATGCACCCCCTTCAGCTGTGCTTAATGCCTCAAGTTCCAGCCCATGCGTGGTGCTCGGGCCTCGTAAGCATCAGGGTAGACCAGCACTGTACCAGAGCCCTGGACCCCTGGAAGGACATCAGCTGGTACCAGCAGGGTGTGAGCATGGAATTGGTTTCAGAGAGGAGGGTTATCTCAACAGACGCTTCCAACCTACACATCAACTGCCTCAAGAAGAGAGCAGTTTTTCTAGCCCTAAAAACCTTCCTCCCACATCTGGTGGGACACCATGTCTTGGTCCGTACGGACAACATGGCGGTGGTGTCCTACATAAATCGCCAGGGCGGTCTCAGGTCTCTCAACTTGTTCACCATAGCCGAACAGCTGCTGTTATGGGCTCACACCAACCTGCGATCACTCAGGACGGCTCACGTGCCGGGCACGATGAACATAGGTGCAGACATGCTATCTCGGGGCAACGTTCCCCCAGAGGAATGGTCTCTCCACCCTCGGACAGTTCTTTTGTTGTGGAAAGTCTTCGGCGAGGCAGAGGTAGACCTCTTCGCCTCAGAAGACAACTCTCACTGCCCAATCTTCTTTTCAAAGGGCAGGGATGCGCTGGCCTACGAATGGCCCAGCCTCCCAATTTATGCGTTCCCTCCGGTCTCGATGCTCCCTCAGGTCATCGAACCCCCCCCCCCTTGCAGTGGCCTCTGTACTCTCCATGTGTGGTATGTAAGTAAGTTTTCATTCCTCATCTGCGCTGCCGCTATCATGTCCCTCATGTGTGGTTGTGTCTAATTCTCAATTTATCAGACTTTTTCGGTGTCCGTCTGACTGGGTATTCCGACCCATTCCATAAATGTGTTTATATAGGATGTGTCTGATTTTCCCTCAACATTTCTAAAAAGGCAAAAAGAATTGATTTATCACAATGGCGGAAGAAAGAGAAGATGTTCAAACCTCTTGTTGATTTTAAAATCCCAATACTTTGCTGGAAAGAAGGCTCGCTTGTGTTGCGAGATCACGTCGAGGTCACCACCTGTAAACCCGCGCTCAATCGGCCCAAAGTAGGCATCCGACCAGCGGGGAAGTTCTCTGCGTGTTACTGTCTTTTCTCGTTGCAAAGTATTTTTTATTAAATGAAATACATTTTCTCAAATGTATTAACTCGTTATTTCATCTGACTCCATAAATGAAAAAGTTTTAATGATATTTGTGCATTGTAAGACTGGAAGAACTGGAAGAACTGGAAGAGAGAGCTACTCTTTGAGAGAACAAAGGAAATTAACATTTGAACTCACCCTTGTGCTCTATCGAGATGAAAGTCTCACCTCCGATTCATCCTAATCTACATTTCTTCCCCTCATCCCCCACTCCTTCTCTATCATGCTGAGATTACCAAAAACTCACCCAAGAATCTAAATGGTTAAATGTGAATAATTATCATCGAGTACTATACATGTTTGGTATCATTTGCAATATCTCAGTGCAACTGGTACAAATGTCTCATTTCCAAATAAGTAAAACAAAAGGTAATAAGGTTTTTAAGAGTTTAGAGATAACTGGCACACAAAGGAAGGTGGTCTCTAGGCAAATGGTCTCATACCCCCAAAAGATGTCAACTCTGAATGTAAATTCCCATTGTTAGCAGATGTTTTCATGTGAAAGAGGTTCTGTCTATATAAATGTGAGCAAATGTTTGACTATTCCTTTTAACTCTTTACTGAAAATAATGTCAGAGTCGATTAGAATAAAATCTAATGTTTACAATTTATTATGTCCGGTAAATGTATCATGCCAATTACATAATCAATTCAAAGATAATCAATACAAAACATCAAATGTTCTGGAATAAAGAGAAGAGATGCGAGCCCAACATTGGGAAATACATGATGCTGAGAGTCCCGGAGGCTCCCAGCATTCACGGGCTGATCTGAGGTACAGAGTCGCGCCGATCCTCTTGTTGTGTTTCATTTAATAGACAGAAACTTCTTTCACATGGAAACATCTGCTAACGATGGTAATTTACATTCAGAGTTGACACCTTTTGGGCAGAGGTGGAAAGAGTACTGAAAATTTGTACTCAAGTACAAGTACCGTTACATTGCTGAAATAATACTCAATTACAAGTAAAAGTACTGGTGTCAAAAAAGTAATTAAGTAAAAGTACAAATTACTCTTCTCAAAAACTACTCGGAGTACTAGTTACTAATTACTTTTTAGCTGGCGATAGTTAATGCATTACCAATAAAAATATACAACCAAATCATAGATTTATGTAGAAAATAGCTACTTTTAACACATTTTTACCTTATTGTCGAAGGACATTAATTAGTGGATACTGGAATTTCTAACTTCAATATGACACCTTGAAATATGTCAATATTCAGTAGGCCTAGCCTATAATTTTTAATACCATCGGGAAAACTACTACATACTAAATATTTTAATTTCTACATTTTTGTCCATCCATTTTGTCAAGGCAATCATTATTTTCAAGCATTGAAAAGCACAACACTCATTGTAACAGTAATCTATTTGAATGGAAAAGTTTAATTCAAGTCTTCTGAAGAGACACGTCCACTTTATAAGGAGAGATTTTAATTCAGGCTTTTGTTTACATATTTAAACATTGATCAATAACCATTACAATAATCAAATATTTACTCACTCAGTGTATTTGTCTTTACAATAGGGTAACGTGAACTGTTGCAATAGCTCACACACAGCACGAGGAAGCTTGATTTCAATTCAAACTGAATTTAATTTGCAAAAAGACTAGATTTTTCATAACTTTTGACAGCGTTTAATTCAAGAGCATGAAGAGATTGGAGCTGGACGTCATTTGAGTCTGCAGTGAGCGCACACTCAATATCCGAGTCCAGTTCATTCGTACGTAGCCTACATTTGAGAGCTCGCGTCCAGTTTTCTGCGATTACATGAATGTGCCCTCGCGTTATAATATTGTTCGTGACATTTGCCATTAAAATATGCCATAGAAACTTGCAGGTATTAATAAAATTATGCGTAATAGGCCTACCTGCAATCCCGCGCTGAGGGGAGGCGGGTGTGTCAAACTCGCTGTCGTTGAGATGAGAGAATGAGAACACGCAGCTGGTATCGTATTGGTGTATAGGCCAAAATGAGTATTGACAGATATTTCAGTATTGATATGTATCAAAATATAGATATTTTGACAGTACTACTATGTAGTTTGTTGTTCCAAACTTTCAGTCCAGCCATTAATCACTCTGAGCTCCTCGCCTCCTTCATGATCAGCTCTTCAAAACCTGCTGCGACTGCGGCGGCTTTCATTCAGTCCAAATATCAGGGGTTTTATTGGTCCGTTAACGATCGAATATTTTTATTGGCTACCGAAATGCCATTCAAAGATTTGAATATCAATTCAAATTGTACTCAGTAACGAAATGTGATTTTACAAGTAGCGAAGTAGATTACTTAGCTTAATATGTACTTGAGTACAAGTAAAATTACAGATTTAAAAATATACTCAAAAAAGTACAAGTACCCAAAAAAACGACTTAATTACAGTAACGTGAGTAGTTGTAATTCGTTACTTCCACCTCTGCTTTTGGGAGTAGGAGACCATTTGCCTAGAGACCACCTTCCTTTGTGTGCCAGTTATCTCTACACTTTTAAAAACCTTATTACCTTTTGTTTTACTTATTTGGGAATGAGACCTTTGTACCAGTCGCACTGAGATATTTCAAATGAAACCAAACATGTATACTACTCAATGATAATTATTCACATCAAACCATATGGATTTTTGGGTGATTTTCATGTGATCTCAGCATGAGAGAGGGGGAGTGGGGGAAGGGGTGAAGAGATGTATTCTGAGATGAGACTTTGCATCTCAAATGGTGTACAAGAGTGAGTTCAAATATTAATTTCCAGTCTTCTCGGGGAGTGGTTGTTCCTCAACCAGTTCTTCCAGTGTCTCCAGCTTACAGTTCTCAGTTTTACATGTTTGTCCATCCAGGTCAATGTATGATTTGATTTTCCGTGCTTCTTTTTCTAGTGTTCCCTGGTATTTTGTTTTCTTTTAAACTAACCTTGTGCAAATAGATCCTCTCCTCTCCTCATCTCCGCCAAACTTTGACAGACATATTTATCGCCAAAAATATTAAAGAAAAAAAATCTCTGGGGGTATATGAACACGAGATGTTCTCACAATTTACAGATCTGGAATGTTCTTGCAAAGAAGAGTGGAAAAAGAATTCCAAGGCTAGGGGTGCATTCTAGAACTCAGGTTATGCAACATATCTGGGTAGGTTTACTGATAAGTAAACGGATAACCTAAACTTTCAGTTTACTTTCTCAGGAGCTGGTTATGTTCCAAGGTTAGTTTACTTTAGAGGTATTCAGCGTAAACGTACCCAATTGATGATGCTCCAGTGGGCATAAACAGTATTTATACACACACACAATTTTGGTTAGGATGCCAGGGTTAAACCCCTAGTCTTTTTTCCAAAGGACATCCTGGGATTTTTAATGATCACAGAGAGTCAGGACCTTGGTTTAACGTCTCATCCGAAGGATCGTGCTTTTTGACAGTATAGTGTCCCCATCACTTTGGTGCGTTAGGACCCACACAGACCTGCTGGCCTCACTAACACCCCTTCCATCAGCAACCTGGTTTTCCCAGGAGGTCTCCCATCCAGGTACTGACCAGGCTCAACCCTGCTTAGCTTCAGTGGGCAACCAGTCTTGGGCTACAGGGTGATGTGGCTGTTGGCATCTTTGGGATGTGCTGGAGGAGATTTACAGAGTGCTGGACTCTTGCATGGTCAATACATGATCTTGAGCAAAAATGTATGCACCTCTTGATGGAAATATATGTTGTGATGCCATATTATCTTAGCAAGCACAGACCTTAATATATCTTTCTTTTAATAATTTACATATTTAGCATCAAACAAATAATATAAGTCTTGTTCAGAGTAAAAACTGATTAAAGATTAGAATATACGATTTAAAAAAAAGGATTGCACAACCACCCAGTAGGTGGCGATATGTAATAAGAATGTAAATCGCAATTAAACAAAAGAAGATGAAAGAAAAAGTATGGGGCTCTTCTTCTTAGCTCTGTTTTCACGGTGACTCCTTGATTCGGTGCTCTGTTGAGAATAGATGCAGCATCCCAATTTACATACTTTTTGCATACAATAGCAGTGCGCTTTATGCTGTTTTGGAGAATAGTGAGCAGTGTGTTCACATTGAAAATTCCAAAAAGAAAAGGTGAATTTTAAATAGCCAGATTATGTCCTTAATTAACCGGGGGAAAGTGTGGAGTGTTCCTTTATGCACTCAATTGTTGCAACTTTAAATATGTAGCAGAGGGGAGGGGCAACCAGACTCCAATGTTAAATGACAAAATAACCTTGTATAATTTATACACAACACTGTTGAGTATATTGTATAAGTGCATAGAGTGTCATTTGGGTGTCTACACATTTAATGCCTTCACTGTGAACATATAGGGTTTAATGACCGTGGTCACGTTTTTGGAACTGGCATACCCCAAGTAAGCAAGGTTTGGGTTAATTATTTGAGAGTTCAGGGTATACAGTATGTGGCAGTAAGTTAACCTTGCTTTCTGGAGTACTCTCCATAAATTGGCTGGTTAGCACTTCCCCTTAGCTGGTAGATGCTGAAACTATACCAACATGATAGCTCAAGCTTGTTTGTCCTTGAATTTAATTTAATTTAATAATTTAATCCCTTTCAGCTTTCTTTGATCAGTGATCCGACACGTGATCTTGGAACTAAACCATGAACACGAGATGCACTCGCCAAAAAAAAAAAAAGAACGCAGGTTATGCAAAATATCCAGGTAAGTTTACGGATAAGTAAGCAGATAACCCAAACATTGAGTTCCAAAAACTGAGGTATAACTTTTACACCAGAGCGACTTATTTTCTCAGGAGCAGGTTATAAGAACTATTACAACTTAAAACAATGTTACTTTACTCTAATTTATTCATTTTTATTTTATTCTCATCCCATGCCATTTGGAACATTTAATTTCTATATAATGTATTTCTATAATAAAATACAAATGTGGAAGTAAAATGGCTCAGACAAGATGTAGGCAGAGTCATTTTCTAAATAACTTTAAAGCCTGCCAATTTTAAAAACATTTCATAAAACTAATTTTAAAATAAATTCACCAGAAAATTCCAACTCCACTGGATTTTATCTTCATTTCCCAAAAATCGGTAATAATGAATGTTGACGGAGGGATCGCTCGCATATGATGCAATCATGAATAAAAGCCTAAATTTAATCTGTTCATTATATAAAACTGTCCTGTCTCTTCAGAACATTTTTAGTTTTTACGATTAGTTTTATGATATCTTTATGAACTTTTTGAAGCGTCAAAGTGGTTGTGTCAATGGAGGGACAGAAAGCTCTCAGATTTCATCAAAAAGATCTTCATTTGTGTTCTGAAGATGAACAAAAGTCATATGGGTTTGGAACGATATGAGGGTGAGTATAATAATAGAATTTTCATTTTTGGGTGAACTATCCCTTTAATAATCGAACCACTTGCAAATATATCACCGTCTCTTCTCGTTTGGACCAAACCCTGACACACAGTTAGTTATTGCCAAAAATATTCAAGAAAAAAACAACTGACCCCACGACCCTAAATAGGGTTTGAAGCGGTTTGAAGAATGGATGGATGGAAAGATGGATGATTAAATTATACTGATTATATTAGTTACATTTACATCATAAATTAACATGACCCATTATTCTATAACTGATGAGTATTGCATGCATAATGAATGCTTAGTTATTAAACATTTGAGATTGTTATATTAACTTAATTTTTGTCAAAAAGATTGGTTGTAATTTTTGTTCTAGCTATTTCCTAAAGTTGGCTTTGTACGCAAACCCACAGCTTTTTTAATTCTCTTTGTTTCCTCTTTCATTCTTTTCATTTAGAGTTTATATGCGCATACAAAGGGAATAAGGTCATGTGGTTTCACTTGTTGTTTTGCACAATGGTTTTATGTGACCCATAAAAGCATTTTTGGGTGTGTGACCTGTCATTAAACCTTTGCTTATTCAACATGTCTTAAGCATGCAGTGACCTCCACAGGTTTTCCAAATGACAATAATTAAAATAGCAGCTTTTTGTATTTTTATGTGCATATAATTTGCTTATGGAATAAAGATATGTTTATATTCAGTTGGTAATGTATTTGCTCTTGCAATATTTCAATAAAATAAGGAATACATGTGTTCGGCATCGAGTGTGGGCACCCACGGGCAGAAGCATAAATTGTTCATATCAAATGAACAATTTACCAGCAGGTGATGAAACGTCAGCCGTGAGAGCAGCTGACGCAAAGACTTCGCAGTTGTGAGAGATTGCTGTGGCCGATAAACGTCAAAATACATTTTTGTAAGGAATCTGAGCAGCTTCAGAAAAAGAACAGAGTCACAAGGGAAGATGACATGACATTGCATAATTTTACTGATTGCACTGATTTAGCACAGGCGCGTGTGTATGTGGTCACATGATCAGATCACAAGTCTGCTGCACCTGCCGCCCAAAGGAATTTAGCAAAAATGTGCAGGATGCTGAAAGAGAAGAGTGTGATAAGAAAATACACAGACTGCGGTGAAGATACAAGAAGAGATAGAGGGTGAAAATGAGGGAGGGAGATGGAGGGCTAATTCTTGTGAATAATATGACAGTAAGATACAAAAAATGATATACACATCACCTGAGCAGAGATAAACAGATATCCTCTAGGTGCAGTGCTTGAGTCTTTTGTGTGTGTGTGTGTGTGTGTGTGTGTGTGTGTGTGTGTGTGTGTGTGTGTGTGTGTGTGTGTGTGTGTGTGTGTGTGTGTGTGTGTGTGTGTGTGTGTGTGTGTGTGTGTGTGTGTGTGTGTGTGTGTGTGTGTATACAGTACAGGCCAAAAGTTTGGAACCATTACTATTTTTAATGTTTTTGAAAGAAGTTTCTTCTGCTCATCAAGCCTGCATTTATTTGATAAAAAATACAGAAAAAAATAATAATATTGTGATATATTATTACAATTTAAAATAACTGGTTTTCAATTTATTATACTTTAAATTATCATTTATTTCTGTGATGCAAAGCTGAATTTTCAGCATCATTACTCCAGTCTTCAGTGTCACATGTGACATCCAGTCTATCACATGATCCTTTAGAAATCATTCTAATATTCTGATTTATTATGAGTGTTGGAAACAGTTCTGCTCCCTAATATATTTGATGAATAAAAGGTTAAAAAGAACTGCATTTATTCAAAATAAAAAAATATTTTCTAATAATATAAATCTTCTTTACTATCACTTTTTATCAAGTTAACACATCCTTTGCTGAATAAAAGTTTTGATTTATTTCAAAAAAAGAAAGAAAAAAAATTACTGACCCCAAATGACTGACCAGTAGTGTATATTGTTGTTACAAAAGATTTCTATTTTTAAAACATTTGCTCCTTTTTTTTATTTTTTTTTATTATTTTTTTACTTTGAAGTATCACAGGTTATGAAAAAATATTAAGCAGCAGAACTGTTTCCAACTTCGATAATGAATCATCATTTTAGAATGATTTCTAAAGGATCATGTGATAGACTGGAGTAATGATCCTGAAAATTCAGCTTTGCATCACAGAAATAAATGATAATTTAAAGTAGGCCCATAATAAATTGAAAACCAATTATTTTAAATTGTAATAATATATCACAATATTAAAACAAAAAATCTGTATTTTTGATCAAATAAATGAAGGCTTGATGAGCAGAAGAAACTTCTTTCAAAAACATTAAAAATAGTAATGTTTCCAAACTTTTGGCCTGTACTGTATATATATATATAGCCTCTCTCTCTCTCTCTCTCTCTCTCTCTCTCTCTCTCTCTCTCTCTCTCTATATATATATATATATATATATATATACATATAGTAGTCAACATTTGAAGTGGATAAAAACCTTTCATCAAAGTAATCTATGAATTACAACAATATCTGTTCTTGTCTTAGGACAACTTTGATGAACTTTTTTGATCCACTTCACTATATATATATATAAATTTGTTTGATGATCTTAATAATTTAAGTTTGACAAATATGCAAATAATAATAATCAGGAAGGGTGCAAATATTTTTTCCCAACACTGTATATATACATATAAATACCTTTCTGATTTTTTTTGTGTGCATTTTTGTCAAACTTAAATTATTCAGATCATCAAACAAATTTTAATATTACAATTTTTTTAATATCACTCAAGATTATCAGAGTAAATACAAAATGCAGTTTTTAAATGATGGTTTCATTTATTAAGGGAAAAATGCTGTCCTAACCTGCATGGCCCTAAGTGAAAAAGTAATTGCCCCCAAAACCTAATAACTGGTTGTGCCACCCTTGGCAGCAACAACTGCAAACAAGTGTTTGCTATAACTGGCAATGAGCCTTTCACATCACTGTGGAGGAATTTTGGCCCACTCTTCTTTGCAGAATTGTTTTAATTCAGCTATATTGGAGGGTTTTCGAGTATGAACGGCCTGTTAAAGGTCATGCCACAGCATCTCAACCGGACTTTGACTAGGCTACTCCAAAGCCTTAATTATGTTTAGACCCGCATAGTGAGCTGTACACAATCCACCATTGTGTCGACGCCGGGGCAGGTGTAGTGTCCCCTAAGGGATTGAGGTGTTTTGTTGTTTGATGTAAGAATGAACATAGCAGTCTTCATTTACTCCCGACATCTGAGCCGCTAAAGACGCAGTGGATACTTTTGTTTTTGAAGGAAATGTGCCCAACCTCACCCCACCCCCCTGTTAGTTGGAACAAGTCTTTTTGTGTAATTCGCTTTGTTTGATGATGATAATGAAAGGGAGAGAGAGTTTATGGATAAGACTTTAATGCACACTTCTTGCACTGTGTTTTATTCAGCTCTTATGGTTCTTTTCTGGAGTAAAACGGACACTCCCTTTAAAGGCACAAGAACCTATTATGGCCATTTTTTGCAAGATTTAAAATAAGTCTCTGATGTATGATGAATACAAAAAAATATGTAGTTTTTCGCCACTAGAGATCATCTGTTCAAAACAAAGGCGTAGATTGATTTTGCGTGCGTAGCAATATTGAGCGTGAAATCATGGGATTTTTTGTCTGCACCTCACAGCCGGAGGAAAAAGAATCCGATGGGACTCGGGTAGAAATAATATTCATGAATGAGATTATCAGTGTTACTGTCGTATGAAGCAGAGTAGGGCCGAGTGCTCGAGGCCGCTGGAGTGATTGCTAATGAGAGACGAGGGCGAGACACGGCTTGAGAGCAGTGGAGCTTTTATTATGCAGCAGACGCAGATTCTTCAGGTCAAGTGTATGTGGGGTAATTCAGCGCTGTTTTATCATTTAGGCCTACATTTGTCTGTTGAAAATGACGTTCTAACGTTACTCTGTGCATACTCTGCTATGAGACACTTGTTGCACACTGCAGTAAACTAGATTGATATTAGAATACCATATTTGCTTGATGGCTTGAAATTAATTTTAAAATATATTGTATGACCGAGAAAATGCTGCATTACTGTTACTAAAAATAAAGCTGCATCTGATTATGCTATGTTAGCCACTTGACAAAATAGTGTTTTTCTCTGAGGTACTGTAATAACATGGTAGGCTACTCGCAGAAAATCAAGAAAACAAGCAATTCAAACAATAAGACTTAACAGTGTTGACCTATATAACAATGATTCGTTTTCTGTCTATAAATGTATCCAAACAGTTTTACCCTTGTCTAATAAAACATATGAAGGGTATATTTGGGTATGTATACAAGGGTATACACTCACCTAAAGGATTATTAGGAACACCATACTAATACTGTGTTTGACCCCCTTTCTCCTTCAGAACTGCCTTAATTCTACGTGGCATTGATTGAACAAGGTGCTGAAAGCATTCTTTAGAAATGTTGGCCCATATTGATAGGATAGCATCTTGCAGTTGATGGAGATTTGTGGGATGCACATCCAGGGCACGAAGCTCCCGTTCCACCACATCCCAAAGATGCTCTATTGGGTTGAGATCTGGTGACTGTGGGGGCCATTTTAGTACAGTGAACTCATTGTCATGTTCAAGAAACCAATTTGAAATGATTCGAGCTTTGTGACTTGGTGCATTATCTTGCTGGAAGTAGCCATCAGAGGATGGGTACATGGTGGTCATAAAGGGATGGACATGGTCAGAAACAATGCTCAGGTAGGCCGTGGCATTTAAACGATGCCCAATTGGCACTAAGGGGCCTAAAGTGTGCCAAGAAAACATCCCCCACACCATTACACCACCACCACCAGCCTGCACAGTGGTAACAAGGCATGATGGATCCATGTTCTCATTCTGTTTACGCCAAATTCTGACTCTACCATCTGAATGTCTCAACAGAAATCGAGACTCATCAGACCAGGCAACATTTTTCCAGTCTTCAACTGTCCAATTTTGGTGAGCTCGTGCAAATTGTAGCCTCTTTTTCCTATTTGTAGAGGAGATGAGTGGTACCCGGTGGGGTCTTCTGCTGTTGTAGCCCATCCGCCTCAAGGTTGTGCGTGTTGTGGCTTCACAAATGCTTTGCTGCATACCTCGGTTGTAACGAGTGGTTATTTCAGTCAAAGTTGCTCTTCTATCAGCTTGAATCAGTCGGCCCATTCTCCTCTGACCTCTAGCATCAACAAAGCATTTTCGCCCACAGGACTGCCGCATACTGGATGTTTTTCCCTTTTCACACCATTCTTTGTAAACCCTAGAAATGGTTGTGCGTGAAAATCCCAGTAACTGAGCAGATTGTGAAATACTCAGACCGGCCCGTCTGGCACCAACAACCATGCCACGCTCAAAATTGCTTAAATCACCTTTCTTTCCCATTCTGACATTCAGTTTGGAGTTCAGGAGATTGTCTTGACCAGGACCACACCCCTAAATGCATTGAAGCAACTGCCATGTGATTGGTTGATTAGATAATTGCATTAATGAGAAATTGAACAGGTGTTCCTAATAATCTTTTAGGTGAGTGTATATCCGGAAATCAAGGGTAACCCGGGTATGTCATTGACAGGCAACACATGGACAGACACGGTCCGTGTCCTGGTTAAAATAGCTTATTTCTCTGGATTTAAACATTCTTATAAACGTCTGGGATAAAGTACTCAAGTAAACAAAATACACTATATTGACCAAAAAATGCCATACTCAAACTGTTTCCAAAAAGTTGGGAGCATGAAATTGTCCAAAATGTCTTGGAATGCTGAATCATTAAGAGTTCCTTTCACTGGAACTAGGGGTCAAGCCCAACTCCTGAAAAACAACCCCACACCAAACTTTACACTTGGCACAGTGCGGTCAGGCAAGTACCGTTCTCCTGGCAACCGCCAAACCCAGACTCGTCCATCGGATTGCCAGACAGAGAAGCGTGATTCGTCACTCCAGAGAACACATCTCCACTGCTCTAGAGTCCAGTGGTGGTGGCTTTACACCACTGCATCCGACGCTTTGCATTGCACTTGGTGATGTAAGGCTGGATGCAGCTGCTCGGCCGTGGAAACCCTATAGGTAATCTGAAGGCCACACGAAGTCTGGAGGTCTGTAGCTATTGACTCTGCAGAAAGTTGGCGACTTCTGCGCACTGTGCGCCTCAGCATGCGTTGACCCCGCTCTGTGATTTTACGTGGCCTACCCAGGGTGGGAATTATACCGCGGCCACGCGGCCATGGCCGCCGTTGCCCTACACTTTGGCCTTCATGCCCCGTGAAAAAAAAATCATCGTACGGCCACAGTGGCCTGTGTGCCCTGGCCCTGTCCAAGTTCCATGTATAAAGCGCCAGTGCGGCATAGTGGGCTTGCTTTGAATTACAGCGAGCCACCCAAGTAGTCTCTGAACTTCAATTAGTTCGTGGATTCGCGCAGGTGCAGTGTAGGGCTGGGCGATATATCAATATAAAAATATATATCGATATATTTTTGAAATGCGATATGGAATTAGACCATATCGCATATCGATATAGTTCAAATTTGCGCTGTGATCCTTGCTCCCCGCGCCTCCTTTTCCACTCTGCGTGCGCGTTTAGAGCATGTTATGTTATGAGAGGCGAATCATGACTACTTCAGAAAACCCAGCACAATAGGAACTACCAGGCAGTGACATAAGTGTACGCTGAGATGACTTTCTTGTCCTGTCAGCCGTTATCCTGTACTCGTAGCGCACACTCTTCAATTGCACGCGCAAATGCGGCGGCGCGCGCGCTGTATCGCCTCACTGATCAAGTGCAAAAGAAACTACGAGCATGAAACGCCGTTACGTTGTAAATTACACGAAATAAAAGTAATGCAGGTATGATTTTCATTCTATTCTATTCACCAGGAGCAGTTTCCATGTTTCATTAACAGTTACAATTAATATTGTGTATTCACCATGGTAACTGTCCTTTCCATATTAACCCCAAAATGCCACTATTTTATCTTTGTGTTATTTTTTAGATTTTTAAATGACTGTAGTGGCTCATACCAACATTGTATTAACAAAAACTAGTTTGGGACTGCTATTTAATAACTTTAGTATAGGCCTAATGTTTATTTATTAGTACTAGTCTTTACTATTAGTCATATTCTTACAATTTATGTTATATATATATGTATATGTATGTATGTATGTATATATATATATAGGCAAATTATAACATGTTTACACAAAATTTGTTTATAGCCTATATTGGATGTAAACTTTGATAATCATAATTAATAACTCACATTCTCACATGATATAGAGGACTGAATGAATATTTTGAATGCTTTTATTGGCATTTGTGTTGTTTCTGAATGCTTTTATTGGCATTTATGTTGTTTCTATTGTTGTGTGAGGGTGTATACCTTCTGGATGTAATGGCACACTCTCTCTCTCTCTCTCTCTCTCTCTCTCTCTCTCTCTCTCTCTCTCTCTCTCTCTCTCTCATTAAATAATGTTTTTTTTGTTTTTTTAAAGTCATAATCCATGTCTTATTCCAAATTAGGATGTTATGGTATCAATCTGAATGGGAAAACCATTGAATTGTACTCAATGGCCTTTGTGCCCTGTCATATGGCCTTGGTGCCCCTAAAAAAAAAGAAAAGGTGGAGGCCAAATGGCCTTGCCCCTAAAATTACATAATTCCCACCCTGGGCCTACCACTTCGTGGCTGAGTTGCTAATGTTCCCAATTGCTTCTAATTTGTTATAATACCATTAACAGTTGACCGTGGAATATTTAGTAGTGAGGAAATTTCACCAATGGACTTATTGCACAGGTGGCATACTATCTCGGTACCACGCTTGAATTCACTGAGAGCGACCCACTGTCTCACAAATGTTTGTAGAAGTAGTCTGCATGCCTAGGTGCTTGATTTTATACAACTGTGTCCATGGAAGTGATTGGAACACCTGAATTCAATGATTTGGAGGGGTTTTCCAATACTTTTGGCAATATAGTGTATATAACACTGTATATAACACTGTTCTAATGGTTTTTTGGATATTTGAATCCAAAAACCTTACATATTGTGCCTTTAAAGTCTTACAGAGGTTATACTAAATGCATCAGTGATTCTCAATCTGCAGTACTTCTGTGGCATGTGAATTTAAAAAAATGATGTGCACGGATATTATTTATAATAAACCCTGCCCCCATAAAAACAAGAATTGACTATATGATTTCATGGGGACTTTAAAGCAGAAGACGGCATAAAGAGGATATAATGTCATTTATCCTATCATTCAGCTCATTTGTATCATTTCTTTCAAGCTTTTGCTCAGATCAAACAGTTAAGTTAGGTATGGTGGAGGAGGTTTACCATAAGAATATCAGACTAGAATACAAGACATGGTGTTTTTCAAAATGAACGAGAAAGAGAGAGAGAGTTCAGTTTAGTCACTGCACACTGTAATTATAGCTTACATTTTTCCACAATTATAATTAGTTAACCAGAATTGCGTGACAAGCATTGGTTCAATAGGCCTATACAAGACGTCCTCGGCAGGATTATTATAGCTAACTAAAACTAAAATCTTTTTTTTTTTTTACTTGAAATAAATAATAAAATGAAAACCTTAAACATGTTTTATTTCAGTTAGTCGCCAAAGCAAAATTTTTCATTACTTCCTAACTAAATTGAAATTGTAATACTGCTCTCTAGTGGATGTACACTGCAAATGCGACTCACAATGAAACAAATCCATCAATGAAGCCACCTTGAACATTTGTTGCCATGATGCCGTCATACACAAAAAGGAAAATGATGTAATTATTTACCCACCCCCATGTTGTTGTTACTCACCCTCATGTCTTCTGCTGAACACACACACAAAAACAAAACAAAAATCTCTCTCTCTCTCTCTCTCTCTCTCTCTCTCTCTCATATATATATTTATATTATTATTATTTATTATTATTATTATTATTATGACGATGATGATTATGATTATGATTATTATTAAGAAGGCTGGAAACCAGACAATTGACGGTGAACATTGACTACCATAGTATTTTTTTTTTCCCTACTATGGAAGTCAGTGGCTACCGTCTATTGTCTGGTTACCAGCCTTCTTTAAAATATCTTATTTTTTATTCAGCGGAAGAGAGAATCTCAAGTTTGGAATAATGAAATAATTTTAATTTTTGGGTGAATTATCCTTTTAATAGGAAATAATAAAAAGCGATCAAATGTTGAATAGACACAATTACAGTAGAAGCTGAGGGAAAAACAGTGTAAAAACATATATAAATATAATATGCTGGTGTTTCTGCACTACAAATTGAGACATACTGTGTGGCATTTATCTATTTCTTTAATACTGTATTGTGTTTATCGTGTTTATTCACACACTCATACATTTTACTCATTTATTGAGATTGAGACTGAGTAATCTGAAAACAGAATGACACTTTATGATAAACTGACACATATTTATACAAATAGACATTGACCAGAACTTTTTCACTATTATTATTCTATACTGTACATACCATTCAAAAGCTTGGGGTCAGTATGATTTTAAACATGTATATAAAAGAAGAGTCTTATGTTCACCAAGGCTGCATTTATTTGATCAAAAATACAGTCAAAAACAGTAATATTGTACAATTTTATACGAGAACCTTTGCACTTAATCATATTTAATTGTTATTAATTTAACGCAGCATCTAAAGTCACCTTTAAAGTGCCATTAAATGGTAAACATTAGGGTCCTGGTAGTTCCTCAGGTTTATCTAGGATACAGTAGGTTGTCCACTCCCATTATTGGCCTCAGAGTGAAAATCCCCTGATCTGGTCAGTCAAATAATCAGGCCTACAAGTGAATGATCTGACCGCTAGTCTGTAGTTCCTCTGTTCACCAAAAGATGGCGCTGTGAAGAACACCAAACGTATTCAGAGTAATGTGTTCACAGTCCTGTAGGTGAAGATGAGGACAAAAACAAAACAAACACACACACACACACACACACACACACACACACACACACACACACACACACACACACACACACACACACACACACACACACACACACAAATAAAGAATGATATGAATGATAACAGGTATGTATGAATGAATATAGAATATATGAATGTGATTTTTCTGCAAGTAAAGTCTGCATAGATTTTATATCCTTACTGGTAGAGAGAACCGCTCAATACATCAAGAATTCCACCTAAAAACAAACATTTCCAAAATATTATCCAAAAACACTGAAAGTGATTACATAAAATATATAGATCTGAAAAAGTTTTTGGATCAGCATTAAACTATGCACTGTAATTTTCCGAAACGTTGAAACTCTAGCATTAATCGAGAGTGTGCGTCTGCAGTCTCCTACCTGGCTGGCAGACGGTCTCACAGATCACCGGACAAATGTAGCAGTATGAACAACCCTGTGGAAGGAGAAATCAAGTGTAAGAGGGTAGTTTGATGCATAACATGTTCATGGACTTTTTAAGGTTAAAATTAGGTGTATTGTTCGGTTGTCCACATACAGGACTTTTGCCCATGTAGTGTATTAATATAGATTTTGATAATATTACGAAGTAACACTTACTTCACAGTGATGGCAGTGTGCTGATGTGTCTCCTTCCTCACAGGGACATTTGTCACAGGTACTGCAGTGCTGAGAGGAAAGAGAGAGCCAGACACAGATAAGAAGTTGCATCTCTGCCCTTTATTGGGGGAATTTAGGAAGGGATCACACCAGGCTGTGTCTGAAATCGCATACTCTCTTGAGTAGCTTATTTTGAATAAGTAATTGCTTCACGGCCACTAAAAAAGTATGTTCGATATAGTATGAATGTGTGTAGTATGAATGTAATCTGGACGTACTACATTCGCAATGTTGTCATTATCATGTGACCTACCAGCATCAGTTGCATTGCTTCACTGCCATTCATAAATCCTCTCCCGTGGCCTCATGGGATAATAAAGAGTCCATCATATGCACACTTCAGAATCTCATCGGAAGTAGCAGGTCATTCAGGAACTTTTTGCCTACTCTTTTATGAGTACTGTGAATTCGGACATACTTCTTTTGTCACGTACTGTTTTTCACCTACTATATAGTAGGGAAGTATGTGATTTCAGATGCAGCCCAGATCTGTACTTTAGCATGGGTCATGCAAGTGGGTTTGACATGTGGTAAAACTATATTAATACCTCATGCACTGATCATGGTGACGTCATGATGTTTTTTCATGATTGTTGAGTTTGTTTGAAACTCATTAACATATGTTGAGGCTGTGGAATGTGTAAATCGGTAAAAAGTGTGGTAGAAGCATGGTTTACCTCGCAGACTGAGCAAAGGCCACAGAAAGAGCCTGACCTATACTGTTCATCCTCCTTGGAGACCACCTCTTCTGACTCTACATTTTCCTCCTCAGCAGTTTCTACAGCACGAGGGAAAGATGGGGTTTAAAAAAGGTCTTCATTAGTAATGGGTAAGGCACCAGAGGTACATTTAACCATTAAGCAAAAAGTATCCGTCAGTCAGTGTTAGGCTCAGCTCTAAATGAACAAGTACTAGTAGTTGATTCTTTAGAGGAAGTGGTAGCTCTCACCGTGTCAAAACCTGCAAATCAGACAACATGGATCTACCCAGCAGGGGTGTCCAATCCTGTGCCTTTCAGCAGAACTTAGCTCCAGCCCTAATTAAAAACACCTGTGACGCAAGTGTGGGTATTAGGATAAGCCCACCAGAAATTTCCAGGCAGGCAGGTGTGTTGCAGCTAAAAGGTGCAGTATGTAATATTGACAGCTAGCAGTTGAAATGGGCACTGCACTCCAAATTCAAAATATTGGAGAGAGTTGTTTCCCCGCCCCCTCCTCCTCAGACTCGACGCTCACGCGGGTTGCCAGTTTGAGGACACGCAACAGGAACGAACGCAATGGACAACGGAAGGCGAGAAAACTTCCACACTGTAAGTTGATGAGTTGATTTATCCACGTTTTAATACGCTCCCGTTCATAGAGATATTTAGATGGATGCTGAGGCTTTTTAGGTCGGGTAGAATCTGCAATCTCTGATCCAGTTCATTTGCCGGCTTCCATGGCTGCAAAATGTTGTGTTTTTTGCCAACTGGCAACCTGTGGTGTCGAAATACTATTGGGTAAATTGGGGCGGGATCACACAGACCAATACAAAAAAAGACATCCCGACACAGAACACACATTTCAAAGTAAAATAACTGGCTGTAGTATTGTTTTTCAAAGAATGAGTATGAGCATGTTTCCTAAATATCTGCAAACATTATGGTATTTTTATGCTTTAGTACAGTCAAAAAATTACATACAGCACCTTAACTCTGCAGCTAAATGCCACTCCAAGCAGTGTGGGAATCTTTGGGATGTTTGCTATCCGTAAAGGTATTTCAAAGTTTGAATAGGAACTAAGCAAAGAACGAAAAAGAACTTTGCCGTGAGTATATCGGGGCCTTTATCCATAACTATATCCCTAATAATCATCACTTCCTTGCATTTCTCTGACCATCCCTTTCTCCAGTTATCTGTCACACACTTCATTACTGCTGACTAATGCAATTACTGCAAGAATAAATCCATCATCTCATTCTCCTCCTGTTGTTGTTTCTGCTGCCAAGGTCACTTAGGTACTACCGAAACAAGATCAGCAACACTTCAGACACATGCAAACTAATCACAGGATCTGTAACAAGAGATCTCTCAAACTCCACTCTCTCACATCAGTGCATCTCTTACTACATCTCTTAATACTTTCCCACCATATTTAAGCAGGCTCAGGAACAACACTTAACCGTACAACAGTTGAAAGCTACAGAATAGTCCTGCCAACTTTCTGTCACAAGCTCTTGAAAGAGTTGTGTTCAGTCAACTCTCAGGTTTCCTGGAGAGAATTTGTGTCCAAGACACATCAGCTAATCACTGGGGTGCAAGGTTCAGTGCTGAGTCCTTTCTTATTCTTGGGCGCTTTCACACTGGCAGTTTAGTGCGGACCGGGGCACGGTTCGCATGAAAAATCGCTAATGTGAACGCTGTCATCGGACCCGGGTGCGCACTAGAGTACCGAACCCGAGACTACCTGGAGGAGGTGGTCTGAGCTCGGTCGCTCCCGAACCGTGGCGCGGTTCGCGTTAATGTGCAAGCAACACGGACTCGGGTGCGCGCTTGTTCAGGAAGTATAGTATCCCGCGCATGCGTGTCACTGTCGATATCATTGTTTCCTCACACACGACAACCATGAGTGGCAGGGGAACGTTGTGGGACACTGAAGAGGTGATGTCTCTCACTATGTTGTGCATAATAGCACCAAAAAAACAGACAAATTACAGCTATGCTCAGTCGAGTTGTATTATCCATGCATTTTCCGTGTGCGTTTGCGATGACGTAAGATCACTGCAAACGCACCTGGGTTCGATACAACTAATTGAGTGTGAAACCAGACCAACGCTGCGGGGGGCAGTCCGAACCCGAGTGCGCTCGTTTCCGGCGCCCCCCGCAGCGTTGGTCTGGTTTCACACTCAATTAGTTGTATCGAACCCAGGTGCGTTTGCAGTGATCTTACGTCATCGCAAACGCACGCAGAAAACGCATGGAGAATACAACTCGTGTGAGGAAACAATGATATTCGACAGTGATACATTTACATTTAGTCATTTAGCAGACGCCTTTATCCAAAGCGACTTACAAATTAGGACTAAATTCAGCGAGTCATCATAAAGAGGCAAAAGCAACAACAACGCAAGAAGTGCTCAAAATACGAAGTTCAGGTATTATTCAGAGTAGCATAAGCCTGATAAGTGATGTTTCAAAGGGAAAGGAATTTTTTTTTTTTTTTTTTTTTTTTTTTTTTCTCTATAAGGTTAAGTGCGGAAGAGATTGGTTTTCAGCTGTCTTTTGAATGTTGTCAGGGATTCTGCATTCTGGATGAGGGTGGGGAGAGCGTTCCACCAGCATGGAACTGTGAATGAGAATGTTCTGGAAAGTGATTTTGTGGCTTTCTGTGATGGAACCATGAGACGTCGCTCGTTGACCGATCGTAGGTGTCTGGTAGGGATGTAGACTCGTAGGAGTGAGTGAAAGTAGGAGGGAGCTGAGCCTGTGATAGTTCTGTAAGCAAGCATCAGTGCCTTGAACTTGATGCGAGCAGCGAGAGGTAGCCAGTGCAGAGAGATGAACAGAGGAGTGACGTGGGCCCTCTTGGGCTCGTTGAAGACAAGACGAGCTGCAGCATTCTGGATCATCTGTAGGGGTTTGGTTGCACATGCTGGAAGTCCAGCCAGAAGAGCATTGCAGTAGTCAAGCCTAGAGATGACCCGGGCCTGGACGATAAGTTGTGTTGCATGCTCAGTTAGGAAAGGCCTGATCTTCCTGATGTTGTGCAGTGCAAACCTGCATGATCGAGCTGTCTTTGAAATGTGATCTGTGAAGGTCAGCTGGTCATCAAACGTTACTCCAAGATTTCTGACCGATCTTGATGGGGTGATTAATGATGACTCTAGCTGGATGGTGAAGTCGTGCTGTAGAGACGGATTGGCAGGGAGGACGAGAAGCTCAGTCTTTGCCAGGTTGAGCTGCAGGTGATGTTCCTTCATCCATGTGGAGATGTCCGCCAGACAGCTTGAGACCCGTGCAGCTACTGTGGGATCATCTGGTTGAAAGGAGAGGAAGAGCTGCGTGTCATCAGCATAGCAGTGGTAGGAAAAACCGTGTGCCTGTATGATGTGTCCCAGTGATGTGGTGTAGATGGAGAAGAGGAGGGGACCAAGAACTGAACCCTGGGGAACACCTGTGGTCAGCTGATGTGCTCTGGATACCTCACCTCTCCATGCGACCTTGAAGGACCTACCTGTGAGATAGGACTCAAACCAGTGGAGTGAAGTTCCTGTGATGCCCAGTGATGAGAGGGTGGACATAAGGATCTGATGATTCACCGTGTCGAAGGCAGCAGACAGATCCAGGAGAATGAGGACTGAAGATTTGGAAGCAGCTTTTGCGATCCGTAGGGCTTCTGTGACTGACAGTAATGCAGTCTCAGTTGAATGTTCTTTCTTGAAGCCATGAACCGTGAACCGTGATACGCATGCGCGGGATACTATACTTCCTGAACAAGCGCGCACCCGAGTCCGTGTTGCTTGCACATTAACGCGAACCGCACCACGGTTCGGGAGCAACCGAGCTCAGACCACCTCCTCCAGGTAGTCTCGGGTTCGGTACTCTAGTGCGCACCCGGGTCCGATGACAGCGTTCACATTAGCGATTTTTCATGCGAACCGTGCCCCGGTCCGCACTAAACTGCCAGTGTGAAAGCAACCCGACGGAGGGAAATCATAAAGGCACATTGCAGTCCAAATTCACATTGCAGTCCATATCACTCCTACGCAGATGGTGCCAGCTCTACCTGTCATTCTAACCTATCGAAACCCTAATCTCACCTCATACTCTGCATGCCTTTCGGACACCTTCGCCACTTTTCAGCTGAACCTTTTCAAGATAAAGCTCAATCTAAACCATCAGGCCATCATACGGTCATTGTACAACTGGGTTCAACAACTCTAACTCCAGCCTGTAGTCAACATTATTTCACAGTTTATTTGTTCAATAAATTGCTTCAGACCATTTTTCCTGCTCCATTCATTGAAACTGCCATTAAATGCCATAAGTTTGGTAAAGAAAATATTAATCGGACAGTAGTTGGTTTAATAGATAATAGGTATGGTTTCTTTGTTCTATGTCAAATGACAGCTAAAACGGAAATGTACTTTGTGCTTGTAAATTTTAACTAAAGCTAAACCCGGATCCTAGGTTTCACTGGTGGCCATACAGTCGTGTGATACCATGTAACATATATGCCATTTGTTAGGTGCATGTCAACAGCATTCAACCAGAAAGGACTTAAAGTGGTTGGAATATTTCAGCTGCTGTAGCTGTTCAGATATAGTGAGCTATTTTAAGGCTCATGTGTGACTTCACTGACTAACTGAAGGGTATACACAGGACTTTAGACAGCCGACAATGGCTGTGTTCCAAACCTGTGAATGCCTACGTAGAGAGCACAACCCTATAAAGCCTACTGTATCATAGATACAGCAATTTTCAAAGGCCTCTAAATGATCAACATGATCAAAACTGCTAAAAAGCATGTTCTACATAATCAACTTCATGATTATCTAATTGATAGTTTGTAAAGGGATAGTTCACCCAAAAATGAAAATTCAGTCATTAATTACTCACCCTCATGTCTCATCTTTCTGATTAAATTTGAGAGCTTTCTGTGTCTCCATTGACAGCTACGCAACTATTGACACTTCAAAAAGAACATGCTTGAGCTTCTGTTTAACACAACTGATGTGTGAGTTCATGAATGTTTATATGTGAAAAAAAGCCTAAATTCATCATATGGGGCGGTTTCCCTGTATGGGACAGGGTTTAAATTAAGACAGGAGTAGGCCGTAATCTAGAATAGTTAATTGTGACTTAAAAAATGGCTTTCTGAAACACAGATTAAGTACAGATTTCTAACACCTGGACTATGCTAATCTGAATTAGCATGACAGAGGTTGCCTATAAAACATGGAATGAACAGAGAAAAGCTTAAAATTGCATGGAACTGAGAAGCAAATCCAAGGAAAACAATGGCAGCTGAAAAAAGACTGCAATAAACATTTTTTTTTACTAAACACGAGAACATTCTTTTAAAACGATCGAAATAAACTGCACACATCAGCTGTGGAATAAAAGAAAAGGAATGTCTGGAAATCTGTAATGAATTCTAAAGAATAGATAGATTCTAAATATAATGTACTGTATATGTGTAAATGGTTTTAGTTTAACTTAAATAAATGGTTTTCATTTAAATTGGATTTTTCAAATAATCCTTTAATGCTGCTTGTTTAGTCCTGTGATTTACAGAACAACAAACTAAACATAACTTTTCTTTACACATGTGATGTTCAGTGTTGGCAGACTAGAAGTGATAATGGTTTCATCTAGAGCATTATCATAGTGATTGCTTTATTATTATTCAATTAGAAGTCTTGTCAGCAGGTCCTCAACCCAAGCACAAGATCAACACTTCACCACAACACTAACATAACAGAAACTTTTAAATACCAACATAATAGAACAATAAACATTAAAAGGTCTCTCCACTTTCTCATCTTGCTAAAAAATGTATCCCAATTCAGCCCTGTGCAAAGCATGATGGGAAGAGAAACTCCTGTTTGATTGGGTTACTTGACTGAAACATGTTATTTAAAAATGAGAACATTTCAGTTAAACAGTAACTGTTTCAAGTCAATTTAACATGAAGCAATTCCATTTGAACCAGAAACTTCATACAATGGTGTTAAATCAAAATGAATTGTTAAAATGAAGTGAACAGCATCAACAAATCAGATATACATTCACACATGTATTACTTCCAAGTAATGTGTGTGTGTGTGTGTGTGTGTGTGTGTGTGTGTGTGTGTGTGTGTGTGTGTGTGTGTGTGTGTGTGTGTGTGTGTGTGTGTGTGTGTGTGTGTGTGTGTGTGTGTGTGTGTGTGTGTGTGTGTGTACTGTATGTATAATGTTTTTTTGATGCTGTTCACAACATTAATCTGAAGTTGTGATGGGCTTCTACAGGAGGCAGGTTTAATTTAAGTTTCAATTTAGTCCTGAAGTATCTCTAGTCTTCCTCAGGAAATCATCTTATTAAACGCTGGACTGGACTAAATCTAGGGCTATTTAAAACCATGACAGTGAGAGCAGATTTCTGTTAATCTGGTTTAAAAGCCCATTGGAGTCTAGGACTATAGGCTTAATCTCTGTCCGGGAATCTGCCCCATAAAGCGATCGTGTCTCTTCAGAAAAATTTGACTAAAACTCTCAACTCATATGGATTTGTTTTACGATCTCTTTATGAACTTTTTGAAGCATCAAAGTGATAGTTGCTGTCAATAGAAGAATTTCTGTATTTAATATTTTTGGCCATATTTTTACTATATGAACCATAAAAGCCTGATCAAATATTAGACTTAAAAAAGCTTTTCAATGTTCTGACTATTACCTAAAATATCAGGCCTTACAGGGTTAAGGTATAGGTCCATCCTAAAATGTAGACACAATAATTCTTTTTACCTTCGAGTTACCTTCCTTTGACCAATCTCATTATTCATTGAGACAAACTATAGAAAAAAAGCCATTGAAGATGGAAGATGAACAAAGAAATAATGAAAAGCATTGAATGGAATAATTTGATTAAAGTAACTGTTACTCAATATTTGTGTTTTTATGCCTGTTAGAGCATCAAAGTTTTAGTCTAGCAACATGTTAATGGTAAACTCTATTGAAATCGATTCAATAGTGAGTTGAATCTGAGAAGAGGGCTATTTGTTTGACACACAGAGCTCTGCTGCCTAAGCAAAGCATTCCAGATCAGTCACTTATGAGCTTCAGTTTCAGTTAGGATGTGGCCTTGGAAGCCAGCTCAATAGGAACCAGTGATTAGAGTGATACAGAAAAACAAGCATTTGTAAGTAAGAGCACATGACATTGATTCTCTGTAAAGGCTAATTCAGTATTTACTGTACCTTCAGCATCATCCTCAACTACAGTCTCTTCATCAGCAGTTTCCTCATCTGCCTCTTCCTCTTCTTCCTCTGCTGTCTGTTGTGCTGATTTCTCATCTTCTGCTAATCTTTCTACATCCTCCTCCATCTGCTCCTCGTCTCCTGCTTCTGCTTCATCTGCTTCTTCCTCCTCTTCATCTGTTTCTTCCTCCTCTTCATCTGCTTCTTCCTCCTCTTCATCAGCTTCTTCCTCCTCTTCATCTGCTTCTTCCTCCTCTTCTGCTTCTTCCTCCTCTTTGTCTGCTTCTTCTTCCTCCTCTTCATCTGCTTCTTCCTCCTCTTCATCTGTTTCTTCCTCCTCTTCGTCTGCTTCTTCCTCCTCTTCATCTGCTTCTTCCTCCTCTTCATCTTCTACTCCTCCCGTCTCATCATCTTCATCTGCTGCTGCTGGTTCTTCTCCTCCTCTCTCATCTTCCTCTGCTTCTTCTTGTTCATCTACTCCTCCAGTCTCATTATCTTCCTCAGCAGCTTCTTGTTCTTCATCTACTCCTTCTATCTCATCATCTTCCTCTTCTTCCTCCTCCTCCTCTGTTATCTCAGCTTCTGGAGACGCCTCTTCCTCAGGAGCTCTCTCTTCTTCCTCATCTCCTTCTTCCGATGCGTTTCCACCTTCCTCCTCATCATCCACCTCCTCTTTCTCACCTCCAGTCATCTCCAGACCTCCCAGCTCCTCGGCTTCCTCACTTCGGAGCCTTTCTTCGGCCTGCGCTCCAGTGCAAAGCAGAGCTATGATAAGCCCTAACAGCCAGCTGCGTGAAACTGCCATCTTGCCTTCACTCCCTCACACAAATGCAACAGGAAAAACCAGACAGTCCAGTCTATAAGAATGTGTTTGTATCCACCTAAGATTCCAAGACTCAACAGGTCCAGGATTCAAGATCACATAGAAGGACACCCTTCAAACCTCCTCGGAGCTGCAGTCGCCGGATCCACCAGAGAGAATTAGAGTTAGTTGAGTAACAGAGAGGGGGCTGGTCTCTGTTGTGCGGTCACATGTACACTCACACCATTCTCTGCACAGAGGAACATACTGAGATGACTGACAGGGCCACATGCACGAGACACACTTGTAATGCCCTTTATTAATACATCTTTGTCTAGATGTGAATGTGCGAGAGAAAGTGAGATTAATAAAAGGAAGATTACGGGGAGGAACAAATCAACTTTAGGACCAACACAAACATTCACACAATTGAGTGAAGCTGTCCTTAGGCCTGGCTGGAACTGGCGTGTGGAAAGCTATATAAAGAGGTTCTCGATAGCAGCAGACCATGCATGATCTGACCTTCAGTAGATCACTCAGCTGCTGAAACTCCATCCCTCCCTCGCTCACTCTCTCTTTCCCTATACCAGCTCTTTTTCCAAAGGTCACATCTGTACTCTATATTATTTCTTAACCATATCATACCCTTTTAACTCCTCTCTCTGCAGCTGCTACATTTCGGGCAATGAAAATGTAAAGAATTTGTATTTTCTTTCCAGAAGATTTTCACATCTAAAAGCCAGTGGAGTTCTCCACGTTCCTCTACTGTATCAGTTTTTTGAAACCCAAGTCTTTAGGTCAGATTTATTCAAACGGCACATTAGAGTGAAACCGCAATCCCATGAAAGTGCAGAAGTCCTGCGGGTGATCTACTAACAATCCACATATTAAAGACCCGACACAGTTCATTAATATATAGTCATTTTCATATAGAAAAAAATTATAATGTGGTTCAGCAAACAATATGTTCGGATAACGTCTTCCTCTGGCATTCCAAATACATGAACACGAGTGGAGAAAATCTTTTTCTTCTGCCAGGCGCGCTCGGTTTCTCTGTGGATCCTTTTCAGCAACTATCGCAGGATGTCAAGAACAAAATGGGTTAAGATTTTTCGGGTGTTAAATAAAGGTGTTTCATTATCATTAAACTGACATCCACAAACCTTAGTAAATCATGTTGCAGAATATATTCAAATAATTACCTAAATACATTTTACGTCTGAAAGGTAAACTCCTACAAATGCATGTACGCAATAAGCTCAGCTACAAAAATAACTGTGCAATTGTTTCACAATTTCATCCTGAGTTTTTTTTTATGCCAAAAGAGGGTTTTCAGTGGCACAAGCTGTTAGTAAATCTGGCCCTTAGTCTGTTAGCTCTGAAACATCTATTTGCTAGAGTGCTCTTTAAAGTGTACAAAAAAGTACTTTAGCAGTAGGCTACATACTTAAAAGGGTCATGAAATGGAAAATCAAAATGTCCTTGATATTTAGGCAACACATATAATAGGTTATTTTAAAGACGGATAATAGATATCTCACAAGTTTAAAATATTTTGTTTTCCACCCTTCTGAAACATCAGAATTTGACATCTGTCCATCAATCACAACATTATTTCTATTTGTGAAACTTAATAGAAATTTCTGAGTGAAAATGGTTTCAAAGTAAATCTAAATTATTATTATTATTTGCCTGCTCTTGTATCAGTTTTATAATGTAAATATTTTTAATTAGCCAAAACATTTGCATAAAAAATATGTAATAATTAATTGTAATAATCTCTTATTGTCCTGAACCCTCCATAAAACATACAAAACAAGCCCTACAAATGAATAAAAGAAAAACTCATATTATATACAGACACTTTAATAGTCTTTGGATGATTTGTAGATCACATTTAATAGAATACATTTTCAAGAAAACTTAGTGTGGTGTACAAGTCCAGAGAGAACATTGGGATTCTTTTAGCTTGTGTTAATTTGTTTTGGAGGGGTGAGGATTAGGGTAGAGAGAACATAGTGAAGGATCTTTGTTGCTCCTGAAATCTGAGAGGCAAACGTGGACACACAATCTATTTATCTCATCTGCTGAGGTTGACATTACAATCCCTTAAATAGTTACACTCACAATCCTTTAAATAGTTATTAGATACACGTATATTAAAATGTAGTCCAATACAAAAACAACAGGCAAATACAATATCATAAAAATCAAAAACAATGAAGAACTCCTAACTCTTTCCCCGCCATTGACTGAATTTTCCAGCCCTCTGTGTTTTCACTGTTATACAGTAGGGGCGCTATTATGCATCTTCTGAAAGAGTACTGAATCCCCTTATTAAAACACAGGAAAAGAAGAAGCAGAAACAAGCAATAGCATATGTAAGCAGATGCATATGAAAATGAAATCCGATCATCAACATTAAACAGCATATAAATCACAACTGTCTAACGTTCCCGAATGAAATGTGGACCCAGGACGAGATTTAGGACTGTGAATCTTTGGGGGTGTTGATGGACTTGATCTACTCCATCTGTGTTTTGATCATCGTTCTGGATCGTTTGCTCAAAATGTTGCTTTTTTTATTTATTAAACTTACCCACATTCAAATGTTGATTAAAAAAAGAATGCAAGAGGTTCGGTTCTTTCCTTTGAAATATTGCATGTTCATATATTTATACAACAAAATATTCTGGGGGCTATGAAACTTCTGGCACTGGCTGGCAACTTTTTCAAAAACTCTGGCGGGGAAAGAGTTAATAAAATGCCATCACAAAATGAAACTATATAAATATGCACAAAAACAAAACAAAGAACATGCAAAATCCAAGAACATTGTTACAGCATGCTACATAATATTTGATCTTACGAAAAAGTACAAAATATTTTGCTATATTAAAATTGTAAACATTCACTGCGTCAATCTGTTTCATGTTTGACTGTAAAAAACACTCAATTATATGTGTTTAATTTGTTTGTTTTGTCAACTAATACAGTGAGATATAAAAATATCGCTGAGTCGCTGATTTTTTTAAAAGGAATAATAAAAAAATTGGTGCATTTTACAAAGTGATGAATTTGAAATGTGTTTCCAGATCCTCCAATGATAAGTTTAAAAAAAAGTTCAACCTTAGGGGACAAATTAGTTCATAGCCATTTCCCACCGACTCGAAGAAGCTCCTGGTTATGGGTTCAACCTAAGGGATGCTTTAAATGTCATCACTGTAATCATTGTGATAATGTTGTACAAGATAAAACGCTTCTACACAAACAAGATCTATTCTATTAAACATTTTATTAATGGTCAAACTACTCATGTAATTTATAGACTGGAATGTCCTCAATGTAAAGTATTTTATATTGGAAGAACAAAAAGACGGTTATTAGATCGATTGGCTGAACATAAATATGCCATCAGGAAGGGCAATGAAGAATATCCTATGGCAAGACATTTATATTAAATGCATAACAGTAATAACCCTTCTATCCTGAGAATGTTGATCATGTGAACAGTACTATTAGGAAAGGGAATAGAAACTTAAACTGAATCAGAGGGAGACATTTGGGATTTATAAATTAAAGGCCAATATATATCCAGGATTTGTAGCCATCTGATAATAAAGGCTTTTTAATTTTAAAGAGTGCCATGATCCTCCTAAAGTTTTCTTTGATGGACTACTAAAAAATCTAGACCATAGAACACCTTGACTGGACACTTCTCCTTTAGATGCGCTCTCTTCTATTGGACTTAATATAAAAAATATCCTTTTGAACATTAGGCTTATTTGATGTACTGTAACATTATTTGCCAAGATTACATAATCAATAAATGTAAAGTGTTTTTTGTTTTTGTTGTTTGCAACCAATAAGGCATAAAATGTTGTATGCATAAGTTCTAATATGCTTTGTTTGTTCCCACTGAAGCTTTTAAGTCATGTCGCTTTCTTCTAAATAATGTTATAGCTCTGAAAATCAGATTCTACAAATACATTCACCTTGACCTTTAAAAAAATAACTACATTTACAGACAATAAAACTATTATTTGATTAATCTATGAATGTAACATGATGACGTAACTGACCTTTCAGTGTACAGTAAGTTCAAGGACATTCTGTGCCCTGTTCTCTTACTCCAGTCATTCCCACAATCAATGGAAAACGAGGACAAGTCATTTGGGAGTACTAAAGTTGAAAGAGCAGGATGAACCATGGAAAGGCCAGGATGACCAATTTAAAAATGGAAACCAAAACAATGAGGGTAGTTTTTTGACAAGTCATCACCCCTCCTTTGACTGGCTTCTTGCTGTATGTGTCCGTGAGAGTGAGAGACAGAAGAGAAGGCTCTTCATTTCTCAAGGGAGGCTGAAACAACCGCTGATGACGAAAAGATCAATGTGACAACATCAGTACATGTTGGAAATTAAAATGTCTTCTAATTGTCAGCCAATTGCAAATAGGCCTACATCCACTAAAGCTGAGGTTCTCAGCTGGTTTGATTGGACAATTTTTTTTGCCATCAATAACATCCTTCATTTTAAAAGCTGATAAATATATGTATAATGCTATCCTAACTATGCATGAGTACTTACAATTAATTGTATTTTACACATTGCATTATTTCCAGAAAGAAGTTTATAGCATTTTACAAGTAATGCTCAAAAATAAAAGCTTTATTATTAGAAATGTTAAAGGCTTGAGAGTTTAAAATGTTTGAAAGTGAGGACACTTAAGACATAAATATTAGTATTATAACTTTGTGTAAAATAGAAATTAATGTTTTTATATTACAGTACAATTGTAGGCCTAATTTACAACAGCAATATATTTAATTCATTTTTACAATTAGAGTGGAAACTAATAATAACATTTCAAATCGCAATATATGACAAAATATTATATAGTATTATAAAATATATTAGTATTATAACTGTAAAATAACAATTTATATAATTTGTTTTTATTTAGGCCTACAGTAATATATCTTTAATTTTTTATTATTAGAATTAAAACTAATAACAATAATAGTTTATTTATAACATTTATTTAAAATATTTTAAGAATTTAAAACAATCCAAATAAAACACTTAGGGTAATAAAAAAAGATTCAATATTTTATCATTGTAATTTCATATCATGTGACCATTAACCGATATCAGAGAACCGTAAACATGAGTATGTGTTGTTAAATTATTTAAATATTACCTTCAAATCTCTCTTGGGGTGCTTAAAGTAAATTATTTTAAGAGTAAGTTGTTGGACTAACAAAAAACATTTCGAAGCACCTTATTTAAATGATAATTTATTATAATTATAAATATATATATATATATATATATATTTTTTTTTTTTTTACATGCTATTATTTTTAAATTGTGACCCACCAGTTGAGAAACACTTAAAATGTATGTCCTGCGACACAAGCAGTTGTACCTTTGCGTGTCGGGTGTGCTTTAGTGCCCTTCGCCGTACTGCTTTGAGACATAGCTTCCATAATCCACTGAAGAGAAGATGTACAGAACTCCATCTGCATATAGATGAGTATTCCTCTTTGAGCAACAGCTTCTACAGTCTATATACAGTGCAATACAAATATCACATCATTTGTCTTTACCTCTGATTCTAATGTTCGCAGTCTGCGGTCAACATCTCTGATCTCGCCAACCTGTTTGAGGACACCATCCACCCTGAAACATGCACAAAACATCAACATTCCACATTAATCTGAGGTAAAAAGGTTTACAATCACATCTGTCCCAATGGAAAAGAAGCAGCGACATGTTTTCTTCCATATTTCGACATACACCTGAGCAGAGGTGTAAAGTCCAGGGGTCAGAAAGTAAAAGTCCTGCCATATGTTTATTCCACCCATGAACTCAGCCAGTTGATTTCACTAATTAGTTCTATCTCCTGGCTGAAAAACTGGGCTAATTAGCAAATCCAGGTGATTGTAACAAAATACTGAGGAGGACTTTTACTTTCTGAACCTGGACTTTACACCTCTGTTCCTGAGTGAAACGGATTATCAAAAAAGAAAAAAAATGTAGGGCCGGGAGTTGGCTCTATTCATCCGCTGTTGATTGGATGTTGAGATGTGGGCGTGGCACTCAAAAGTGTATCAGCTGTGTATGAGCTTGACAATTTCACCGGAAGGTCCAGTTATGACATTCTGATGAAACATTATGAGGTCAAAACCTTTATAAAAAAAAAAAAAAAGAAACATCCATGGATGAATTGTCCACAATTAAGATGCTGTCATTTGCATTGCCTGACGAAATTTTGTGGGTGAAATCCAGTCATTTTAATAGGAATATGTGTGATCTGAAAATTCATGTGAGGGCAAAAAAACTTCCAACACATTGAATTGCGGGGTTGACCAACAGAAAGCTGCTCGATTTGAAAGTGACTTCTGTGTGAACAGAACTTCATAGATCGCTTCACTACTGACAATGAACAATGATTTTTGATCTGCAAAATTTCACCTATGTGACAGCATCTTAAGATCTATATCCACATTGTTAAATACTAGTGAGAAAGTTGTAAGAGTATGTCTATATTACAGTAAAATGTGATTTTTCATTCAGATTGACTCACTTAGCGCTCATGCGTTTCAGCCTCTCAGAGTCGGTCCCTTTTTGTTTTCTGCTCTCGAAAGCCAGGAAGTTCTCCTTCTGCAAGGCCTCCCATTTCACCAGCTTGTTAGCCTCTCTACCCCTCAATTCAAGTGCTATTAAAAAGAGACAAATTCATAAAATGTTTACGTTACGTCATATTTTTTTAAATCTGCTTTTTGAACTAGAATCATTGGGTGTGTTCACACTAGGCATGTTTAGTTTGATTAAAAAGCACTTCCTGGCATTGTTTGGTTGCAAAATATACATCACAAAAAATATTTAAAAAAAATTATCCAGTCTTAAAAATGACAGTGTGAGCAAACCAGGACTAAATGTATCAATTTATTTTTTGGTTCGGACCAAAAAAAACAAGAGAACTGAACTAGAAGTGTGAACACACCCTTACATACCAAATTTACCCAAAATGTTTACTATAATTTACCAAAATGTTGGATTTTGGTGGATGGCACTTTGCGGAGGTTTCTTTTGATAAAGAGGTTGATGTGGGATAGGATGATGAAGGGTGGAGCGAGATTTGGACGAGAATGATACTCCACTATTAGATTATAGCGTTGAAACTTCCAGTATGTGTCACTGCGCTCCTGAACCTTAGAGAATGTATAGCTGCACAAACAGACACAAGGACAAGAGAAATACATGGATGGATGGGTCATTTGATGGCTACATACACCAGATGGATGAATGAACAGAAAAAGAATACCTGAATGTGGCAATGAGCAGGTTGACAAGTAGGATGTTGGTGACCAGTAGGAAGATGACCAGCAAAATGACCACAAGCCAGTTGTGGCTGGTGTCTCTACATGGCTCTTTCCCTTCATCAATCAATGTGATATTATCTGTGCAGTCCCTATCCCAATACTTGCCAGCTTAACACACACAAATATACAATATAGTCAGTGGATGCTAAGAAAAACTTGCAAAATATTTTTAATTGTAAAGTGAAGTGTAAATCAGAAGTGAGCATACTGTCTATTTCTTCCACAGGAATCTGTCCAAATATGTGCAAATATGGTCTGTACAACACTCTCCGAAACGCTCTAGTAGGGCTTGGATCGTATGTGTATAGTAGAGCTTGATTGGCCACTCCATACGCACTCAGCCACACCGCCAGAAAGAATAAGAAGAAGAACGCATCCTTTATCTGTGAAAGAGAAAAATAGAAAGAGGAGTGATATATAAGTGGATATAATGGTGTCCGGCATTTTTCAAGTATTTTCAAATGTTTTTATTTTATTTATTTATTTTAATTTACTTTTTACATCTGGAATATACGCTGAATTTTACGCTAAACTTAGAACTATAAAATGTTTCTGTTTGTCTCACCATTTTGACAAGTATGATGATTTTGGGACCCAGCTGTCTGTGAACAGCGAAAATGTGAATGAGTCGGAGCGTGAAGACCATGTAGTCAATACACAGTATACCACGTCCCATGCTGTATGACGAACTGAACATCCTGAGACAGACACAAAGGCACACATATACAGATGATTACACAAAAATGTAGTAGAATGCACACAGGTATGATAAATATTTAGTAAACGATAACTGCTAAATTGTGACACCATAGCCTGATACTAGAGCCTGCAATACTTGAAAAGACTTAATGTATAATGTTTTTAAAATATAAAGGGGAAAAGTGTAAGTGTGTGTGTGTGTGTGTGTGTGTGTGTGTGTGTGTGTGTGTGTGTGTGTGTGTGTATGTATATATATATATATATATATATATATATATATATATATATATATATATATATATATATATATATATATATATATATATATATATATATATATTAAACTTAAAAAAATTACTTTTCTATTTCAATATATTTTAACATGCAATTTATTTCTGTGATCAAAGCTGAATTTTCAGCATCATTACTCCAAGTCTTCAGTGTCACATGATCCTTAAGAAATCCTTCTAATATGTGACCCTGGACCACAAAACCAGTCACAAGGGTAAATTTTTTTAAATTGAGATTTATACATCATCTGAAAGCTGATTAGATAAACTTTCCATTGGTGCATGGTGTGTTAGGATAAGACAATATTTGGCCGAGATACAACTATTTGAAAATCTGGAATCTGAGGGGGAAATATTGCGAAAATCGCCTTTAAAGTTGTCCATTTATGTTCACGATTTAGCTGCATCCACTCACAAAAATATGTATATTTACAGTAGGAAATTTACAAAATATTTTCATGGAACATGATCTTTATTTAATATCCTAATGATTTTTGGCATAAAAAAATACAAATCAATATTTTTGACCCATACAATGTATTGTTGACTATTGCCACAAATATACCTGTGCTACTTGTGACTAGTTTTGTGGTACAGGGTCACATATGCTGATTTGCTGCTCAAGAAACATTTCTTATTTTTAGCAATGTTAAAAACTTTTTTGCTGCTTAATATTTTTTATGAAAACTTGCAGGACTGTCAAGGGCCATTACCTGCAGCACAAACCAGCAATGAAGAGGGAGATGGCAAGAACATCACACTTATTCCACACATCCTGAGCATACAGCATCAAACTCTGAGTAAATGTCTTACTGCCCACAATGAACGCCTGGGAATGAAAGACAGCAGAAAGTAGAATAAATGGATGGATTAATCATTATACTCAACTGAAAATCTCTTTCTCATTTCTTTGTATCACTTGCAGTGTTGGGGAAAGTTACTTTTAAAAGTAATGTTATATTATATAATATTGTATTATATTATATTATATTATATTATATTATATTATATTATATTATATTATATTATATTATGCAATATTGCGTTACTCCCTAAAAAAGTTACAAATTGCGTTACTTAGTTAGGCTACTTATAAAAAGTAATTCTTTTATTAAATTTATTTATTAAAAGCAATTACTTTTGCGTTACTTTTTCTCACCTGGGCTGAGCTCGCTTGTTTGTTTTTAAATAACAACAAAAAAGGTTCTATTTTTAGCAAAAGTAAAGGCCCTTTCACACCAGAAGTCAAATGAACAGCCTCAGGCTGAAGGAAATGCAAATTCAAGCCTGTTACAGTAGAGGCTCTCAAACCCATTCTGGATCGCAGAAGAAAAGGATTGCAAAAAAACAAAGAAACACAAATGTGATGTTTAACTAAAGTCATTTTTTCTGATTTGTATGGTGGAATTGGATCATCAAAGGTCAGTAACGACGACATTGGTTAATAAAGTGATATTAAATACATAAAGTATATTTGTGTTATTTAACATTTAATTATTGCAGGTTTGCGTAGTTTTCTGAGTTTGCATTTCCTTGTTTTATTCAATTAGAACAATACTGTATGTGAGTATATCTGTAGTCTAGAACTACAACAACATGTACTATGAAACTCAAAAACTACAGCATCATGTATACACTTCGCACAAAAAGCCTCTGCATTTACCCAACATTGAGGCAAGAGAGCGGTCACTCAATAAATGGGAAAACAAAAGTAACTTGAATTATTTATTTGAAAAAATAACATTATTTACTGGTTACTTGAAAGAAGTAATCTGATTACGTAACTGGCATTAGTTCCCCAACACTGATCACTTGTAAGCCGATTTTTTACAAGTGAAGCACCCGTGTCGGCACCTACCTCTCGAATCTCCTCACACACGATAGTGAAAACCCAGAAATACAGCACACACTCCGAAGGGGCAGGACCATGAGGGGGAGGTGGTTTGAAATCGACCAATAGCACGTAGGCGTACAGAAACAGGAACAGGAAGTACATCAGAACGTTGCCGATAAATGAAGTGACAGGAGCGTACCAGTACTGCCTCCAGCGGGAAACCAGAAAGGGCATCTTAGGTTTGCCGTGTGCAAGAGTACCTGTTACAGGAAGGAAGAAACAGGGAAAAGTAATAAGGGCAACAAATTTCGGTCAACCCGATCAAATTAAAAGACCAAAAAAAGACAATTAATGAACAAATCTCTGTGAAAATTGTTTATTAGCCCATGGGTTTCAAACTGAACAGTCAAACCTTTTGTTGGTCGTCTGATATTATTTGATTCCTCTTGCTCGGCTTCACTAGTAAATATCATAAGAAGATCACAGATAAAGGTATGTTTGTCTACAGAGATCTTATATTTATCCATGATGTATTAAATAAAAGCTAATTTACTGGTGTTTGATGTCATTGAAGGAGAAGACAGTTTCTGTGTAGTGACAGTCTGTTGCTGAGGGTGGAGGTACCATCACCGATTTGTCTTCCACGTGATCCTTTTTCCTGTGAGAAATCAAAATTTCGGTCATTCCTAATAAGCAATACATTTCAAATGTTAAACTCACAGCTTGTAAAAATGGATTAGTTAATTATTCACTATTAGTTACTGATTTCCGCATCACTGTGTGATGTAATGCTAATTCATTAAGACATTTTCCAAGCGTTTCTTCATTTGTTTCTTTTCTGAAATTAAAACAAATTGTTTTCTTGGGAGTGTTGTACAGTACCCGTCATGTTTGGAAACATAAAAAAATATATATATATAATTTGAAAAGTCTCTTCTGCTCACCAAGGCTGCATTTATTTAACCAAAAATACAGTAAAAGCTGTTATATTGTGAAATATTATTACTAATTAAAAGAACTGTTTTCTATTTGAATATATTCTAAAGTGTAATTTATTCCTGTGATGCAAAGCTGAATTGTCAGCATCATTACTCCAGTCTTCAGTGTCACGTGATCTTTCAGAAATCAGAATTATTTGACACACAGTTAAATTAACAGCATTTATTTGCATTTATTTATTAAATTTATTAAAGCATTTATTAAATATACATATTTTGTAACATTATAAATGTCTTCACTGTCACTTTACACCACTGCCTTGGTGAGCATAACAGACAAATGTAAATGTAAATGTAAAATGTAAATGTAGACAAGTAAAAAAGGTTGTTCAGGTCTTTTTTGACACAGATGGGAGCTAAAAAACCTTAAAAATGTAATCTTCAAGTTTGTTCAAAATTCTTTCAGTTTCCTCACAACATAGGATCATATTTATGGAATGTCAAAATGTTGTAAACTCGAGTTCTGTTTGGGTCAAATTTCTGCAAATATTAGCAATGGATTGGAATTCGGTGATGATCTGTGACATTAGTTGGTTTGTCTCTTACTCCATCCTGTCAAATCAAATGACCAACATTGGTATTAACAATGAAAAATACTTCTAATGCATTTATTAATCTTGGTTAATGTTAATTTCAACATTTACTAACACATTAAAATCAAAAGTTTTATCAGTTAATAATATTTAACAAACCTGTGCATGCTAACATCAACTAAAAATGAGCAGTTGTATTTTTTTATTAATTAAAAAATAATAAATACTGATGATCTGAATTAAAATGATCATTGTTAAAGGTGATCAAAGCGATGTTGGGTGACATCACTTCTTGTTGACATTCGAAATATTGTCAAACAAAACGGAGGCTAGCTCGACCTTCCCTCCTCCTCATCCCGTCCCCTTCCCCCCATCCCTAACTTCAGTGTGTTCAGGGGACAGGCAGCTAGCGGCAGCTAAGTTACATGGTTGACGTACTGACCTGAATTTGATGAGGTTGGTGTAGCAGAGAGGAGGAATGACCATAGTCAGTGCAAGTTTCCAGAGCTCAGTTCCTCTTTCCATCTCACCCCACCAGATCTGAGACAGCATCGACTAAAAAAAAGAGACTCTTTAAGAAAAAAACACTTACCAAAACCAAACAAACAATGTTATTAATGACTGTTTGCATGTCAAAAGACCTGTACTCCATCGTGGCTGAAGAAAACACGGGCGTCAGCAGCCATGGCCATCTTTAGACAGGTGGCGTCACCCCACATTTTAGACTTGCGAATCAGTAGCTTATAGGAATCACTTGCTTTGGTTTGGTAGCACATGCTAAACACATCTGTCGAAAAAATGCCAGGGAAGAAAACAGAGGGTTTTATCACTAGAACGTTTATAGGATGCCAAAAACTGAATATTTTCACCCATCATACCGTGAGCCATATTCTCAAACTTCTGGGCCAAATCCTTGATGGAAAGCTTGGCCTCTGTCTCAATCCCCTGTTTAGACAGCTCCCTCAACAGTTTACATCCTCCCAGAGCCGTCAGTACCGACTCGCCGCACTGAGAGAGAACAGCAGTGCAGATCAGAGTGCAGATCCTTTTATACATTTCACTTTTTATTAATGGCTGACAAATAAGGATTCCTTACTATTGAGTTAAACTAAAATTGGTCATTTTAAATGCTAAAAGTAAATTTAGGCATTATACATATACAAATACATAAATACAAATTAATTTGTATTGAGCTTTTCTCAATACACATTGTTTCAAAGCATTACAGAAAATGATGTTAATGTTTCCAATATTTTAATATCTTCATGCCACATAGTTGCATTTAGAAGATTAGAGCTTGGTGATAATATAGTTAATCTAGCAATAATACAGCGATAACAATTTTGCAGCAATCAAGCAGTTGCTTTTTGCTATATAGTGTATATTGCTGTATGTATACGGATAATGTTGGACATACTTTTATATCCAACTTTATATAAAGAGCTGTGTGATAATTACATTTTAAGATTAAATAAAAGTCAAGCAGTTGAGATTTGCTATATAGTGTAAATAGTTTTATGTGAGTGTACCGTATTAATGCAGGTAAAGTAAAAAAAAAAAAAAGTCAAGCAGTTGAGGTTTATTAAAAAATATATCGCTTTACGCGAGTATAGTGTATGTTGTATGTATAAAATACATATCAAACTTTATATGGAAAACTGTGCGAAAATACAATTTGGATTTTGCGACAATATATATATATATATATTTTTTTTTATTTTATTTTTTTTTTATTTTATTTTTTTTTTTATCACACACCCGAGATGTGTGATATTCAGTTGCTAAAGATCTTACTTTGACAGTTAATAAATTTGGTTGAATATTAACTTTAAGTGAGTTTTCAAAGACAGCGCATGTAATCTAAATATAAAACAATTAAATGTCCAATATGACTAATAATGACAGAACATAAAATCGATAAAAATTGATAATTCATCAGAAGCATGTTACCATTTCCCAGCAGAAGATGGCCATCTCACTGCGGTTCTGCAGCACTGCCCAGATGAAGAGACATAACCACGCGTGCTGACACGGCTTCTTCCGATAGAGACAGTCCCCCTGCAGGACCTGGCATGCTTTCTGAAGGGAGGTTTTTAAAGACATTTTATTATTGGGGACTGAGCAGACACGAAAGAATGGGGAAAAAATGAATATTCAGACTAGACAGGTCTAAATTCTAAGGTACTAGGTACTAAGTCTGGTACCTTAAAAGCTTTTCTTTTGGTAGAACAAGAGTCCACCATTAGTACAGACTTGTAGAAGGGCTGGCATACATCTCCTAACAGATACTCCAGCAGTTGGGACACCTGGGATGAGAAATCGGGTGAAATTTACAACAGCGCATATTCAAAGTTTTCAGTCACATGACTACCGGCCAAAACATCTAAAGAACTGCAGCACAGGCCTGTCAATTTTGCTACAGTTTCGATCCACAAACATTTACCTCTCAAAAGAAGAAAAACAAAGATATGTGAACAAACTGCAAGTTTTGGGCACTTATGATCCATATACAGCCCTCATCACAGTATTTCATTAAAAAACATTGAGACATTCTACAATGCTTAACGTAAAAATCGCTTAATATACTTAGTATATACTTATTTTAAAAGATCAGATTCGGTATACATCTTATTGATGATGTATTATTTTTTACAAGCAAGCAGATAAGCCCAAAATATAAACAAAACACAATACATTTCATGTTATGAGTTAACTTTATAATAGTTTTCAAAGGGAAAACCCTTAACATGAAACTTTACATGTTTCGTTCATATTATGGGTTCATCTGCTTGCCTGTAAAGAGTATTTTTATCAATAAGGAGGTGTATACTGAATTTGGTCCTCCAGTATCACTGCCTTAATGCATTAAGCCACATACGCATTGTCCTTATAATTGTTTTCAATGGGAAAATGTTTAGCATGCAAGTTTGCGTGTTGCATTAATATTCTGGGCTCATCTGCTTGCCTGTATATAGTATGTATTATCAATAAGGTATATACTGGATTTGGTCTTTTAATATCACTGTTTTAGCATACAAGTACAAAACTGGTAAGAATAACTTGCGAGTAGCAAGGGAAATCCTAGCTATGCCCTCCAGTGTGTGTTACTGTAGAGGGGTAATACACTAATTAATCTGCCGATATTTGTCCAATCATTTTCCGATCTCACCTCATAAATGCTAATGCTGTATTTCTTATTATTGCTGGACTCGTTCCTGCGCTCCTTCAGGATATTCTGCAGCAGTTTGCCGACCTGGCTGTTGTCAGGGATGGAGTTGTAAAGATCTTCCAGTTTTTCGTAAGTCAGGTAGTTCAAAATGTTCAGGCCATGATCAATGAAGAGACGCACAAACTGGGGTTTATCATTCATCAGCGCGTCAGTCATGGAATCTTTCAGATCATCGTACTGCATGTGCCAGGAAAGAAATACGAGGTTATCACCACATACCAGAAAAACTGCTCACCAAGACTGCATTTATATGATCAAAAATACAGTAAAAACAGTCTTATTGTAAAATATTATTACTATTTAAAGGGGTCCTATTATGCTTTTTCACTTTTTCAACTGTAGTTAGTGTGTAATGTTGCTGTTTGAGCATAAAAAAGGATCTGCAAGGTTACAAAAGCTAAAAGTCCACTCCAAAGGGAGATATTTTATTTAACAGAATCCACTTTCCAAGAACTACAACGAACGACTCATTTGGACTAGAGCGCGTTTTTTCCAGGCTTTGTGAAGTCATAATGTTCCTCATTTAAATAATCCCCGCCTTCTGAATACGCACAAAAGCGGACAAGGCCTAGTTGAGCTGTATTAGAGAAGACAGTGTGGTCGCTGTCAAAGAGTTTTTTCCACTCCGTTTACAAAACGCTCTCGGTTACTAACGTAACCTCGGTTCTCTCTAGATGAGGGAACGAGTGTTGCGTAAGCTAGCTTACGCTACGGGAAAAACCATTTTCTCGAGAATACTGAAGCCAAAAAATTATCCTTAATTTTTGCATTAGTTTAAAACGCATTGCTGCATAAGCAGACCTAGGCAGAGTGGCTCGCGCGCCTATTGGTTGTTCAGCAGCAACTGCTGCAACCTATCCAGGACCTGCTCGTGACGAAGCACCAATGAGGGCGCGGGCGCCCGTGCGCGTCACGTCCCGCCAGAATGGGCGTGGCTACAGGCTATAAAAGCAGGCCCGTGAGGTTGTTCTCTGGTTTTTCAATCTGAAGCGAACCAGAAGTAGCACAAGCACGGCAGGGTTACGCAACACTCGTTCCCTTATCTAGAGAGAACCGAGGATACGTTAGTAACCGAGAGCGTTCTCTTACGAGAGTACTCTCGTGTTGCGTAACTAGCTTACGCTATGGGAACCCAATGTAAAACGCCGTGCGTGCTAGAGAAGGTCCACATGCACGTTCCCAAGGGCATGTGCCCGGCGACAAACGTAAGTGGTAATATCTGGGCCGATGAGGGTTGGGCCCAGGGAGAGATAACCATTGCAGAGAGTGGGAATGGGTGCTTAATACAATAGAACAGCCAGGTACATCCGTGGGCTGAACTAAGAATGATAACACTGCCTGTCAGCCACCTGAACCCGAAGGACTGGTGAAAAACGATCACAGACAGGAAGACCTGGTCTGTCGATCTGGAGCCTGTGTATAACACAAACCACACACAGTCTGTGTCGATCTGCAGCGAGAGCGAACAGAGCTAGTATGTTAGACTGACAACAGTTTAACCTGTAGGGCAGGCACCTCCAGGTTATAAAACCTGATAAATGTAGATGGAGAGGCTCAGCCCGCCGACGTACAAATATCATGGAGCGAGACTCCGCGAGACCACGCCCACGACGAGGCCATGCCTCTGGTGGAGTGCGCTCTGACGCCCAGAGGGCAATGAAGGTTCTTAGACCTATAAGCCATAGCGATAGCGTCAACTATCCATCTGGACAGGCTCTGTTTCGATGTGGCTAAGCCCTTAGTGCGGCCACCGAACGAAACGAAGAGCTGCTCTGACTGCCTGAAAGCATCAGACCGTTCGACATATATTCTCAGCGCCCTGACGGGGCAGAGAAAATTCACATCGTCCTCACCCTCAGATCTCGGAAGAGCTGACAGTGAAATGATTTGTGATCTGAACGGAGTGGAAAGCACTTTGGGGACATAACCGTGTCTCGGTTTAAGGATAACTTTAGAGTCATTAGGCCCAAACTCCAAGCACGAAGCACTCATAGAGAGCGCGTGAAGGTCACCCACTCGCTTAACTGAAGCGAGAGCCATGAGAAAAGCGGTCTTCAGTGAAAGATACCGCAAATCCACGGACTGAAGGGGTTCAAAGGGTTCGCCCTTCATGGCTTCCAGGACCAAGGAGAGGTCCCAGGCTGGAACCAGAGGGGGCTGAGGAGGATTTAACCTCCTAGCTCCTCTTAGGAACCTAACAATGAGGTCGTCTCTACCTAGTGACCGGCCATGCAAAGGTTTTGTAAACGCCGCAATGGCCGCCACATACACTTTGAGCGTGGAGGGGGACCTGCCCTCGTCCAAAAGCTCTTGCAGAAAGGAGAGAACCTTTGCAACGCTACAGCGCTGTGGGTCTAAGTTTCGGGCCGAGCACCAGCCGGAAAACACTGACCATTTAGAGGCGTAGAGCCTTCTCATAGAGGGTGCTCTAGCCTGAGTAATTGTGTTCAACACTGCCGCTAGGAGGTCAGCGGGTACCCGTTGATGGCCCATGCATGCAGGGCCCATAAGTTGGGGCGCGGGTGCCAGATCGCGCCCCTGGCCTGGGAGAGGAGATCTTTCCTCACCGGAATCGGCCACGGGGTCGTGCTCGTCAGTTGCATCAGCTCTGAGAACCACACTTGATTCCTCCAGAGCGGCGCCACGAGGAGCACAGAGCATTTGCTCTCCCTGATGCGCTTGATTACCTGTGGTAACATCGCGATCGGGGGAAACGCATAGAGCGGACGGCTGGGCCAGTCGTGGGCCAGCGCATCTCTCTGTTTCGTGAAGAATACTGGGCAGTGCGCGTTCTCCGTCGACGCAAAGAGGTCGACATCCGCTCTGCCGAAGATGTCCCATAGTAACTGGGCTATCTGAGGGTGCAGGGACCATTCCCCGGGGGGAACGTTGTCCCTGGACAGCATGTCTGGGCCCACATTTTGGGAGCCCGGGACATGTGATGCTCTCAGTGAGCGCAGGTTGTGATGGGCCCACAAGAGGAGGCGTTCCACCAGCTTGTGAAGGCTCCGTGACCTGAGACCGCCCTGGCGGTTGATGTATGACACCACTGACATGTTGTCCGTGCGGACCAAAACGTTGTGGCCTTTGAGGAGGGGGAGAAAGTATCTCAAGGCATTTTCGACCGCTTTCATCTCCAGACAGTTTATGTGTAGGCGCCTTTCTGAGGCTGCCCACAGACCAAACACTGGTCTGCCCTCGTAGAGGGCGCCCCAACCTGAGTTGGATGCGTCTGTCGAGATTACTTTTCGTCTCGAAGCCATGCCCAGATCCACTCCTGACTGATACCAGTCTGCCGCCTTCCAGGGATTCAGTGCTGTGACACAGTTCTGAGTTACCCTGAGGCGAACGCGGCCAGCGGACCATGCTCGCGCAGCGGGACCCGCGTCTTCAGCCAGTGCTGCAGCGGGCGCATGAAAAGCAAGCCCAGCTGAAGCACTGCCGAGGCCGAAGCCATAAGACCCAGCATCCTCTGAAAACGTTTGAGAGGAAAAATGCTGCCGGCCCTGAAAGCTGCAGCTGAGCGCTGAATCTGCAGCGCGCGCTATGACGTCAGCCGCGCTGTCATTGACACAGAGTCTAAGTCTGTTCCCAGAAAAGAGATTATCTGGCTGGGAGACAGTAAACTCTTGGTCCAGTTGATTTGGAGACCTAAATCCCGTAAATGGTCGAGTAATAGAGCCATGTGCGCTATTAACTCTGACTGGGCTAGAATAAGCCAGTCGTCCAGATAGTTCAGTATTCGCATCCCCCGTTGTCTCAGGGGAGCGAGCGCTGCATCCAATGCACTTCGTGAATGTACGGGGTGCTAAGGACAGACCGAACGGCAGGACGGTGTACTGATAGCTCAGCCCCTCGAAGGCGAATCGCAAGAAAGGCCTGTGATGGGGCGCTATTTGAATCTGAAAATATGCGTCTTTCAGATCCACAGATATAAACCAGTCCCTCGGGCGAATTTGCGCGAGAATCTGACTGGTCGTGAGCATTTTAAACGATCTCTGCATAAGGGCTCTGTTCAGCCGTCTGAGATCTAGGATGGGTCTGAGACCGCCATCCTTCTTTGGAACGAGGAAATATCTGCTGTAAAAACCTTCCTCGCTCAGTGTGTGAGGGACGGCTTCTACGGCTCGTTTCTCTAACAGTTTCGCAATCTCGGCGCGAAGTAGGTGTGCTACTTCGCTGTTCACCGTGGTTTCGACCCTGGCTCGAAAGCAAGGGGGTCTGCGAGCGAACTGTAGTGAATAGCCTCGTTCTACCGTGTTCAGTACCCATTCTGACACGCCCGGCAGCTCCCTCCATGCCTTTATGTGAAAAGCTAGAGGGAGAATAACGCGCGGGCTGTTGTCGCTGTGTGTGTGTGGCACATATCTCACAGCGCCTGAGAGAGAGCGCGCGCTCATGGAGGCGCGCGCGCGCTTCGCACACACATAACACAGCTCGTGTCTGGTAGAGGGTGATTTACACACAGGACACGTTTTGTGTTCATTGACGGGGGCTCTGAATGAGTGCTTATCACAGAGCAGCCCGTGTTTGTGTGTAGGGATGAGCGCTGTACAGCGGGCACCTTTCCCACATTCAAAACACACACGGCGTGAGCCGAGTTTATGGATATGGGCCGTGAATGAGTGTGAGTCACTGAGTCGGCCGTGTTTGTATGTAGGCGCGAACACTGTGGAGTGGGCACATGACCTACATTTATAACACCATCGGCGTGAGCCGAATAAACAGACAGAATGCTCTTTCTGAGATTTATTTGGGCGGCCGTAAAAACGGCCTTTGGGTACAGGCGAGCGTGTTGTGTAACGGGCTCGTTGGCTGTGAAATACACATCTCCAGTCACCTCTGCTGAGGGAACTGTGAGAGCGAGGCGCGCTGATTTTGATGGCGGTCCGGCCGCAGCGGGACTCGACCATCTTCGTCTTCCTAACGCGGTCAGGAAGACTTTGAGGGCTCTGCCTTCAGCACAATCTTGGACCGGGGTCCCCGAGGGGGAGGCGGTCTGTGGCGGCTGGAAGAGCGTGAGCGGTGGGAATCCCTCGGCTGACGGCGCTGTGAGGCTGACGGCGGGGGAGGCTGTGGCGCTGATTTCCGGTTGGGCGGCTGTTTAGAGCGACCCGTAGCGGAACTGGAGCGCTTCGGCAAGAAATGCCGCATAGCCTGGGAGGTTTTCTGAACCTCGGAGTACCGTTCCGAAAACCCCTTGACAGCCGGGCCGAAGAGACCGGATGGCGCCACCGGCGCGTCGAGGAAAGTGGCTCTGTCGGACTCCTTCATGTCGGACAGCGTTAACCACAAGTGTCTCTCGGTGACAGTGAGAGACGCCATATTCCTCCCGATGGCCTGAGCAGCGGACTTAGTGTCTCGTAGCGCTAAGTCGGTCGCGCTCCTGAGGTCATTAAAATTCTCAGGGTTCGGGCCCGCCTCGTCCATTTTACGGAGAAGGTCGGCCTGATACACCTGAAGCATGGCCATCGTGTGAAGTGCGGACGCGGCTTGACCGGACGCGGTGTAGGCGCGACCGATCAAAGCCGAAGTAGTCCTGCAGGCTTTGGAAGGCAGTGAAGGATGAGACTGCCATCCGGCGGAAGGCGGGCAGAGGTGCGTGGCTACCGGTTCCTCGACCGGAGGAATGCAGAGGTAGCCCTTGTCTTTCGCGCCGTCTACTAGAGAGAGCGTCGAAGAGACAGTAGAACGCAGCCTGGCAGAAAATGGCGCCTTCCAGCTCTTAGTGAGCTCCTCGTGGAGCTCCGGAAGAAAGGGGGCAGGCCTCGTGTGAGGCGTCGAGCGGCGGCCTGGCAGAAAGTAATCGTCCAGCCTGCTGGGTGCAGGCTCGTCACGAAGCGACCAATCGAGGCCGAGGTCCTCCGCGGCCTTGGTAAGCAGGCGAAGAAGCTCGGCGTCGAACGTAGACCGCACACCGCTCGATTCCTGAAGAGAAGGGGCGGGGTCCGGAATGGAGCCCGACCAGCCTTCGCAGTCAGAAGCCAGGATAGAGCAGCTGTCCCCTTCTGCGTCATCTCCCCCCGACTCGATATCCACAGCGGGCGGCTAGCCGGCCGTGATAGAGGTGGGGGATGCAGAGAGCGATGCACATGGGGAGAGATCCGGCATGCAAGCGCTCGCGGCAGATGCCTCCGGTGTTCTCTGTGAACGGCGCTTTTTACGGCGCGGCCCAGAAGAGAGAAGCGGAGGGGCGGGATCCACGCTGAAAGATGCTAGGCGAGCCCGCAGGGTCGCCATAGACATCACTTCACATTCCGGGCAGCCGCCCAGGGAAAGCGCGTGGTCCGCGTGTGTCTGTCCCAGGCAGGAAACGCACAGGATGTGGCGGTCCCCGTCACTGAGATCGGCTCGGCAGGAGCCGCACTTTTTGAAAAGAGGCATTTGCATCAACGCCTCGCTCTTTTAGATGCAAGCGTGTGTAACGTAACACGAGGTAATGAAAAGGATATTCGGCGCCGGATAGCGCAGCAGGAACGGCAGAGGAAGCGGCGAGATGGCCGGCTTGAAGCTCGTCCCGCTGAAGGCTCTTCGACGGCGCAGCTTCTCCGGAGAACAGCGAGGTGAGTGTCCACTTCGCTGAAGAGTTGAAAAATCAGAGAACAACCTCACGGGCCTGCTTTTATAGCCTGTAGCCACGCCCATTCTGGCGGGACGTGACGCGCACGGGCGCCCGCGCCCTCATTGGTGCTTCGTCCCGAGCAGGTCCTGGATAGGTTGCAGCAGTTGCTGCTGAGCAACCAATAGGCGCGCGAGCCGCTCTGCCTAGGTCTGCTTATGCAGCAATGCGTTTTAAACTAATGCAAAAATTAAGGATAATTTTTTGGCTTCAGTATTCTCGAGAAAAGGGTTTTTCCCGTAGCGTAAGCTAGCTTACGCAATACGAGAGTACTCTCGTAAGAGAACTCATTATTATATCTAATGTTGACAAACTTAGAGTGTGAAATATTCCTTTTTCGAATTGCCTGGAAAACAACCTCATGCGAGCGTAAAAACTTTTTTTGCGATAAATGGGAGTTTTTGCAAAATTGACGTGTTTCCATTAGTATTTTCAATTCACAATTTCAATTTGCGCAATTTGAAGTGTAATGGAAACGTGGCTAGTGTTTACTGTAGCTTGTGTAAGTTTATTACGCTCCTTAAGAAAATTAGCCATGGTTTTGTTATCGATTACTGTTTGTATTACCATAGTTTTCTGACAAGTATCATGATTAAATTATGTATAACTTTGCATCTAAAATATATATAAAAAGCATTCTTTTACACCCCAAAAACTAAATCAAGACTAAGTATAAGGTCATAAAAGGACATTAAAATAACTGTTTTCTATTTGAACATATTTTAAAATGTAATTTATTCCTGTGATCAAAGCTGAATTTTTAGCATTATTACTCTAGTCTTCAGTGTCACATGATCCTTCACAAATCATTCTAATATGATGATTTGCTGCTCAAGAAAATACTTCATATTATAATGACTGTTGAAAACAGCTGTGCTGAATATGTATTTGTCTTGTTTTAAAATCTTTCTTTAAAAAATAAACTCATTGACCACAAATATTTGAATTTGAACAGTAGTGTATTTAACCATTTTATCCCTCCATTAGATATTTAAAATTTTGCCACTTTATCCAAATTGACTTGAGGTATACATGTAATCAGTTCAAGTATTCTCTGGGAATCAAACCCATGACTCTGGCTTTTCGAGAGCCCTGCTGTACTGTTTAAAGTACAGGAGCACTCGACAACTAGCCCTAGTTTAAAAGCCCATTTACAGTATATTTCCCACAATCCTCTACCTTCCAGTCGATGTTTCCATTGAAGAGTTCACTCTTGGCAATGTCCACTCTGTTCCATGTTACAGCAAGCCTCAACTCATCGGTATAGGGATTAGAATTGCCCATAGCATGTTTTTTACTTGCTAACACACACACACACACACACACACAAAGAGAGAGAGAGTAAAAAGGATACACAGAAAAAGATTTAATGAATAGGTCCACTGTAGACCGAAGGGGTTCCAAGTTGAAGAGATGCAGAAACACTGTAATAAACAGTTTAAAGTTTACCTTTAACAAGGACTTTGAGCATCACAGTGTCAAAATCATCTGCTCCTTCCTGTTCCGCGTTATAAATGCAGATGAGGTCTTTGTTTTGGTAGATGCTTAAAACCTTTCAGGTACCAGCCAAGCAACAACAAGAAGAAAAAACAGCACTAAAAAAACAATTCAGTTTTAGTATTTTGATGTTTGTGATCAAGTAAAGAGTGTAACATTTACCCTGTCAACTTGTTTGTCCATCTCCAGCTCTGAAGGAAAGTATATCTTTAGTTTCTCCGCCAATCGTTCTCTAAGCTCCATGTTGGGAGTCCCTTCCTCCTTCTCTGCTCCTCCAGTTGAGGGCATCGGAGCAGATTGCACGTTCTCCACGATGTCACACACAAGATTGGCAAGCCCCCCCGAACCAGCCAGGACCAACCAGGGCATGGAATTCTTCAGAGAGATATCTAATGCCTGAAATGAAGAAACATTGTAAGAGAGAATTAAGAGATAGGACTGAGGACGTTGTGCATGTAATTAAACTGGAATCTGCTCACCTCCAGCATGGTAGCTTCTCCAGATATCAGCATATTCAGGACAGGAATGTCAATACTTGCACTGCCTGCACATGAGATTGTGTTTTAGCAATTGCATTCAAGTATATAGTCCTCGATGCTTTTATTAAACAGATCTTAACCTTAAAATACAATGCACACATATATACTGTACATACATAGGGCTGGGCGATATGGCCAAAAATATTATCATCAAAAAAAACTTTTTTCCATTAATGGGGTAGGAAATGCTTTCTGTGTTTTATGATTTAATACAAATTTAAATAAACTTTACCAATTTAATCAAGTTTTTAAAATGTAATTGAATGAAAAACAATCCATTTACAACAAAACATTGCATTTGTATTTTTTGTCAAATAAGACGCTGTAAAACAAAACTGTATAAATTTAAAACATAGATGAAAAAAAATTCTTATTCCTTTAAGATATTCTATGAACCCTCTATGATATTCCTTAGAAATATTATTTTTTTTGAGAAGTACTTTTTAGTATACAGTAGTGATATATTTCTGTCATAATTTCTTGAAGTTAAACCGAACTTTTACTTTTGACAGTTTGTCGTGGATATCTTTGAGTTTTAGTTTCAGTTTCAGTGAAATTAGCAACATACACTGACTGGCTGTTGTCACGTTTATTTCCGCTGTGTGATAGACTGTTTGATTTATCCATACCGAGTAAAAAAATGTCCACAACTTATCATCGTTATCGACGTAAATTTTATTGCGATTATCACCCAGCCCTAATACACACATACACACACACATATATACATACATATACATTAATGAATTCATTTTCATTGATTATCATTAATATTTCAGTTCTCTGAATCACTGAACTCTTACTAATGTCATACTTTGTCAAAATAAACCTTCACATGACCTTCTACGAACACTTTCTGAATGGTTCACCTAGTAGCCTTTTAATCTAAAAGTTTGGTATTCTCTTGTAAAACACCCAAAATAGCCATTAGGTGGCCAAAAATCTAAGCCTCCCTTGTTCAAACCAAGTATTTGCTAGTTACCGTGTTGCACTCCTGTTCAATGAAATAACTGCAATGAAACCATATTATGTAAACTCATCTCTACATCAGTAATATTCTATTAAACATAAGTATCTCATGACCATCAAGTTTAATGCCGTAAAGGACGTTAGCACGTAAAATGCCCTTTTGTACCTGTGCGCTGACGTGAAATGTAATCCTCCAGACGGGCTCTGAAGGCGACCTCACCGCCTTTACGCCCTATGGTCCCATCATCCACCAGAAGGAATGCCTTGTAATTATTATCCAGATGGCAAGAGTCCCGTGCTCCGTTTTTTACTAAATACTTTGCAGGGAAACTTCCCTAAGAGAAAGAATGAGACACTGTTGTTCTGAAAGATCATATGCAAATTCAGTGTGGAATGGTAGTTTATCTTCAAATTGGGAAATTGCATACACCAACTGCTCTATGCAGTACATAGCATGTGGACTTATTGGTACCCCTGGAAATTTTTATGAATAAAATATCTCTGAAGAATATCTCATCTTTACACATTTTTAGCACACCAGGGTGACTAGGAGCATTTAATTGTCAAGCCATAAAGAGTATAAATATGAGGTAACACAAAGGCCAAATTCCATAGATCATACATCACAATGATTAAAAAAAATTAAATAGAAGAATAACTAGTTCAGTTATGAAATTCTTGAGGGCACAGGCTTTTAGGTCCTTTACCGGCAATCTGCAAGCAATCACACTATTGGCACATTGGCACAAGCTGATTGGCCTCTGCTGATCCTGCAGCCAGTAAGATTGCTTGCTCAATGTTTAAATAGTCTGGGTCAGTGTTTGTTGTAAGTTAGTCCTGCATCGCCCTATCAGAGTCCCTCTGAAACCCTCCACCTCCCCCAGCTCCTCCTGCCTAGATCTGCTACGGGACTTATGTATGTCTATTTATGCAGTAGCAGCAGCAGCAAATCTTACATGCTCACAGCAGCGTGTCTGTGTATCTGTTAGCAGTAGCAAGACCATACTTGCTCAGCAGCAGCAGTGTAATAATAATAATAATAATAATAATCATTCATTACATTTATATAGCGCTTTTCTAGGCACTCAAAGCGCTTTACATAGAAGGGGGGAATCTCCTCAACCACCGCCAATGTACAGTGTAGCAGATCTAGTTCGTCAAGACCAAATGCATCAACATCGCCATATTCAATAACATGCTAAAACTTTTCCAGGATTTGTCATAACTGAAATGTAGTTCTGATGTGCAGCAAGATTGTTAGGCTTCACAAAATGAAAAGTGGCTGTAAGAAAATAGCTAAAGGATTGAAAATTCCCATTTACAACATCAGGGCAATAATTAAGTTCCAAAACAGGCGATGTTATGAATCTGTCTGGAAGAGAACGTGTGTCTACATTGTCTTATACAAGTAAGGAGGATAGTTCAGGTGACCAAAGACTCTTCAAGGATCACCGCTGGAAAATTGCAGAAATTGAGTATTGGGGTCAGAAAACCGAGAAAAAACAAAAAAAAACATCACAAGTTGTTTGAGAAAGGAAAAATCCTCTGCTCTCATCCAAAAACAAACTCCAGCATATTCAGTTGCCAGACACGACTGGAACAAAAAAATTCAAAATCTGACTGCCTCTTATAGAAATCTTATAATGGGCTATGGTTGGATCTTCCATCAAGACAATGATCCAAAACAAACATCAAAACCAACACAAAAATGGGTCACTGTCACTGATCACTGATCTCGTCAAGTGTTCTTCAGCCTCACCAGGATTTATAGGAGAAGAGCTGTTATCTTGGCAAAAGGAGGGAAAAAGTATTGAATAAAAGGGTGCCAATAATTATGGCTAATGTGTATTGGAGAAAAACATGTCATAATGAGATGTCCCCCACATTTTCCAACTGTTTTACTTCAATGAAAGGATCGAATTTTGTGATTTTTTTAAAAAAGAGATCAAAAGGATTAATGCAGATTTTTCTTCACAGGCTTCTTTGTTCATTCTTTGTTAGGGTACCAATGATTCTGACCAGGACTGTTTATTTTTTTAAGTTGCGTTACCTCAGGGTTGACGAGCTGTTCCCGATTCTTCACCAGGCCCCAGGGAGCGATGCCAATAAGTACCACTTTACTGAGAGTGACAGAAGATGTTGCAGTGGCATAATCTTTCACAGCTTGTCCTACACACCTGCCGAGGCCTTCCATCAGCCCTCCGGTTGTGATCCACGCACCTATATGTAATGTATAAGGTGTTTGTAAGCCACATACAAAATCTACTTTTTTTTATTTCATTGATGATATTTACTAGTCATAATTCTTATGAATTCTTATATTTTATTGTTTTTTATATATTTTTGGCTGCTTTTGTTTTGTAAAACAAAAAGATTTTGTTTTACCTGTCACAGACCCAAACATTCTAAAAATATGAATTATGTCATATTTAGTTATTTATATTAATTATTATTATTATTATTATTTTCCATTAAATTGCTTTGTGCATAATTTTTTTTAGGGAATTTTTTTTTTTTTTTTACTTTATACACACAGAGAAGAACTTGCTGGGCGACTTCCCAGACATACACCAGGTTGATGAAATAAATAGTCCTGCAGGAATTTATGGGTCTTTAATGACTTGCAGTTACTCTAGACATGAATGTATAATTCATATTCATACTTCTTGCATCTTGTCAGTTTACAATAGAAGGCAGAGTGGAAGTTTGCTCAAATCACTGTGGTCATGCAATTTTCGGTTGCTCATCGATCATTTCAGGTCTGACATTTATGAACAAAGAGTCGCAAGGCAAACCTTTTCACAAATCACAGTCTGGCAGTAAATCAAAACTTCTACTCCGATATCACAACTTTAACACCGTTGTGAAAGTAGCATAATGCAAACCTTTGTATAGCATGGAAATGTATGAAAAACATGAAAACAGATATGAATAATATTAAGTGTGGAGAGAAGACGATACCTGTACTCTGTGCCGCTTTAACCAGCCCATGCCTCAGCACCTCTCGAACCCAGGTCTTGACCTCTGACTTTTTCTCACCACCAACCACTGACACCACCAGGTTGGGCTGCGGCAGTTTCCAATGCTCCCTCATGATATTGAAGACCCTGGATGAATCAGCTGTGCTGGAGAGACGCAAAAACTGGGATAAAGAGAAGGGGAGAGAGATCAAAACGGGAATCAATGGCGAGAAGCAACTTTAAGTTACAGAAACAAGCTACTGATTTGTTAAATGTGGTTATTTCTTCAACTCTGGGCAATTTTTATGTCCCAGGGGTTGATTGATATTAAATCTTTTTGTAATATGAAGACCAAATTTAGGGTACGTTTACATGACAACGATGTACTAAAAATGGAAAAGTTTTTCCTTCTCCGCTTCGTCATGCCCCGTGGCAATCCCTGCTGAACCCTTGAAAGTTACATCAACTTTGCGCCGTGGACAAATGGATCCGTGTTCACAGTGGGCAAACCAGAGGATAACAGCAGCCTTGTCCAGCCACACCTCGCAGATGTCACGCAACCAATTAAACACTTTTAACAAATCTTCTTCATCATCGTCTGCATCTACAACTATGTGTCACAATTCTTTCTGTGTGGAGTTTGTATGTTCTCTCTGTGTTGACGTTGTTTTCCCCCAAAATCCAAAGATATACAGGACAGGTGAACTGGAGACTGTAAGTTTGCCTGTAGGTGTGAGTGTGAATGAACGTGTGTGTGTGTGTGTGTGTGTGTGTGTGTGTGTGTGTGTGTGTGGTCCCTGTGATGGACCGACCATCTCAATAATCTCTATTTTCCATGCGATCCAGATCACTAATATCTATAACGTTATAGCTCATACAGCTCATATACAGCCCATCCACAATGGAGAGGTACTCACATAGCTGTGTCTCTTGCCGGCCCCAGCAAACTCCAGCTCTCCATAGGCGTCTGTGGGGTGTTCGGAGGAGTGCTGTGTGCTGTCCCAGTGACTGACCATGGCTGTGCTGAAGTTATCGCCCAGGGCCGCTGAGGGGTGTGTGTCTCGCGTGGACCCACACTGACACAGAGCACCATTGCTACAAAACAACAGACGGATCAGAAGGAATCTAACAAGACATACTGAACACTCACCAAGTCTGACATCTTACCTGAAAGAGTCCTCCACAAATGTTGTGCACACTCTCTTTTTAAAGAAATTTGGAATCCAGCTCTAAAATAAAAAAATAAAAATAAAATTAATGAATGCACTAAAAACATGATAGCTAGTACAACAGTGGTTTTGGACTTACAATAACAATGTCACTAAGTTAGCAAGATAGTATATTAAGCTGATCATGTGATCTATTGAGGGAAAAATACTGAGTGCAATTTCAAAGCTTGTAACACTTTATCTTATCTAGTGGTTTTGCGCAAGGAAGGTCAGAATGAGAAAAATCACAAAGCTAGGGTAAACAGCTCACTTTAACTCATCATTAGATCCCCACCCATCCCTTTCATCAGGAAAGCAAGACAGACCAGTTTAGCCATTAAGGTGCTTCATCACTTATTTAGATCATATGAACTGGGATTTTTTTTTAGTTTTTTTTGTTTTTTGTTTCCCTGAATGCAACTTTGAATGAAATGATAATGTTTGATTTAATGATAATTTAGATTAACCTTAAGGGTGACTGTAAATCAGACTAACTTCCATAAAATACTTTAATAAATAACATTTAAAAAAAATACTTTTAAAAAATACAGTAAATGTAACTGCACTGTAATACATGAACACTGCAGTTAGTAAAGTGAGGCCATATGACAAAAGACGCACATGACAACCACACACGCACAGTCTTGTTTTAACCCATGGTATGGTATGTTGTTTTGAGGAACTCCCTGAAGTCCTGCTGCTCATTGCCAACACTGAATCTTAACGACACCGAATGCTTTAAAATACTGAATCTTTAAGAACATAATATATGACAAGCAAACAGCTAAAGCGTGTTTGAAACAACCATACAAAATCAAATGCAAAAAGCGCTTCTGTTGTCGCCTTAGACGCTGTAATCAACTTTCTGACAGACCTACCAGATCTGTTTTCGGCATCACGACGACTCCACCTTGTTCAATGTCCCTTTCATTCATCTTGGTTTGTTTATGGACTTTATAAAGTCGCTGTTAGTTTGTAGTAAGTTTCACTTCAAAGCGCCCTGCAGAAGCGCGTAATCTCCATTCGGTGAGAGGAAGTCCGGGATCGCTCGAGACTGTCGGGTTACCTGAGAAAACAGGTGAAACCAGCGCTCGCGCAGGGTGTGGCTACAGAGGGGATGGTGGAAGTGTGTGTGTGTGTGTGTGTGTGTGTGTGTGTTAAAAACGAGACAGTAGGCTACCTGTGAGACGAGACATAATGCTCATTTATGCTTGAATCAAAATTCCGGTTTATTGTTCGCTACACAAAGGATTTGTCTGATCACCGTCAACAAAATGCCAGGTTATAATTGTTGTATACATGTGCTTATTGTGTTAGGGATAATTCAAGATAATTGGAACATTTAGATAATTTGAGTTATCTCAGTGCCAAAAAAGTGTCCTAATTTACCACAACGGAACTAAAATGCCATTTGATCTGGTGGCAATCTTGTATTTCTTTTATAAATATATAAAACTGTGAGAAATGTTATTTATTTCATAAAAATTATATTTTATTATTTTCATATATATATATATATATATATATATATATATATATATACAGAGAGAGAAAGAGAGAGAGAGAGATCAAAACAACATTTTAGATATTAAATTACGAATTACATTAAATTAAATATTGCACATTAAATATTAAATTACAATTAAGCAGGTTACATTAAATTAACTTTCCTCAATGCTGAAAGACATTTTACTCTAAATGTAAGGTAAAAGATGCCCCTCATCACCTATTTTTAATAATAAGATTAATAATAAATATAATAATAATAAAATATTGTGTTATTTATTGTTTATTCAATTATGCCAAACATTTTAAGTGCCAAAATATTTGAAAATCAAAAAATATATTTCTTTACACTGAATATCTAAATATTCAAAAAAAAAAAAGTTTTTAATTTTTTATTCGTCAGATATTTTTGTACTCAAAATATTTGACATATTTTCCTTTAGTTAAAAGCCCCATTGTACCCTTCATATTCACAAGAGCAAAATGAATATGCCAAAGGAAGCTACCATGTTGGACAACACAAATTCTAAACCATAAAGTCGTTACGTTTTTTATTAATTATACTTTTGTCATCATTATATACAATTTTTAAATAGAATACATACAACTTTTATATAATAAGAGCAGCCTAAACAAAGTCTATCAAAGACATGCAATATCTTAGTAAATTAGTTCATATAATATAGAATAGTTCTCTTCTTTGAACTCTTTCACATCAGCAATATCCTGAGCAGTACCAGTCAAACACATTCTGTCCTTTGATGAATGAGCAGAAGCTCGTTTGGGATGTTTAGTCTCAGCGTCCGTATCCTGTTGGGTCGTTGGCCTTTTTGGATTCGTCTTTTCCGTTGCTCTGACCCATTCGGTATAACTTGTTGGCCAGGTTGTGTACCTGACATGTTCCAAGCTGACAGCCTCTCTGAGCTGCTCGCTTTCTGAGAGAGAGAAGACAAATGTCAATCCATGGGCTTCTGCATTTATACTGATCTATGATTTAAGATATTTGCATTTCCTAATGCATTATTCAAATCAAAGGTTGTATTTGTTAACATTAGTTAATGAACTGAACAAGCATGAACAAACAATGAATTTTTATTAACCAACAATAACAAAGATTAATAAATACTGTACCAAATATTGCTCATTGTTAGTTCATGTTAGTTAATTAGCTAATATTAATGAATGAAACCTTAATCTACCGATATGAAACACACTTTTTGTTTTGTTCTTGTTAATATTTGTTATTAACTTTAACCGCAAGCAGCAGACAAGGAAAACAAAAATATATATGTTTATGTTCTTGCATATAATATTTATACACTAAATCTTCTATTCAGAGAGGGTGCATTAAATTGATCAAAAGTGACAGTAAAGACATTTATAATGTTGAAAATGTTTCTTTTTTTTAAATAAATGCTGTTATTTTTACCCTTCTATTCATCCTGATCAAAGAATTCTAAAATATTTGGAATAAAATACATTTTAAAATATGTTAAAATAGAAAACAGTTATTTCAAATTGTAAAAAAATATTTCACAAAATCACTGTTTTACAAAAAAAATTAATCAAATAAATGCAGCCTTAGTGAGCCTAAGATACTTTTTTAACGTTTGAAGTGTATATTCTTTGATAAATGTTTAGCTCTGGACAGTGATTAACTTACTCTCTGGCTTTTTGAGGGATGGTTTGTAGAATCAGAAAAGGATCTGGATCGGGTTTGCTGGTGGTTTTGGTCTCCATTGATGGAGTCTCTCTGTCAGTGCCGACCATGGTCACGTCCCTTGACCTCTGTATGCCCTTCACTAGTGAGAGGCTTTCTGTCTGTGTCCTGTTAAATACATGTGAAAATACTGTGTGAGATTATGTAGCACGTAAAACATGTAAACCCAAAGTGTGTGTGTGTGTGTGTGTGTGTGTGTGTGTGTGTGTGTGTGTGTGTGTGTGTGTGTGTGTGTGTGTGTGTGTGTGTGTGTGTGTGTGTGTGTGTGTGTGTGTGTGTGTGTGTGTGTGTGTGTGTGTGTGTGTGTGTGTGTGTGTGTGTGTGTGTGTGTGTGTGTGTGTGTAAATGCACACACCTCCGTGTCTGTCTCACTTGTGTGGCTGTGTTCATCGGTATAGTCAGCAACAGCAAAACAGCCACTTCCATAATGGTATGACCTGTAGGGATGCAAATTACACACAATCAATCAATCAACCAATCAATAAATAAGTGTTATATTAGTATCATTACACTGTAAAAATATTCAGTGACACTTTATTTTAAGGTGTCTGTGTTACATTGTAACTATATATTTAAGTAGCCTACTGAGTAATAGTAATTAACAACATGTACTAACTATTGGGTTATAGGAATAGGGTTTGGTTTAGGGTTAGTTGTATGCAATTAAGCATAAATTTACTATTATTATTATGGTAAGTGCATAGGACACTGTAAAACTTTTTCAGTGTACTATTATAGTTTTTGTTAATATATATATTATATCATGTCATATCATATTTTCATTTTAATTTGAGTAATTTTTTAAATAAATAATAAAACTATAGTTTTATTTGTTTATTTTTAGTGTTTAGTTTATTAAGTTAACTCCCAAAAAATTAAATATGCTTGCCAAGTGTTTTTTTATATTTTTTATATATATTTTTTTTATATGTAAATGCTTTTCATGGTTTTATTTGATAATAAGCCTATAAAAGTTATCAATTGACATTACTTTAAAAAATGCAGTAAACCTGTTGCCTTAAAATTAAGTAAATTAACTTCATGCTTAATTGAAAAAATGAAGTACTGTGGAATTGTCAAGTTCACATAACTTATTTTTTTTCAATTAAGCATTAAGTTGATTTACTTAGTAACTTTAAGGCAACAGGTTTACTACATTTTTTAAGTAAGTGACAGATAATATGCCTCGTCACTCTGTTCTCGATTAAATGCAACTATGTAATTAACGTTCTGTTGATCTCTTTAGGAACTCACCTTGCATGGAATGAAGACACTTGAGAAGACTTTTTGTCCTGACCATCAATCCTTGGAAACAGTGTCACACTGTTGAGGAAAACGGAATATGATCCTTGGTCTTTGTCTATGAGAAAAGCATGTAAGTTCTAGAGTTTCTTCTGCCTCCTCTGTGTTTATATGACAGTGGGAAGGGGGCGGGGCTACACAAGGGGGTGTGTCTTGTATATGCAACTGCTAATTGTAGTGGATTATAATATATTTGTACCTTTCTTCTTATAGACAAGTTATTAATCTCTGTTTAAACTGTTAAGGATGTAACATCTAAATGGTAATATATATTTTATGTTTCTTTCTCTAACCCTGATGCCGTGGTCATACTTTCTACAATACCTTCCTCTTCTTATGACTCACCACCTCTTTACATCTCAACTGGCTGCTTGTTCCTGAAAGTTTTTTTTCCAGCTCTCTCACCTGCCGGAAAGCCATCTCTTAAAATAGCCCCTCCTCTCACACAGCTTTCCTTTATCGCTCCACTTTTCCTGTCGTTTTGTTCCCCTAACTTGAGTCACTCTTTTTTCCATGTCTTTCTTGTTTTTCTTCTTCATGCCCCTGGCACTTCAGATCCTCTCCTGTTCTCTCAAAACTCCCATCGGTGTTTCCAAGTGAGATCTTTTTTTTTTTTTTGACATGAGGTTGCACTCTTAACCGTCTCCAAATAAAATCTTTTCAGTTAGTCAGGAACTTTCAGGAATTTTGAAGCGTTATTTGAATTGAGCTATATAAAGGAGATGACTGTTCATTCACAAGCCTTTCCCCTATTCTCATCCTCTTTTCTTGACAACCTAGTTCCTCCCCCCTATGCTTGTTCTCTGTTTCCCTATAGACTCTATTGTGCACTTTTCCTGCTTTGGACATCTGGAGTTGTTTTCCCAGTCGGAGTAGCTGCTGGGATACCTCATGTTTTTTTAAACCAAGTGCCACATGCAAATATTTATGTTTATGTCATATACAAACATGTATCATATAGAGATTACTTGTTAGATAAAGGACAGAAAGCCGTAATTCACCTGACTCAGTTTACATACTTACTTTTCCTGCTGTTTTCTTGTATATGCAACAGGTTGTGGAATTTGAATTAAAAACCAACTAAAATAAGTTGAAGTTGAGGAAAGTTACTTTTAAAAGTAATGTGTTACTCCCTAAAAAAGTAACTAACTGCACTACTTGGTTACTTTTAATGAAAAGTAATATGTTATGTTATTTTGCGTAACTTTTTTCCAGCTGGGCTGAGCTCGCTTGCTTGTTTTTTAATAACTGTACACTTTGCTTTGAAACAATATGTATTGTATAAAGTGCTATAAAAATAAAGGTGACTTGACTTAACTTGACATAACAAAAAAAAGTTTTTTTTTTTTTTTTTTTAAAGTAAAGGCCCTTTCACACCAAAAGTAAAATGAATAAGCCTAATGCGGAAGGAAATGTAAATTCACGCTTGTACAGTAGAGAGTGCAGCTCAAACAAACCTTTCGGCGGTTCTGCCCATTCTGGATCGCAGAAGAATAAAACGCAGGCAATGAAAGTTCAACACTCTTACTTCAGCAATGAAAACAAAAAAACATGAAACGCAAAAGTGATGTTTATCTAAAGTCATATTTTGCTTCTTTGTATAGCTGAACTGGATCATCGAAGGTCAGCAGCAAAGACATTGGTTAATAAAGTGAGATTAAATACATAAAGTATATTTGTGTTATTTAACATTATGGTTTGTATAATATTCTGAGTTAGCATTCGCTGTTTTCATTCATTATGAGGAACACTCAGCGAACACATTGCCTCTGCACTCACTCCTGATTTCTCTCAACATGAGGACAGCAGAGCTGTCAGTCAATAAATGGGAAAACAAAGTAACTTTTGTTACTTATTTGAAAAAGTAACTTTTTTTTAAACGTAAAAGTTATGTTATTTTACTAGTTACTTGAAAAAGCAATCTGATTATGTAACTCATGTTACTTGTAATATGTTACCCCACCCCACCCCAACCCAACACTGCTAATTACAAAAAAAGAGAAAGCTACAAATAATTACAAAAAACTAATACAAATGACAAAAGCACATAAAAATTACTAAAACTTAAACTAAAATTAAAAGTAAAACTGAAAATATAAAACTAAATTATAATTCAAAATATTGATAAATACTATAATACTTTAGTATATAGGCTATAAATAATACAAAAATAACACTGGCATCCAATGAGACACAAATGTCCTTCCAAATATGTTTTTTTCCCCTCAAATTTCAGTTCATGAATATTTAAATGATACCTACTCTTCTCTATACAAATTTAGGCCTGATAGAAGAAAAATATGTTTCGGTAAATCATACTTTGCATTTCATTTGACACTTGACTGGTCTAACTGCTGTCTATACATGTTGCCAAAAAAAATGTAAAAATCTGATATTTTGATGTTAACTGTCGATCATTTTTTTTCATTATCTGCCTGTGTCAGTTGTAGTCAGGCCAGACATTAACCAACAACCAGGCATAATTATAGCTGTGATTCCTATGAGACTTATTAAAAAATAAGCAGAATTTACTACTCAAAGGCTCATGGAGATTTTTGTGCGAACAATTCTATGACACAGACATCTTAAACATCACTTAGGAAGCTTACAATCATATTTATTATTTGTAAGTAACATAAGATTATAAATCACTGACTTTAGAATTAATCTCATAAAAATCAAATGAGAAAAACATAAGATGCTTGATATTTTATTTTATAATATTTGAAGTAGGTCACGGTAACAATTAACAGATGTTTGTGACTTTTAATCAGATTCACCTTTATTCATCTTGACTCTCTCTCCAAGACACAATCGCTTTTTGCTAGGAAAGAGCTTGTCAACAGGATGTAAATGGCAGGTGTGGATGCAGGATTTGTGTAACACTTGATTAAGAGTAGAAGAGGAGCTGTTGTTCGAGCGCTTACTGTGATTTATGTCTGTGTACATCAGTTTGTGCAGATAGGGAAAGGTGAAGGGGGTTTATTCTTATATGAATTGCAGTGTATATCATTTCAAACGTTCTCCTATCTTTAACAGGCACATCCTGTTGTTGATTGCCAATCAGTGGCACAAGGTGCAGTGAGTGTGTGTACTGTATGTATGAGTGTTTGTGTGTCATTTTTTTGTCCTGGCCACTAGGCACTGATGTATATCCTGTCAGGAAACACATTGACTAAGTTACATGACAGATTCACACACACTTCACTTACTAAAATGCCCATTCACACACAGACACACACTTACAAACACACACACACACACACACACACACACGTCATAATCCATTTCCATATGGACCGTATGGGCTAAATGTAATACATGCCTGTAGTATGTAGCATACCACATAGACAAAATGTACTTTGATAACCCATTATCATATTGAAATTCAGAATTGCAAAAACAGTTTGGCCTTCTAATCTAGAGGAAGAAAGACAGTAGATGATTCATTATGTTGTATTATGTACTGAAACACGTACTTTATCAAGATAAAGTTGGCATTCATCAAAATTAAATTTAAACTATGGCATGAGAAAAGCTAAATCTATGGTTAAATGTTTTTAAGGGACAAACTTCAATAAATAAATAAAAATAAAAATAAAAAACAGCCCCTCTTACATATTAAATGTTCATTTATTTGTTTTTTATATGATTAAAAAATGATAGAAAATAGCTTTGAACATTGAGAAAAAATATATGTTCTTGACTACCATACATCACTCCCTTAGGTCTGAACATATCTTTTCATCCCTATTGTGACGAATATCCAAGTGAAACGGCTTCTTGAACAAGAAAAAAATGTAAGACAGGACTTAAAATTGTTCATCAGGAATTGGTTGGATTGTTGTGGTTTCCTATTGGTCGATCTCATGTGAGTGACAGGTTGTCCCGCCCTGACGCCAGTAAACACATCATCAGAGAAGAGAAGAGATGTCACTGCAAGAGAGAGAAGTTATTTTGATTAAATATTAAGAGGGAATTTAAAGAAATAATGATGTACACGGACAATAATTTATAATATATACTGCAATATAAAAAAATTTAAGAATTGTCCATTTTGATTTCATGGTCACTTTAAATTAAACATTAACAAAGCAGCTTTGTCTGTTTACAATATATTATCTTACGTTTATTAATCTTTTGAAGTTTAAAGGTAGGGTAGGCAATTGCGGACAGGCTAGCAATAGCAAGTTAGCTTTGAAAGCATGAGCTCCCACCCTCCCTTCAAAGCCACGCCTCCTCCAAAACACATGACTCACCTGACACAGCAGATTCTGCAAAGTGTCACGAGAGACAATGTTAAATTACCCCATGTCTTAAACCACATAACATTACGACAATAGTCTTACATGAGTACACAAGTAAACAACTTACATGACATAACGCATAAATCCGTGTCTGAGGACATGAAGAGCTCTGGGTAGAACGGGTTGCCATCTCGTAATTACGGTTACGACATGGCGTGAATGCAGCATAAGCTCGTTGTTTAGTTCGTTTTGGCAGGCGGCTGCCGTTTGTTTTTGGCTGTCTGTGTACATCTCTGCATAGCCTCATGGTGTACACACCAAAAGCAAATTTAATTATTTCCGCAAGAAGAATACATACAAAGTCAATGCAAATATACGAATAGATGCAAATTTGTGACGTAAATGACGTGAACTGGGAAACGCAATTGCCGCGGGTTAGCACTGCCCTTCCACAACAGGTACAGAGCAGCAATAGTAGTTATCTCCAAAATGGTTGATGATGGAAAAAAATGGCAGAAAGAAATGTTTTTGTTGTTGTTTTTGTTGTTGATGTGCGTGAAAACACTCCTCATCGCGCGATCCAAGTAATCCCGCGCGTAATCTAGAGCGAGTAGTATTCGCTTTGCTTTTGGGTGTGCCCTCACCATTAAGGAAAGCACTGATGACGTGTGATGTCAGGAGGTTTGGAAATAAATGCATGTTGACAGGCAAGTAGGACATTGTTAGCCTGGTCCTACCAGACTCTCGTACATTTCATTTGTACAGAGAGTCTGGCCACTCTTCATTGACAAGCGTTAACTTCCTTGAAGGTGGGTACTCTGTTGAAGTTTAAAACTATTGGATCTGCCCAGAGCCACTCTGGATCTGCCATAACCAATCGCTAACGTTTGGTCGTGACGTATGTCTACAACTCAAACTAGTGCACTACATCAGCGTCATCGTTCTCAGCCACTCCCTCTGTTCACTGATTGGACCACCATAAAATTGGCCTGAGAAAACCCAGGAATATATCGCAAACCCAGGCGAAGTACTGAAGGAAAATGAAAATTGAGCGGAAGTAAGTAGGAGGGCGGAGCCAGGCTAGGACATCGTATCATTGCATTCGGACCTGAGACTTCCACAGTAGATACTAAGTACATGCTTTAATATTTAGACCAATTCTAGTATTGATTGCTATCAGGATGTGAAGAGAGTTTCAACCAGTATAAAAAAAGTGTTTATAAAACAAATTGCCTACTCTACCTGTTCCAAGGCACACATTTAACATCTACATACAGTATATCATTAAAGGCAGCCTTCCTTTAAAGGACAAGTTCGGTATTTTACACTTAAAGCCCTGTTTACAGATCGTATCTGATGAAATAGAACGGTTAAGATTAAAATTTGGACACATGCTCCTGTCCCGAGAATTTTAGGTTTATTTCGCTTTTGTGGACCTATTTTGCCAAACGCGTCACACCCGTGATTCTTCCGTTGAGAGCTTGAATAATAGACACTCCAGCCCAGTTGGTGGCGATAATGCACCTTTGCCAATTGCAAGCAAACCACGGGCATTTCATTGAATACACAGAAGAAGCAGAAGAAGAAGCGGCGGAGTAATACCGTAAAGGTGCTGCGGTCTCACAGCACGTCCTATTAAGTCAATGGAGTTGGACAAAAACTTAGATAAAACCTGTTGGAATGCATCTTTTTCAGCGATTTTTGAGTGCACATATCAGTGAACACCCCTGACCACTCTGTGAGTTTCACGTCTTTGTAAACGAAAGTTTAATGTGTTTTTAGAACGGAATCTTCCAGTGCATATAGACAACCATTGTGGGGGTGGGGGGGGGGGGGGGGGAAGCGAAATAAACCAAAAATTCTCGGGACAGCAGCATGTGTCCAAATTTTAATCTTAACCGTTCTATTTCATCAGATACGATCTGTAAACAGGGCTTTAAGTGTAAAATACCGAACTTGTCCTTTAAGACATATAGATGTTAAATTTGTGCCGTGGAACAGTTGCTGGTCGTCATGTCACTGTCATCAACTGAACTGCCACCTTGTGGTTACTGTATGCCACTGCACCATTGACTGGCTCTTCTGTGAGGTTATTTATAGGGCGAGTGAATCGAGATGAAGTGGAAAGACATTAAAGGATTAGAGCATAACTAATGCAATGCAGGATTACAGAGAAAAGGGGGCAGGGAAAAAGGCAGAGGAAACAGAGAGTGAAAAAGACTGAGAGAGAAGTGGATAAAAGGCCTGGAGCTAAAGAGAACGACTTGTAGTTTAATAGCAAGTGATTCAAATCCAATAGAAATTTAAGATTCAGCACATTGGATCCTTCATGGCGTACTCAGGTGAATACACACTCACAGGTGAGAGGATGAAGAAGACACTTGTTTTAGCTGAAGTGGATAGAAATCTGAAATTGACTTATATGCAGGATTATATTTATGTTTTGGTATGAAAATATCATATTAATGCCTTTTTAGATATTTGAACAGTAGCATTTGTTTCAGTAAGTACAGTTGGCCAAATGTTTAAGTACGAAACTCGTGGAAATGCTTCTACAGTATTTTTTTTCTTCTCATTTTATATTGTATTTAGTATTGTATTATTACGAGTTATATTATCATTGTAACAATTTGAATCAAAAGTTGAATTGAAAACGTTATATGTTTTAGCTTCTGGTTTGTCCCCCTCCGTGCAATAACAGATTGATTAGGCTACATTTATTAATTATGATTATTGAACTAGCAAATATTTCAGTAACACTTTATTTTACAGTCTCTGTTACACATCTTACATGTAAGCAGCTAACTCTAAACCAAACCCTATCCTATATAGTACGTATGTACTTATTACTTATTACTGTACTCAGTACTTATTTGTATAAATACACCGTAACAAGGGCAACTTAAAATAAAAGGTTACATTTTATTTGGTTACACTTCATTTTACAGTATTTTTGTTACACATGTTACATGTACTTAATAACAGTAAATTATGCATAATTACATGCAACTATCCCTAAACCTAATCCTGCCCTACCTTATATTATACCCTATATATCCTATATTAAAAATGTATAATTACACTGTAACAATGACACCTTAAAATAAAGGGTAACACTTTATTTTACAGTGTCCTTGTTACATATGCTACAGTACATGTACTTACCATAGTAATAATAGTAAATTATGCATAATTACATGCAACTAACCCTCAACCAAATCCTAATCCTACCCTAACCCTATAGTAAGTACATGTAGTTGCTTAATATTACTCAGTACTTAAATGTATAATTACACTGTAACAATGACACCTTAAAATAAAGTGTAACCAAATAAAGTGTAACCCTTTATTTTAAGGTGTCTGTGTTACAGTGTAATTATACATTTAAGTATTGAGTAATAGTAATTTACTTCATGTACTATAGGGTCAGGGTTAGGAATAGGGTTTGGTTTAGGGTTAGTTGCATATAATTATGCATAATTTATAGTTATTACTTCAGTAACTACATGTAATGTGGAATAAGGACACTGTAAAATAAAGTGTTACCAAATAACCAATATTTCTTATTCATTTTACATTTTACTTTCAATATTTCTTTGTTTTAGATTTTTCAACCCCCTAAAATTGTGTTTATTTTCATGTTTAAATCACATATTCTTCATGTGGTCTCAGATTTCTGTACCTCGCCTTTTTTGGAGAATGTTTTAATGTTTGTGCATGTGTGTGCATTTGTGTTTATCTTGCAGCGATGAATGTGGAGAGGATTATTGAGTTTATCAGAGAGGGCGATCAGAAAGGACTCAAGGCAGAACTACAGCAATTTAATCGAGAGGTACTAACAATGAACAGTGATTATGTTCAGTCCAGTAGCTCCAAAACCACTGTATTAATAACATTTGCACCGACAATACATGTCATTATAAAACAATCTACTTTCCACAAGTTATGCACTCAAAGCTCACAATTTATGTAATTGCTCTTTTCTAATTGCTCTCTCTCTCTCTCTCTCTCTCTCTCTCTCTCTCTCTCTCGCTCCTAGTATGCACAGTGCTTTTTCTATGATTTGGAGCAGCGGGACAGAAGAAAAGTAAGGGATATTTGAGTCCAATTACACATACACACTCACAGGAAAGAACAATGAGGTCTCTTTATATATTTAAATAAGAAAAAGAAGCCAGTAGCTCCCAAGCAATGTCTTAAAAGGTACACTATGTTAACAACATTTAAACAATGAGTCAATACATCATCAGTCCTTCTTCCTAAACATGTTTTTGTCTAACCCTGATCCACTATGTTAAGCCTATTATAAGTGATGGTTTTTGTTGCGTAGATGGGCATGAGGTTAGTTGTCACAACGAGTGAGAAAGGTTGACATGAGCCGCGTTTCCACCGGAATTACCTGGAACAATTTGTCCCAGGAACTTTTTTTCCCCAGACCTGTTGCTGTCTGCGTTTCGGTCTAAAGTACCGTGAAGATTAGGCAAATAGTCCGGTGATGTAGGACTGCACGCTACTTTACAGTTCCCACTGGATTTCATCCTCTGAATTTAAGCTTAATAAAGCCTGAACCTCATCGTCGGTCCATCGTCGTATTTTTTAAACTCCATTGTTGATTCGAATAGCAAACAACTGTTAATGCAGACACCACGACAGATGATGGTTGCAATAAAATGCTGTGTGGAATCAACCAATCAAAATGCGGCATTAACTCAACCAATCAGCATGTTAAGCGCCCAAGTCCCACCCCTGAAAGCTCCTGAACTTTGAAAAAGTACTACCTCGCAAGCAGGGACTTTCGGAGGGGGAAATATTTACTCGGAACATCATGCGGTCCTGCGGTGGAAACACACCGAGTACCACCCCAAAGTCCCTAGTTCCTGGGAAAAGTTCCTGTGGTGGAAACGCGGATATGGTTGACCGGCTAAATCTTGAACCTCCCGGATCACCCATTTTAAAAACTCACCAAATAGAGGAGAGTCTGCTGGCAAAAAGAGAAAGCAACAGAGCTTGTATTAAAACGAGAATCAACATTGGCTTGGCTTTGTGGATGTGGTGAGAACTGAAGGATTGAAATGTTGTAAAAGCGACATTAAGGTGACATTTTTATTCCTCAACAGGTGAATATGGTATTTTATTTTAAAGACAAATTGCCATATGTAGCTCTCTAAGAGACAGAGACATCAATGTAAAGCATTATCTTTTGTGCAGGGTCATATTCATCCACACAGTCAAGCAGAGCCGAAGCACAACCAAAACTGTGTTCTTCCAAAAAATGCATGCAGTTTTGTTTTTAAACACTAGAGGGATGTTAAGTTACATAGTGTACCTTTAAAATGTTCTCAAATTCAGGGATTTCTATGTATGAATTCCAGACCAAATGTTCTTCCCCAAGCAAATGGTCTATATGTTATGATATCCACATTTATTTTATACCTGATGTATTTTATACTTTGATTTCACCAAATAATTGATTTGAGAAACATCTGAGATAAAGTTTATATTCAATTTACTAAGATATAAGAACTATAAGCTATATGAAATTGTAAACTTTGAGTCATACAAATTTCCTCTGGGCAGGAAATCTTTCCCGCATGTCCTCAGTTGTTTGCTGATACTGCAGTAGTTGACTTGATCCCAGGCCGTCAGCTCATTAATATTTAGACCATAAGCTCCCTACTAATTCCATTCCAGGTAGCAAGTCAGTGTTGATGTGTCTACGTTAATTGCATTGAATTAACATTACAATATGATGTTGGTTCAACATCATTTTTACATCCTCAGTGATTGATGATACAATGTTGAAATTTCACAAAAGAAAATATATTGAAGAATATTGGTACAAACGTTAAATTACGAATGTTACAAATGTTCTATTACTGGAAATACTAAAACATTGTAAAAAAAACAAATAAATAAGTAAATAAATAAATGAATAAAATCAGGGATGTTCCGGAAAAACTTCCAGTCACTGATTGGATGTGGTTTGCTATTGGTCAGTCTCATGTGAGTGACAGGTTGTCCCGCCCTCGCGCCAGTAAACACTTCATCAGAGAAGAGATGTCGCTGCATGAGGGAAGGGAAATTATTTTGATTAAAGATTATGAGGGCAAATATAATAAACACCGCACTATTCCATAAAAAATAGGAATTGCCAAATTTGATTTCAGGAAAACTTTTGTATGAAAACTCAACATTGTATCAGTATCACCTTGCTATCTGGGATATATTTCTCCTTTCCTGGTCCTTCAGCTTCGTTACTGCTTGTTAAAACATGCAAACACAAAACGCACACTTAGGATAGAAAAACATCTTGTCTTATCTTTTGGGTTGGTTTAATGATTTTCATATTGTTCTGTCGTCTGGCTGCTTGTTTAATCTGAAAAGAGGCAGGAGCTGGAAGAGGTATTATTTTCTAAATTATTTAATTCCCTAAGGCTACCGGCATCCTGATTTGACCATTATTAACCCTCTGGTGGTCATTTTAGACTAAAAACATTTACTTTTTTATTTTTTTACTTTATCAAAATGGGGGGAAAAAACTAGGTGAATTTTGTGGTACTTCCTATGAACACACACACACACACATATAAATTGTGGCGTTGATTTGAAGGCAAAATAGTCACACTTGTGATCTTCACAGTCCAAACTGACCACATAGGAAATTAATGGGGCATATGAAAAACAGAGCTTTTTACAGAGCAATGATTAGGTGTGACCCTGGACCACAAAACCAGTCACGAGTCGCACGGGTATATTTGTGGCAATAGCCAACAATACATTGTATGGGTCAAAATTATAGATTTTTCTTTTATGCCAAAAATCATTAGGATATTAAGTAAAGATCATGTTCCATGAAGATATTTTGTAAATTTCCTACCGTAAATATATAACACATTTATTTTTGTGAGTGAATAAGCGCGAACATAAATGGACAACTTTAAAGATTATTTTCTCAATGTTTAGATTTTTTTGCACCCTCAGATTCCAGATTTTCAAATGGTTGTATCTCGGCCAAATATTGTCCTATCTTAACAGACCATACATCAATGAAAATCTTATTTATTCAGCTTTCAGAGTCTACATCTCAATTTCATAAAATTTACCCATATGACTGGTTTTGTGGTCCAGGGTCACAAATAGTTTTTGATAATGCCTAAATATACTGTATATCCAAATGCAAAACCTAATCAAATTTTGTCTGTAATTATGCCTGAAAATACTGATAAGGAACTAAGTAATACACAGCCCCATATGAGTGAACGTGATTTCACATGTTCCTGGATCAATATCTGATTTGTGGGGCAAGTTTAAAGTTTATTAAGTTTAGGCTTACAACCAGGGTTATTTGCTTCTACATTCCCCTCTGATTTTAGGGATAAGTTATGGGAAGGGTTAGGTTTAGGGATAGGGTTTCGGACAGGAATGTTGTTCCATGATCAACAAAATATGTTGATCAAGAAACATGTCTTACTTGGCAAAATCATGGTGGTTATACAGTTGCTATAAATAGAGCTAAACAGGTTACACTATGGTATTACATATATATATATTTTTTTTTTTCACCAAATGCAATCATGCCTTACATTTGGATTTGATATACCTTTACTGTATTTTTTACTTAAACACTCACTGTATTAAAAATCTGAAATTTTTTCTAATATTTATTATTTATTTATTATTATTACCATGAAATACAAAATATTAAAGAATACATTTTATTGAAACAAAATACTGAACATTCATTAAATTAGAAAAAAAAATTACACTTATTGTCTTCAGTCTGTTTTGACCACCAAGGGTCACAAGTGTGACCCCTTAATAAGGAATAGAGTGCTGCAGGGATTGACATATTTTTGTAGGCCAAACCTGGAAATGAGTTAGCATTTTAGCATTTCCAGTTCTATCGTCCTGACATCAATTAATTTTTGGTAAATGTTTGAAATAAGGTCCGTGGTGAACACAAGCTCAAGATATTTTCACATTTTGTTCTACGATATAAAATACATTTATAATATCCTCTTGCCATGTAAAATGAGGTTGCTAACAAGTGGCTAAATGGCACTACAGAGGTTGTCGGACATTAAACGTTATCACATCGACAGGTAAAATCATCTACTCACTAGTTGCTTTCAAGTCTCGTTGTGTTAATAATCGCACTCATATTCTTGCTAACTATTCTAACTCAAACGTTCAGGGAAATACTTTTTAAACAAAGTCCGAATGAGTTGTCGGATATGGAAGCTTTCTTCCGCTACTGAAAAAAAAGAAAATAATTTAATTGTGACTTTTTATCTCAGAATTTTGACTTTTTCTTGCAACTGCGAGTTTACATCCCGCAATTCGGACTTTTTTTCTCAGAACTTTGTGATATAAAGTCGCAATTGTGAGTTATAAATTGTAATTGTGAGAAAAAAAGTCAAAATTCAGAAAAGTTGTTCATTTGTGTAGATTATCAAGATGAACAAAATGTGTAAAAATCTTAAGCTTTTGTTAGTCACAGACCTTATATTCTTCAATAATTCAAAAGCCAATCCTATTGGATATTTGTCGAGGGAACCAGGGTGATGCTAACTTCCAAGTTGGCCTACAAAATACGTTATCCCTGCAGCACTCTATACCAGAGGGTTAAAGTTGCCATGTACAACTAGCACCACCATTAGCAACACTAATCACTGTTTTATCTTAATCTCTATTGGCCTGTCATGTTAAAAAAAAATTTTTTGAAAAACTCCCACAAATGGAATGCATGATTCACAGTATACTCAAAATGGTTAATAATTAACATTTTTTTGGGTCCCCGCAGTTCAGAAAGAATAAAGTGCGGGAGTATTTGTCAGACTCGGATTCAGACTACGATGAGTCCAGTGACCCAGACGTCATGTTGAGACAGGTAACCTGTAATAAATAAATACACACATTCTTAAAAATAACTTACGCCTTAGTTCGTTTGCATTTGTTTCTCTCTCTTGCCCTCAGGCTCTGGCTACAGTTATGATCCGGTTCCTCCAGACTGAACCGCAAGGGCGTTTGCTGAAAGAATGTCTGAGATCCTTACGAATCCTCTCGAGGGACAAAAAGGTTTTGGGACCTCTTATCACTGACAGAGCACTGCTCACTCTAGCCCACCTGGGCGGCATCAAAAATGCACCTATTCCAAAAGAAGACACTGACAATGATGTTGACTCCTATGATGACGTCATTTTGGCCATTTCTGAGAGCAAATTTGACCGAGCAGATGAGGATGATAACGGAGGTGAGGAAGACGATGGTTCTGGGGCTGTAACCAGTGATGCGGTCTGGGGACCGAGCAATTGGTGTGGTGATCGCAAGCCTAGCACGTTTTCAAACATCAGCCTCGTACCTTCTCGCAGGAGGAGCAGCGTTTATAAAGCTCTCACACCTGGTAAAAGAGACAGCAGAGGAAGCGTTGGAGGAGCGGAGGAAGAGGAAGAAAAAGATGATGATGAAGAAGCTACCAGGAAGGAAGTCATGAAAATATTATGTAATATTGTTTACAATAGTACTTGGGCACAAGAGAGAGCCAGTGAACTCAGGTATGAGCCATTTCAACATACGATGCAAACTCTTTTTTTCAAACTCAAACTCATTTTAACACATGAATTGGCACCTTAAATTCATCGAAAGTCTTTGGGATGCACTGGAGTAGACTGTACAGAGATAAATGTTATTTCCATGAAGAGGTGCATACATTTTTGGTCAAGATCTTCTATTGACAAGGCAAGAGTCCAGCACTCTGTAAAGTCTCCTCCAGCACATCCCAAAGACTTTCAGTGAGTTTAAGATCTGGACTTCATGCTCCCTCCTAACCATTCTTTCACAATTTGAGACTGATGAATCTTGACATTGTCATCTTGGAAAATAGCCATGACGTGTCTTCCTACATGGTTGTTTAAGAAACGAAAAGCGACACACTCCATCAAATAGGGTTAGAAGAATGAACTTCATAAACTTCATCTCCAGAGCTGCTCTGAGACTCACTTCACCAGCATTTCACAATTTCATTTTAGAAAAACTATCATCAGATACACAGTACCTCAAATGGCCCTACTTGTGCTAACCAGAGAAAGCTTGACCCCTGAGTTACAAGTCATTGCAAATATGGCTAAGTGAAGTTAGTTTTGGGGGGGGATTCGATTGCAATGAAATTGATACATTTCTGTTTCTAAAGTGTTTTGGGGGCACTGTATTCACTGAAATTAAATATATTTGCATGTCATATGCTTTTTTCTTTTCTCTCCCACTACTTGCTGTACTTCAGTCTCCTCCGTGGTCTGACAGAAAAGCTAAATAAGGAGTTTCAGTCTGCATCTTCACCTTGTGGCCAATTTTACACACTCCGGTTCATGTTTTTACTGACAGCGCTGAGACCTGAACTCAGAACACAGCTGAAACAAGTATCTACTTTTCTCCTTCTATTATTTGAATTTTGAGGATTTTTTTTGGGGGGGGGGGGTTTAAAGAAGTAATACAAATAATATTTTCTGTTATCATATTATGTATGCTAACATTCAAAAGTTTGGGGTCAGTGAGATTTTTATTTAATTTTTTAAGCATTATATTGATCAAAAATTGTGTTGCAGAAACTGTCTATTTCAAATAAATGCTGTTCTTTTGAACTTTCTATTCATCAAAGAATCCTGAAAAAAATCATGGTTTCCACAAAAATATGAAGCAGAATGAATCTCTAGATGGCGCCTTAACTCAAACGCTTGCAATAATATAATTCTCTATAGGGCACAGGGCACAGCTGACTCCTGCTTTATTAGGAGCCAATCAGCTCGCTGCTCAACTTTCAAATACTTGGTTAGCATTTGCCTTAACAGTGCTGCACGCTTTCATAAAACCCTCCAGCTTCCCCAGCTCCACCTGTATAGATCTGTTACGGGTAATTCATATACGACATATTGTGCAGCAGCATGTCTTACTCCAAGACCAAATATATCAACATTGTCATACCCATTACTATGCTCTCTCAAGTTGTCATGACAGAACTGTTTTCAACATTGATAATAATAAGAAATGGACATGGTGAATAAAAAAATAAAAAAATGAAATGGAGGAAAAATATTTGTCAATGCTTTTGCGTTCTCTTGCAGATGTTTTGCGTTCTGCCAAGAAATTGCATTTACTTGCAAAGAGCTCAAAACGTTTTGCAAGAGCATGCAAAAAAGCATTGACTTATTATTTTTAGGGGCTCCATAGAAACGTTTCTTGGGCAGCAAATCAGCAAATTAAAATGATTTCTGAAAGATCAAGTGACACTGAAGACTGGAATAATGATGCTGAAAATCCAGCTTTGATAATATTAAGAGAAAACAGTTATTTTAAATCATAATAATATTTCACAATATTACTGTTTTTAATTAATTTTTGATCAAATAAATGTTCCCTAGTTGAGCACAAGAGATGTCTTTCAAAAAAATAAAAAAATCACACTGAGCTCAAACTTTTGAATGGTAGTGTAAATTGTTGTATATCGACCAACGGCCACATTGCTATCTACATACTGTATTGGCGTCTTTGGTCATTTTTAGGAGGGAGGAGTGTCGCTGTTGACCACAGTGCTGGAGATGTGTTTAGCAGTACAGTGGAAGGAACAGTATGAGGTCATGCTGGATCCTGCAGCGCCTCCTGTAAGTGTGGAGGACTCACAGCAGGCTCAGGAGGCTCTGAAGATCCTTTTTAATATCACACACAGCACACACACTCAAGAACCTGAAGAGGTGGGTGTATGCAGACATAATCACACATGCTCACTCACCTCCCTTACAAACAATGGTACTATGTGATGTATCAGATGGTAGTACTGTAGTAATACTGTAGTAAACCCACATTGCACTGAATAAATTGATATAAATTGTTAACATCAAGGTTCACATTGTCTCTACCACCAGGAAGCTGCATCTCTCTATCGCCACCTGGCTGCAGTTTTGCGTTACTGTCTGATGGTGTCCGGTGAGGAGGAAGAAGCCACAGATGAATTAAAGGGGTTAGTGTTGATCAATATTTGTATTGCTCTATAATAACTATTATGGGTTGAAAATTTCAGTAATTATGACTCGTTCCTCAAGCACAAAAGTGTGCACTAGTGACTGACACTAGAGGCTGCGGTTCAAATCCCGCTCGGAGCAGTGTGAGTTATATTGGTGCCGTGACCCGTATGGGAGTGAGATTTGGGGGGTGAGTGTAACAGAGGCAAGCTAGTAAGAGCTGGGCAAATAAACCTCACTCCCCCGGCCTCAAGAGGCGCACTGGCGACTGACGCCTGGAGGCTGCAGACTTTAACGTCCTTGTTAGCGCACCCGCCTCCCATGGGTCATGCCGGAGACAGGGGTTCGAATCCCGCTCGGAGCGATGCGAGTAGAACCAGGTCCAGAGAAAGTACAGTAATGTACTTACAGTGGAAGTCAAATATTATTTACATGGATTTACAAGATCAAGACAAGCACACAAATAATTAAAGATAATAGAAGTTAGTATTAAAATAAAAGTAAAGAATAAAATAAAATAGTATACACTGTTGTGTTAGGTAATAAATAGACAAGTAAATATAAGAATCAAATGCACATATTAAGAGTCTAGTGCACATATAAAATGTATATACTGTATGTATATGTATATGTATTTATTTATATATATATATATATATTGGTAGGATTGCAATAAATAACAAAATATTTATTTTAAATTGTAAATTGTAAAGGTAAATTGACCTTTTGAACGGTAGTGTATGTTACTAATAATTTTATTAAATTTTATTTATTGTAATATTTTTTTGTATTTCTAATAATATTTAATTGTTCTAAATATTTTTTGTGTTTTTATTTAGTAAAACTTGGAGCATTTAATTCTAAGGGTCATGATATAAAAAAAAAGGCATTAAGCCTACACACGGTGTGCAGGCAATAATTATAATAATAATAATGTAGAGCACATATTAATCTGACTGACAGAGATGCGTGACTGCCTTCCTTCAGTAACACCTGCATCTGATCTGTTCGTGAAAGCTTTAGAAAATGTGGGGGTTTTTTCAAAGTATTTCTCTCTCATATCTCTAAATTGACCACAGTTCATTCATTCATTCATGTTCATCCGTGTCTGCTTTTCTCCTCATCTTCACTCATATGAATTATATAATGCATAACCTTCTCCACCTCAAAAGGACAATTTTTTTTCTGTATTTTAAATATCCAACATTTATAGCCAAATTTATGTAAAATACAAGTTGTACAATTCTGCTTTTTACAGACTGATGTTCTGTTTTAATCAACAGTGTTCAACATTTGATTAAAACAGAAGAGATTTTAGCACACGCATGACCTCAGATCTCTCTGTTTCTCTCAGGCATGCGGCAAACATGCTGTCTGCTCTCCCGTTGAGTTGTCTAGACGTTCTGGTGTCTGTGCCTCTGGCTCCAGACTCACACCAGATGAATGGAGTCAACATGGACTGTGTGCAAAACCTACTCATATACATGGAGAGAAAACTGGAACAGGTAAAAAGAGGGTGAAAGAAAGAAATAAGGGAAGGGAGAAACAAAAAGATGGAGACAGAGAAACGGATAGATTATCATATCTTGAATCATATTTTGAGATTTAGGGCCAGATTTACTAACAGCGTGCGCCAGCGCAAACCCTCATTTGTCATTAAAGAACTACTGTCAGGATTTACTAAAGACACGCAGTGAAATATTAGCACTGACAAGGCATGAACAGGGTTATTTTTACGGCTGACCTTATTGCATGTGATTTGTAGGAGTTTCCCTTTCGGACACAAAATTTATAGGAGGAGTATTTATTGAATCATGCGAGGTGATTTACTAAGGTTTGCGTTCGTCAGTTTACTGGTATTTTGCGCCATTAAATACCACCCAAAAAAGGGCATTGGTCATTATGGAAATGATGTTGTGTTGTGGTAAATGTTGTGAAAGGCAGCAGTTAGGTAGAAATAAGTCTATTTCATGCCTTTAAGAGCCTTCCAAAAATCAGTCAATACTAATATTTACTATAGCCTAGGCTACTATTATAAAATATTAGCAACGTTTTTTAAAAGAAGTCTCTTCTGCTCACCAAGGCTGCATTTATTTGATCAAAAAAATGGTGAAATATTATTACGATTTAAAATATTAAAATAGTTTTTATTTGAATAGTTAATAAAATTTAATTTATTCCTGTGATGCAAGGCTGAATTTTCAGCATCATTACTCCAGTCTTCAGTGTCACATGATCCTTCAGAAATCATTCTAATGTGATGATTTGCTTCTCAATAAATATTTTTACTTATTATTAATGTTGAAAAGAGTTGTGCTGCTTTATATTTTTGTGAAAACCATGCAAAAAAATTTTTGGGATTATTCTATGAATAATAAGTTTAAAAGAACAGTGTTTATTTGAAATAGCAAATGACCTCACTGTCACTTTTGATCTATTCTATGTATCCTTGCTGAATAAAATGTGACAGATTTTTGGTAGGCTCTGAAAGGTGTGAAATACATTTACATTTTCCCTGTCCTCTGCCTTTCATGACACAATCTGAGCATTTTTATTTATTGTGTAAAATTTTGAAAAATTTGGCGTGTGTTTGAAGAGGGTGGAAGAAGGGAGAGGGAATAAATTATCTTTAATAGTGGACCTCAGGGGGAAAAGAAAAACAAAATATATGATATGACTCGCATATATGTTTGCATGACATTGCTTGTCATGTGCAACAGTGGCTTTTCTAACGCAGTGGTGTTTTACATGCAGGGTGAAAAGGTCAAAGAGAGACTGACCCCTGTGCTGAACCTGCTGACCGAGTGCTCCAGAGGTCACAGAGAGACGAGACGCTACCTTAGACAACAGGCACGACTGCTATTTTAGATTATCATGAGGCAACATTGTCTAATAAAACACTTGCATTGTTTTGTATCTAATTGCATATGTTTTCTCACCGAGTACAGATTCTGCCTCCATTAAGAGATGCTAGCACTAAACCTGAAAAGGGCAACACCTTGAGGAATCGTCTGGTTAGACTGATGACCAACCTGGATACTGAGCTCAAACACTGCGCTGCCGACCTGCTCTTCGTGCTGTGCAAAGAGAACGGTACGGCATAGAAACACACAAGCATAGAGTATGAAAACTGCACGGCAAATTACCACAAAAACAGATTTAAAAAATACAATGCAACACAGTTTCAAAACCGAAAATAACAAAACAACCAATAAACGACAAACACTATAAAATGGCTCTTCCTGTTTTCTATCAAGTATAATGACAGAATAAACATATCAATTACTATTATGATTTTTTTTTAAACTATAAACATTGAGAAAATTATTGTACTTAACTTGACATGTCCTCCTACAGTATTAGTCTGAGACGATGAGGGCTTCTGATGAAATCTCATCATAATCAAGTGTCTGTTAGTTCGCATTAAAAGGAATCTCCCAGATTCATTACTTGGTTTCTTGCAGCAGTACAGTTGGGATATCCAATTTAGGATTTTTAAAGAGGACCTATTATTCCCTTTTACAAAGACTTAATTCTGTTTTTGGGGTCTAATAGAATAGGCTTGAATGCTTGAATGTTCAAAACCACTTTATTTTCCCCATATTCTCCATTGTTGCAGCTAATCTCTTCCCAGTCTGTCAGTAACGCTCTGATTAGTTTCTGTCTCTATGAAGCCCCTCCTTCTGAAATCCGCAATGTGCTCTGATTGGTCGGCCGGATCAGTGTGCTGTGATTGGTCAACCGCTTCAAGCGTGTTTGGGAATGTCATACCATAACTGCGAGTATAAACATACTAGTAACTAACTCAACCAGGCCCCACCCCTTTAATTAATGGTTACCTTGGGTTGGTATTATTTAAATGAGGAATATTGTGACATGTTCGTTCCCAGAGGAAAACTCAAGACTACAATGGAGGCGTTTCAGGGAGTTCAGAAATAGTGACACTGATATAGAGAATAACTCCCGCTGGAGAGACCTTGTGAAACTTTGCAGACCTTTTTCATGCTCAAACTGCAACATTACACACTAAAGAGAGACGAATATGTAAAATAGCATTATAGGACCCCTTTAAAGTATCAGCTGATTTATATTTGCTTTGCCATTTTCAACTTCAACTCCACAAAAGCATGAATCTACTATTACGTCCTTAAGTCCTAAAGATAATGTAGTGGGCGGGACTAACAGAAACTGGCGAATCTTATTTGACTTTTCATTTTGACAAGCGTAATGTATGCCCTAAAAGGAGAGGGAACACTAGGAAACTGTCTGCAACTGACCATGGAAACTCGCATTTAATTATTCCTTAACTAAATGTATACATTTATAGTGTGATAAGACGTTTATTATTTTTTTTATTTTGTTTTTTTATTATTACACTTTTCCATTCATCTATTTGGAAAAGAACCAACTTTTGATTGGGTGGGCCACATTTCAACCACTGTATTAAACACCCATGAGTTTTACCCCCAAAACCTAATATGCAGTTTTTTTCTTGGATATTCCAGTGAGACGTTTCGTCAAGTACACTGGATATGGGAATGCTGCTGGGCTCCTGGCCACTAGAGGCTTGCTAGGAGGTCAAAGGTCACAGGCCACCTCATCAGACACACGCTACTCTAGCGACTCCGACTCTGACACCGAGGAGTACCGGCAGATTAAAGACCGCGTGAACCCAGTGACGGGACAGGTGGAAGAGGAGCAGCCTGATCCCATGGAGGGAATGACAGAGGACGAGAAAGAAGAGGAAGCTCACCGGCTCGTCAGTCTTTTTAACAAACTCTCAAAGTAAGGAACTTAAACCACTTATCAAAACACCAGTAAAGCTTTGTACACACTGCTCTCACACTCTCGCACCTTTTCCTAAACAGGGAGGATGTGATTCAGCCAATGGGATTGAACCAAGCGGGTCAGCTGGTGCCACTGTCAGAGCTCAGGGACTTCTCAATGGAGGAGAGGGAATCGGAGGAAGAACACGATGACCTGGAGAATGTGGAGTAGAATCGGCATAGATGTGGTGACCAAAACTATATACTTATAACTTAAAATAACTAGTCTTAACATTTTAACAGCTTAAACATAAAAACATTCCCTTATATTACCTGAATATATCTAATTAAGACACATTAATTAATTCATACTCTACGGTTCAGAAGTTTGGGATCAATAAGATACTTCACCAATAGACCATATAAAATATAAGATTTAAAAAAATATATATCACTAATTAAAATGCTTCAACACGCACGTTTAAACAACAATAAAATCAGAAATGGATTTTCACTGTCAGCGCATCACTCGTGTGATGCCCACTGTTCGTTTTTCAAGACTAGGCTACTTTATTTTTTTTCATTCAACAGTGCGCTTGATGAATGGATTACACTGAAGTTCTGGCGAAGAGAAACGCACAGACTGCAAAAACATTACCAACTAAATAAAAGCGCATTCTATTCTTGAGTGTTGTCGCGAGTCGTGCTCTTGCTGATATGGCATATATACTACCTGATGATCAGTAGTGGTTCACCGTAGTTTTTCCTCTTTGTCGCCATCTCTGTTCGAAATTTGCAATTGCAGTTATTCGCGGAATTATACAATTATGTGGGTTGTGCCTCGGCATGGCCAATGAATCCAATGTTTTGAGGAGAATGTGCGGCTGTCAGTCACTGCGCCGGTGTGGAGACTGGCATTCGGAATCACAGATTCCACTCTTTGGAAGTATGTCCAACATAAGAATTTTCACTGGAAAATGTCGTCTGAACAAGTAACATCCACTTTTGTTCTGACCAACTAAGGGGAAAAAAGCATTGCAGTAAATCGCGCTGATTAAATCTAACGATTGCTTATCATATCACGCCAAACCGTGCAAATTATACTTTGTTCTCAAATTGTTCATGTTAACAACATCAGCATTGCGTGACTACATTTAATGCCCTTCAGATATTTATCCTTGTTTTCGCATGGGCCGGTTGCAGTCTCTTTTTTTCTGTAGCCACTCCGAAGTCCGAAGTCTTTTGCGTTTTACACAGGGTGAATCTCCAGTTGTCTCTGGTCATTGTCGTTTGAACCTTTCTGGAACCGCCATCAAATTGATAAGTTTAATTATATCAAGTGCTGTGAGAAAAGGCTATAAATCTTCACCTCCAACATCCTCACACTCATAGTCTACTATCCGAGACTCTTCTTTATGTGTACAGATGTGACGTAATGACGCAAAGACATGCTAGAATTTCCAGCTGAAATCCACCAGTACCAGTGGAATTAAAAACATTATTATAAGCTTACCGTTTTGAATCGAGCTAAGGCAAGCAGAGAGTTTTGATCACTGACTGGTTATGTACTTGCTCAAAAATTAATTTTGGATAATTTTTAACCCAAAAAAGTTACGGACTACAGCTTTAACTCAAAAATAACTATTAAATAATAAAATAACTAGAGAACTTGTTGAGTAAAATCAACTTGAAAATGCTGTCTCATGAAACAAAGGCGAATCCGTAAGTTCTTAACAATTTAAAGGTACACTGTGTTATTTCATCAATCAATCGTGAAAGTGGTGGTTGAAAGCTTCTGGCAACATTAAATCCAGGAAAAAAAGACAATTCAAGAGAAAGAGCAAGTAGAGATTCACGAGTGCAGACATGCAAAGTTTGAACAGACAAGACAAGAAAGTCTTGAAAGCTGCAATCTTTTTTTTTTTTTTTATGAATAAAAAAATATATTTCAAAACATCACCCCTCTGCTTTTTTCACAAATCACACCCTGTGTGTGACGCTGAAGAAGACCGGAGTAATGATGCTAAAAACTCAGCTTTGCATCACAGGAATACATTTTAAAATATATTCACATAGAAAATATTTATGTTAATTTGTAATAATATTTCACAATAATACTGTTTTACTGTATTTTTGATTCAAAATGCAGCCTTGGTGAGCAGAAGAGACTTCTTTCAAAAATCTTAAAGATCCCAAACTTTTATAATGCATTGGACATCTAAATAATAAAATATAAATCTTAATTTTTCAATTAGTCAATGCATTTAAAATGTGTTGTGATGTGAAGGACACTATATTCTTTAAATGTTGCTTTGGATGCTCGTTAAATGTTTTATTTTCTGAGATTGTAGAATCAGTGGTACAAACAGTGTGTCGGTTTAATGTAAGTTAGATGAATCCCTCTAGGACATGTTGTGGTCTTCCCTCCCACATGGCTGAATATTAAATGTTAAACCTATGTGTGAACCGGTTTCATCAGTTCATTGAATACTACTGATTCAAATGATTCACTCACAAATCTGATACCATGGCTTATCGATCAAATATTTTAGAACAGAGTATAACTAGAAAAATGTATATTCATTATAGAAATGTATTGTAATCATGATCACAACTTGTAATAATTGCTTTAATGAAATCATTGTTACATGATATTAGCTAACTGCACTATTTATATTATCTTAGAAATGTACATTTTTGACATATGGACATTACTTTAATACAGTCAACACTAGTAAAGATCACTCTAAATTGAAATGTAGAAGCATGCATCTTTCTGTAAAGCTACTTTGAAACTATATGTATTGTGAAAAGTGCTACAAATAAATGTGAATTGAATTTAAATTAAATGTTTTAAACTTTTCCATGACTTTTTGAGATTTTTTTAATTTGCATGCTTTTTCCATGCCTGGAAAACACGTAAAATTCCCTGATATTTCCAGGTTTTACATGACTGGAAAGTGAAACCATGAGACTGAGTGCAAACTAGTTCATATTAGTTGAAAAAGCAAAAGAAACAGGGCACATCAGTGGAACAATGAAGTACTGGAGCCCACAAAATGAACACAGTTCAGATTCAGTTCAGATTCAGTTCAGTCAGAGATATAACAAAAATCTAAATCAGACCATAAAAAGATTTGAGGACACAATGTGAAAAGACATGATTATTCAATCTGACACTATTGTATTATGAGAAATGTAGTCGGGTAAAACCAGACTGAAAGGCACATTAGACTTTTAATGATAGTACAAAACTTGTTATTTGAAATCCCTCCATTTAAAATATGACTCCCTTTGTAAACTTCTTTATGTATTTTTATCTACTGAATCAATGATTATTGTCTTGTACCATTACTGAAAATTTGTTCGGCAAAATTAGTCCACACACCTTTAATAAATACAATTAACCATGGAGTCGCCACTAAGTAAACAGTTTAAAGTGCCCTATTATGCTTTTTCTAATATAAGCTTTCATGCAGTGTGTAATATAGCTGTTTGTGAATGTAAAATTTCTGCAACGTTTCAAAGATCAAAGTGCACCACAAATAAAGTTATTGGGCCCTATCTTGCACCCAGCGCAAGTGACTTTGTACACCGACGCATGTATCATTCCTATTTTGCACCCGCGCACAGCGGGCTTTTCCCTCCACAGAAGCACGTCTGTAAGTTAGGAAATACACTTGCGCTCCCGGGGGCGGTTCAGCGCAAAGAGGAGGCGTGTTTCCGGCGCAAACGTTCCTTCATGCTATTTTGCAGGTTTAGAAAACAATTGCGCCACTAACCAGGAAAAAATAGTTTAAAGTCAGTGGCGCGTTGCGCATGTTATTCATATGCTATTTTAAGGGCGCATGCTTGGCCATAATCAATGTAGCGTGTGCACAACGCGCACTTTGATTCTCTCATCTACACAGAAGCAGCAGTTTTCATTTTTGCAAATCATACATTATTACGATAGATAGATAGATAGATAGATAGATAGATAGATAGATAGATAGATAGATAGATAGATAGATAGATAGATAGATAGATAGATAGATAGATAGATAGACAATTTATTATAAAAGCATACATCTAGCTTACACATTTACCCAAATTATCATACGCCTGTTTAACCGAAGTTAACTTGGGTGGTTTCTCTCTTTTACGGCCGTGACGAGAGCGTTGCTCTCCTCGGCTGTGAACCGCTCCTGGCGTGCGTCTGGCAAATCCGCCGTTACAATAGCAATCCGCTATGGAAAAAGCGCGTCTGCTCTTAAAGGGAATGTGAGATGACGCTCTGATTGGTTTATTTCACGTTACGCCCAAACCACACCTATGAATAATGAAGCTACTTCAGACCAACCCATTTTAGATTTGCGCCTGGCGCAAGAGTCATTTATCCCGCCGGTATAATAGCAACAGCGCCCGAGACCCGCCCACAAAGTTACTTGCGCATTGCGCTTGACACTTGCGTTTCAGATCGTTAAAATAGGGCCCATTGTCTCCTAAAAGAAAGAACTGCAGAAATGTGTTTCAGTCTCACTTCCTGTTACAAACCTTTGTAACAATGAGAATCTATGGTCTTCATTGGCTGAACAAGTTGTACTTTGCCCCGCCCTCAAACACTGTAGTTGTAGGTGAGACTGGAAGAGTTTGGTTCATGTTGTCGACATGTCGAGAAGACGCTGAGAATCCACGTTGCATGCATTTCAAAAGGACGAAGACTCGCGCTGGAATTGACCCGGAAAAAAACAACGCCAACAACTGGGACGTCTGACCAATCAGAGCAGAGTAGGCTCTCGGAAAGGAGGGGTTTAGAGAGACTGAATCTTCGAACTAACCGTTTCAGACTCTCTGAGAAATGAGGTGATGTGAAAAGTATATTATTAGAAAACGAAAGTGTTTTTTGACCTTGGATTGTACCTTTGACCTTATAATTTGACTTTATTGTAGGAGACTCCAAAACCACATTAGAAGCCTTTAAAATAGCATAATGGGGCACTTTAAGAAGTCATTTCAATTCATGCCAAATAAGTATAGAGTCAAGCCTTTTCACTTGGTCAGAGGCGATCTTTCTAACACAACTCCATCATTTGTTCCAGAGAGAGTTGTAGCTCCACTGACTGCAGTGAAGACGCCCCATGTGCAACAGCCAACGTCTTCAAATCCTCCAGTGAAGTCAGAATAACCTAACCAAACCAGAGAATGGGAAAGAATCTGGGAAATTAGTCATGATACAAATTTTTTTTAATGTTTTTTTTTTATATACTCTGACAAAAATCACTACTGGTGCCTCTAAGAAATTGTGAATACAAATGAAGCAGTAAGCCACAAGAGGCATTACATTACAGTCAGTGACTCAACAGGTATAGAAGCAGAATGCTTCACTGCAACATATGGCTTTGAGTGGATAGTCACATGTGACTGTGGCCATAACTGCAATATGATGAAAGATACCAATGTTCAATAAACAGTTGAATTTCTCAACCCTGTAAAGCCTGACTTATGGAATAATAGTTTATTATAGTTATTACAAGCCGTTTATTGAACCTTTAGACAATTTTTTTTTTTTAAAGCATACATGTTTTTTGTTGAGTATCATATTTGATATATCAAGGCTTTTGTTTCTCATTTAGTATGATAGTATGAAAAGAACTGATATGAATGTAAATGTGTGCCTTGAAATGTAAGTCACTTTGGATAAAAGCATCTGCCAAATGCATTAATGTAAATGTAAAAATGTAAATGATATAGTGAGAATATGGAGCTCAGACTATATCAGATGTCACTCTGTATCTCTCAATAATATGTTTTAGTTAGATGATTTTTAAATGCTTAGGTTTTATGATCTAATCTAGGTTTTAATTGTGGAAGAAACATAATGTTAATGTAATATAATATGTTAATAATGTAACAATTACATAATGATACAATGAGGATTGACGGATGTACAAATAAACGTTCCTCAAAAGCCTGATGCATCATATTTGATACATTTTAACATGATTTTTCAACAACAAAAAAAGAAAAGATGTATGGATAATCAAGTAAACCTAAGTTACTTCAGTCCAGTAAGTGTCCATCTTGAAATATTACTAACAATATAAAAGTTATTCTTACATTTATGTGATAAAAATCATAAATAGACACAATAGTAAAAAGACACATGAACCACGACCTGAAGGTGAAAATTTTTTAAATGATACTAAAAGGACTTTTACTTGCTAAAAAAAAATATATAAACTAAAAAAACAAGTATAAACTATCAATCAGACGGCAGAAGGCATGTGTGCAACAGATTTTTTTTTTTTTTTTATCATGTTGATAGTTTGCGTACCAAATATGGTACAGTATGTTTTATAGGGTTAATATTAAAAATTGAAATATTACAAATATTTTATATATATATATATAATTTGCCCAATCCTGACCTCTATCATGATGAGTTTCTTCTCCCACGGTCTCATTTTGGGGTCCGGCCACTTCTCTCCCAGAAAGAAGTAAAGAGTATAAGAGGGAGATTCACCGCTTTTCCCCATAAACTCCATCAAACCTAATGAAATGGCATTAACAGACATCCAGCACATTATCCAAGGGATATAGAAGAATCACCAAAATATCTGCAACCACCAAAGATCAACCATACCTGAACAAATACATAAAATAAACATTAATATAATTCACCTGAAATATAATTTCTGAAGAGGAAGATGCCTTGAGGACTGTTTTTGGAGAGCTCTCTGGCTGTTGGGCTTTTTTCATGTTTGCACAAACCCCAGTAGATCCTGCTGTTTCCCCAGCGGTGGCCATAAACCACAGCATCCGATCTCCTGATCTCCAGACCGCCCAGATTCTCCAGAATATCATTCGTAAGCTTGGCCTGGTTCTGATCCAGGATATCATCTGGAGGAGGAAGCCTCACCACTGGTAGATCAGCACTGGACTCATCCCTATGGGAGGAAAGGGTGGACTGTTAAGTATTCATCTATTATATTCAAACATTCAGTGGTGCTAAAACTGAAAGTTGATCAGTAAATTAAGTACAAAAAAACCAACATGTTTCCCTGATACATCAGTCTGAATCCAGCATCATTCTCCACCAGCTGTTCTAACACCATCTTCCCTTTGTAATACACCTTAATCCGAAAAAATGTCTCTGTGAAGGAAATTAATGAATGGAAGAAAAGCTGTGTGAGTAATTAAACACCAGTAATTGATGTGAAGAATATGTCATGGTCTTAGGTTCTACCTACCCAGTTTTGGTTCAGGAATGGCACCCTGATCCCCTTCAGCATGTGGTGGACACGCCGCCGGCTGCTGATATTCTGGAGAATGAGGATTCACAGCCGTTGGTGAAATCTGCCCCAAACCACCAACAGCACCCCCAGCTGAAGAGAAGGCTCCAGGAGTGTCCACTGTTTGATGATGGGCCATCCCAGTAAACTGGGTTTCTGAACAATGATTCACTTGGAAGAGTTGTTGTTCCCTGTATGACTGATCTGGATTCCAAATTTCATGGACTGAAACAAAAACGATAAGTGAAATTCACAATGCACTGTCCTTTACATCATTATTTAACTAAAAGCAATAATCCATGTACATTGTAAATCAAGTGGCCAAAAGTGGTGTCCGGAGGGGATTAAACCATCTAAATATGAAGAAAATATTCTATTTTATTATTATTATTATTATTTTTAAATATGAGTGAAGAACCACACACTAATAATGGTTAGGGTCTTTATCTGACAAAATTATTTGGCATAAAAGCCAAACTACAGCTACAGGTTTTATTTCACTATGCAAATATGAAAATGCATAGAACACAGAAAGTGCGCAGGAAAAAGCAGACACTGTCTACTCGACAACACAATCAGTTATTAATATTTTGTTGGTTCTCTCTTGTTTTTACATGTTTCTTTGTATGACAGCCAGGCCAAAAATTATGCCTGGATAATTTGACGTGTCATTGCGTTATCACGATAAAACAACATGCTTACAAATTCTTCAATTAATTTTTGGTAGCACTTTATTTTACAGTCCTGTTCCCCATGTACATACTATGTACTTATTATAGTTATTACAATAGCTGGGTAATAACTAGGTACTAACCCTGAACCTATCAGTAAACCTAACCTTAGTTACCTCATATTACACAGTATTTTATACACGTAAGTGGACATACTGTAAAATAAAGAAGTGCAACTGAATTTGTAATAATATTTGAATAAAGCATGTCAATTTCTCTTGAAATTGGACATCACTTTTGGCCACTACTGTGTGTGTGTGTGTGTGTGTGTGTGTGTGTGTGTGTGTGTGTGTGTGTGTGTGTGTGTGTGTGTGTGTGTGTGTGTGTGTGTGTGTGTGTGTGTGTGTGTGTGTGTAATAAAACACTTTTTTTTATATCATAATATAACAATAGCATACATTATGCATATAAAGATTCAAATAATGGTAAAATCATAGAGTTAATCCATATCATATTTTGCTTTGTACTACAGCCTCCTATAATACACTTTTCAATCTACCTTGGGGGGGACTTTCTTGAAGGTTTAGTCCAGTTAAACGTCTGTCTAAACCTTGGTTTGCTAAGAAAGAAAAGATCAGAGTAGACAAAGGAGATAAAAGTAAAACATAATGTCATCACGATTAAAGGCCTACCTCAGCATTATATAACAAATGCATGACTGGGTATAATAAAAAAAAACTGCTTACTAGAGAACACGTTTTCCTCCTCCAAATATAGTTCTGGAGAAAACTAAAAAACAGAAAACAAATTTTCCAAGTCAGTGTGTGTACTGTATGTCTTATCCGATGCCACAGGGTTGTCTATTTGAATGTGCTTTTTCTAAAACCCAACCTGACAAGCACAGAATAACTGATTAAACAGAAACTCACATCAGTCTCTTGAGACCCTTCCGATCCTGAAGGCGGGAAGGATAGAAAACAGAAAAGGTTCATAACAATTCAGTGAACAATCTTCTTAATGACATCAACCACACATGTATTGTTTCTTACCTGCAGAAAGACTATCAGATGGAAACTGATACACTTTATGCGGATCAGCAGTGTCATTCTTGTTGTCCAGTACCATCTTGAAGCCTTTGGCACGAAGAGCGCTTCGGAAGTTTCTCTTCCAAACGGAGGGATCTCCATTCATCCTGCCGTCTCCAGAAGCGCTGGTCTGAGCCCATGCCTGACGGGACCAAAATACAGATATTAGAGGAAAAGTACTCCTACATTATTATAGTGTCCTCTTGTGAAAAAGAAATGTGCTTAACTGTATTAAATGTGCACTTGTAGTGTACTTCAAATCTAAGTGTGCTTAAAGAGAGTATGCATTAGAGCTGCACGATTCTGGATAAATTGACAATCACGATTTCTTTTAAATAAGGATCAAGATTCGCCCATGATTCTGAATAGATAATTAAACAAAATAACATCAAATTTACTAGAGGCTCTGCAGCAGACTATATTTAAAAAATTCATTTTGAATTATTTTATTTTTTTATCGGTTTGAATGAAGGATTCATTGACTCACTCATGAAGACTTTACTTGTTTCGTTACTGGATGAATCAGTGATTTTGAACAAATCTCTTGAATGAATAATTCAGTGACAAATACATTTTTTAACAGTCACTGCAAGTTGGTTTCAAAAGGTGATTTGCTCTATTTTGATCGCTACCGTAGACATCAGTGTTTATATCCGAACTATAAATGTTTATCCCAGTACTTCTGGGATCACATGAATTATTGTAACACAGAAATAATGATACTGTCTGGTTAAAAAGTTTGTTAAGCTGTTTCATATAGCATGAGAACTGCTCTCTACATGACATAAATAGATGTTTCAGTGGATATGACATTAAAGTATATTTTAGTTTACCATAAATGCTTGTCAGTACAATGAACGTTAGACATATTTCAAAGACAACATAAGTAATTATGAAATTAGCCTACATATAAAGATCTACTTAGATCTAATGCACTATATATACACTAATATATCAATAATATACCAAAAGTGCCATTGCATTGCTATGGTATTATCAAATTAAATTATTTTAAAAGGATGGTTCACCCAAAAATGAAAAGTTTGTCATCATTTAAAACCAGTTGATGGGGGTGGGAAATACTCTGGAAGTGGAAGTCAATGGGGCCCATCAACTGTTTGGTTACTTCTGTGTTTAACAGAAGAAAGAAACTCATACAGGTTTGGAACAACTTGAAGGTGAGTAAATGATGACAGAATTTTCCTTTTAAGTACCTTGGAGTATCATGTTAAAAACATGGCACATTAATATGGTAATCAAAAACTAGTATGAATGATAATGGATCTTTAATAATGACAAATAATGCTTATTTTCACCTTGAATATGAGGACATCATCACTGTTTTTGTCCTGTCTCAAAGCATGCTTCCATGGGATGCTAAACTGCTGAAGTTCTTGATTGGTCCAACACACTCCAGGATAACTTCCACTCTGGATTTTTTTGTACAACCAGGGAACGAAGAGTGGTTTTGTTTGGGTCATGATGATGCAATCAGACTAAACTATACACCACACCAAACCAAACCATCAATGTACCTGCACAAACAGAAGAACATGCTGAAATATCCTTACATTCGTTTACAGACTCTCACAACTCCAGGTCACACTGTTTTATTTCAAAATATATCATAATATGATAAAGCAATACACCCCTAAAATACAGTAAAACCTAAAACACCTTTCTTCTAATGTCAATGTTTGACTGAACTTTACAGTGTAAACATTTTCTTACATATCGGATACCGCCGAGGACATTTTAATTTTAAACATGACATATCTTGGGAAGACATTGTGTATAAGGAAAAATGTGATCTCGGGAGTCAAATAACAAACCATAAGTATAATAACAAAAACACCATGGCTTTTAATCGTCACTTACCGTGTAAGGTTACATCGACAGTGTGTTCTGTGGCCTGTTGTGTTTGTCAGCGAACTATGAGACAGGCTCGCTTGTCAGTTCTGCATTAATACCGGGCTTTATTCAACAGATTGTCCCTTGAGGTCAGGTGTTAAACATTACTCGGGAAATCCATGTCAGTTTCGATTTATCATTTTGACGTCATTGTACACGTCACCCCCTGAGTGTTTTACCCTAGATGGCCACTAGATGGGGAACATTTTATCATTTATTTTGGAGTTGTCCTCATTCAGTTTGTTTTTAGTCAGATTTCTGTTCCTTTATTAAGGCTCATATCATGCCCAGCTTTCAACTGTGCTCTTTTTCTCTTATGAAAAGTCTTATCATAAGGAATACCACTTAATCGGCTAGCTAAATTTAGTATTCATAAATGTAAATTTGGAGGAAACAAGCCTTTGTTTTAAATTTTAAGAGCAGAAATTCAACAATACCTAAACAATATTGGGTTTGAAAAATAAGAAAGCTGCAAAGTGCGTTTCAATCTGTAAACATTTTCACATTTTTGTTTATCTTTTAAGTTTGTCACTGTTTTTGTATAGGCCTATGTCTTTTATGTTTGTTTATTTGGTTTACTCATTGTACCCCACTGACTGTAGTTGTAATTCTTAAAAATCAATAAAAAAATAAAAATAAAAATAAAAATGACCACTAGATGGCGTAGACGACCAATATCTGCAATTTGGTCAGCACAATAGGTTTGAACAACGTGAAAATCAACGACATTTTCAAATATAGTCTATCCTCATGAGACCCATAGACTTTTGTCCTCTGTAGAAAAAATTATTTCAGGAAAAAACCTCTCAGGAAAAATCTGAATATGACTTTCTGTCGATTTCATACATGTCCTCTGTAGATGTAACCAGGACTTTTGGGGAGACACAAGTGAATAGGGAAAGAAAATAATGTTCTTCCTACGAAATATGATATTCTTATGAAACTGTTGCCAAGTTATTACTCCCATTATTACACTTCTTTTTGCATTACATGTTGCCCCAAGAACACATTAATATGCCAATTAGATGCAATGTATAAATCCATTGTATAGAATGGGGATACCCATTTATTGCCATGTTTACATGCATATTGTAAAATAGTATATCAAATCATTGTAATATCTTTCATAACATAGTTGAGAATCATCTTTATACAAAGTTTGCTTTAAAAAATTTTAATTGATTGGTGAACTTTTTTTCTAGTTCTCTTGATGATATTATTCTATTGACTTTAAAAATGTCTGATTAGTACACCTATCAGACATATTTATATTTATTTTACAGGGCATTTTGTTCAGAGCAGCGCTTTCATTCTGTAATCAGCGAGTAATCCTGCCATCTGTCTGATCAAATGCACAAAGATTTGGACACACCCACTCCTATTCCTCATTATTATTAAGAATTATCATCAGAATTGTGAGCAAAAACGTCAACCAATCAAAACTTTTAAATCTGTGATAAAACACCAGCTTTTAATTTATAATTGTATACAAAATCAAGAATGCAAGCACGTCTTTAGATTTTTAGGGTCACGAGAAATATAAATTCAGTGCCAATGTACTTTTCGACTGCATATTTCCCAAGTAATTGTATAAATTGTAGGTCACAACCGTACTTTCTGGTCATACTTTGAAAATATTCCAAAACAATTTGGACCGTTTTTCATAAAAAGCTAGACATTTGAACTTTTCTAGAAAGTTCCAGGCTGGAAATACCCTGCTGTTTTGCGGCCTAAACCGAAGATGAATAGATCATAAAATATAAAGCAACAGAAATAATACACAATAACAGCAAAAAGGGGAAGTGTAATGAAGTCATGGTCAAAAGTTCAAGGAAAAGAACAAACCTTTGCATAAAGTCATTTAGGGAAGAAAGTTCTGTTGAAGCCAAAGAGAGAGAGAGACAAAGATCTGACTTGATTAATTCTCCCGTCACAAAGTGAAATCTGACTTTGAGCAAAGTGCAAACCCAGAGGAAAAAAGCATATCTTATTTGAGACAAAGTAGTTGTTGACGGTTTTATTTGTTTGTCAAATACAGGGATAGTCCATGTACAGAAGAACCGGAGGATTTTTGTCAAGAGCTGTACAATATTTACACAAAGGCTTTACTTTTGAAAGAAGCACAGTATTAGATTGTTCCAAAATAATACTCAGAATACAGACAAAAGACAAACAAATAAAAACAAATTTCCATTTTAAATAGTACTAATACATAATCCCTCCCTAATGGGAATCAGATGCTTCACTCTCACTTTCAACGCCATTTGATTTTTTTTCTGTAGAATGCACTGCAATAATACCGTTTGCGTAGCTTGAAATAGTTTGTTCTTTCTTTTCTCTTCCGTAACAGATAAAAACGGTAAGACATTTTCCATTGTATCTACCCACCTTCGATGAGCAAAAAGGAAGACAGCTCAGAATGTGGCAATAAGATCCATTTATAACATCTGAACAAACATTATTTGAACCGTTATGAAGCATTACTTGTTTGTATAGTATGTGCGAAGTCCTGTTAAAAATGTCTTTATAAATAATAAAAATGCATTACTTTAGCTCACTTGTTTCACGCGTGTAGACTAAAGCGTTGAATGTCATCACATGTCGTTGCACGCATCTTCCCATGTCCGCTTTCCAATCTGCACTCGTTTATAAAACAGAACCTTCACTCTCTCTCGCTCTCGTTTCAGAAAAAAAAGCCAGAATAAAACTGCTATAGTCTTAAAAAATTATCTGTGTAAAATTCAGTAACAGACTTGCTCCTAGTGTCGACACGAAGCGAACTCCTCCTGTCAGTTATTTCCCACGGTGAATCAGTCAATTCAAAAAGTATAAAGACTCCACACAGTATATTCCTTGGTTCTGTGTACCATTTCCTTGGGATTCAGTGAATTCAGTAAGGTCAGCCCATTTCAGGTGCTCTCAGTTCGTCTGAGCTCTCAGGAGGGTATCCTGCACCGGGTCTGCGGCCTCGGTGACGTTTGTGAAGAGTTAATCGAGTTATTGGTTATTGTCGTCGCCCGGTCCTCTTCTGTCGCCGCTGCGTAAGAGCCGTTTAAAAGAGAATTTCTGTAAATCCGAAGAGGAGGGAAGGGGAGCTAGGCAACAGTAAATCCAGCTTCTTTGTACATTGAGGCCTCCTCGATTTGCCCCTCCCTCTCAAGCTTTGGTGCTGAGGGCCATCAGCTCTAAGAAGGAGTTGAAGAGCGTCTCCAGCCAGCTCTGATTGGCCATGCACTGCTGAACAACCTCCTCTTGTCCAGGATCTTCTGAAGCCTGCTCTATAGTGTTCGTCTACAAGAAAAGACGAGAGAGTTTTAATAGTGCGTTCATGTATGCGTTTGTTTACTCCAGCTGCTTTTGGGAAATGTAGTTCTTACCTCTTTCTTGCAGTGTAAGAAGGTATGATATTTATAATGATGCAGTGAATGGTAGAGACTGTAGATTCGACATGTGTCTGTTGACAACTTGAGGTCCTGGAAGAGACAGGGATGGTGACATGTTAGAATCTGAATTCTATTACAGTTTCTACATTGTTCCTATTGGTTATGAAGGCTGCCAATTAGTGCTGCACGATTAATCATATCGCAATCGCGATGTCAAGTCAAGTCAAGTTTATTTATATAGCGCTTTTCACAATGCAGATTGTATCAAAGCAGCTTCACAGTATTTAAATTAAAATAATACATCAATGTTTGTTTCTAGTGGAAAACGTCCATGTTTGGTAATGCTGATCAATAGTATTGTTGATTGATTAATTAAATGAAATATCCCCAAATATCCCCAACTGAGCAAGCCAAAGGCAACAGTGGCAAGGAACCGAAAAACTCCATCAGGTGTCCTAATGGAGAAAAAAAAAAAACCTGTGATGTCAAGCCTATGCAATTATATGAAATAAATAAATGCATGTGTGGACATGACAACCCATTCTCTCTGAGAGTTGTTTGCCCATTTTCTACACCGCTAATAAAAAGACCAGTCAGTTTCAGTTTAGGCAGTGGCGCGTATGGTCACGTCGTGAGTCTTCCCAGTGTGCAGCGCAGAGAACAGGTGGAGATGGACGCTGAGCAGACGGACACTGAACTGGAGACCAGAAAACTATAATATAAACATAAATATTTTGGCTATAATATAACCAACACTGAGCAGAGAGACTCACGCGATTGACACTTTTCACACGCTCTCACGCCACACATCCATTTTCTCAAAGAGCAGCAAAGAGGACACTGACACCGGAAGACTAGACATGCAGGTTACTTTTGATATGAAACTAATTCTCAGCTCTCAGATTCTGTCAATTTTATTACGAAATTCAAACAATAGCGTGTTGGCGCTTGTAAATGTGACGTGACAGATCGTGGTCGTGAACCGAACATCTCTTAGCCTACTCTTTACTACTAGTTAATAGTAAATAAGCACGAATGAACAATAGGTGTGTTGAAAGATACAGTACAACTTGCCAAAATGTTTATGCCTCGTTCATAATATCAATAAATCAGGGTTTTTTTCAACCGCGGAAAGAGGTCAATAAAACAGCTGGAGAACGTTAACGTTACATTTACCTCAGGAAAGCCATTTGATGATAGCACGTTAGTTGGCTAGACAAATTATATAAAGAGAGGAGTATTTTGCTAAATATGTGCACTATATTAAATAATTATTATATTTTTACTTATTAAAATATTGTAACATTGTTATTATAGCGTAGTAAAAACCACAATATATTTAAACATTAAAAATGCAAATGCAAAAATGAACAGGCTACCTAATATTTATCCAAATGAATCAATATTGAATCAAGATCGGAATCAAATCGAAATCATGAAATTTGTGTCAAGCAATAATAAAAACAGTAGCCAACAAGTCATTGTACCATGTAAACATTGTAACATGTTGTCACTAAACTTGACAAAGTTCTGTTTAGTTACCAAATGCTTTGACAATCACAATACACTTACACCAAAAATGATCCACAGACTGAGTTTAGACATATGCATATGTTACATCATTCTTAAATGTCCCTGCTTGTCTGGATAGAATGTTCAAAATATCTTATTTTCTTGAGCATACAAATGTTCTTATTTATTGTTCTATTTATTTTATACCATTGTACTATTGAGACAATAACAAGTTTGCAGTAATGCAGAGATGTCATTATTTAATTTTGAAAAAATATAATTTTAATTTGAAAACACTGTTTTTTTAGTTGTTGTTGCAAGTTTGAGTTGAGAAATACACATTTCAGCATTATCGCTACTCTGTGTTTGCATTTTCCTTGAGAACCAAGCAAGTTGACTCATGAAACCATTTGTTTATTATATTGCAATCGCATATCGCAATCGCAATCGCAATATTGACCTCAATAATCGCAATGTGACATTTTCCCCAAATCGTGCAGCCCTACTGCCAATGGATTTAAAGTGTTAAAGAGGCCATATAACACCCTTTTACAAAGTCTTGATTTTGTTTTTGGGTTCTACTAGAATAGGCTTTCATGCTTGAATGTTCAAAAACACAATTTTTCCTCATATTCTCCATTGTTGCTGCTCCTCTCTTCCCAGTCTGTCAGTAACGCTCTGTTTAGTTCTCTATAAAGCCCCTTCTTCCGAAAAGCACACTGTGCTCTAATTAGTCGAATGGATCAGTGTGTTGTGATTGGTCAAGCGCTTCGAGTGTGTTTGGGAATGTCACGCCCCCTTTACCATAGCCGCAAGTTTAAACACACTACTAACTAACTCAACCAGGCCCCGCACCTTTGTTTTGGAGAATAAAGACATCTCCTTGGGAATTATGTAAATGAAGAATATTGTGACATGTTCGTTTCTAGAAGAAAACTCAAGACTACAATGGAGGCGTTTCAGGGAGTTCAGAAGATTCCCTTTGGAATGGAATATTGTGAAATATTATTACTGTTAAAATAACTTGTTTTCTTTTTCAATATGTTTAAAATTTTAATTTATTCCTGTGATGCAAAGCTGAATTTTCAGCATCATTATCTTCAGTGTCACATGATCCTTCAGAAATCATTCTAATATGCTGATTTGATGCTCAAGAGACATTTCTTATTATAATTAGTGTTGAAAACAGTTGTGCTGCTTCATATTTTTGTTGAAACTGATGCATTTTTTTCAGGATTCTTTGTTAAAAAGATCTAAGATTAAAAAATGACAACTGTACAATAAAAACTTAATCCCTCCTTGCTAAAAAAAGAAGCATTAATTAGTTAATTTCAAAAAATCTTTAACCCCAAATTTTGAATGGTATATTATTCTATCTATCTATCTATCTATCTATCTATCTATCTATCTATCTATCTATCTATCTACACACACACACACAAATTGACAGCTCTATTAATTCAATTTAAAAGGGGGGAGTGTTCACAGTGAAAGAATCACCTGTGGTTTGGAAACACTCTTTTTGATTCGGTTCAGAGTTTTGCGGTTGTAGCATTCCCCACTCAGTCTGACCCTCACCGCCCCCGAGTCCAGGGGCTCCGCCATAATCTGAGGGAACGTGTGAAGAGCTTCCTGTGGAGCAGGAACAGAGGGACATTCAGAGAAGAACGGGTTTTACAGGGTTCACACAAGATACTTAAAGTGCTTGAATTTAGCTTTCAGAAATGTCAGTTCTGGAATACCTGGAAAATGGGCTTGTTTTGTAGAAGAGTGCTTACTGTAAGAGAGCTTGAAGTTTCAAAAGAATGTGTAGGTGTTTTAAACGCACAAGAAACAAATATATGTTTTGGAAAAAGTATTTAAAGTCTCATATTCCCCTGCACCTGGTGTTTAAGCGGGTTAACCTCAAAGAACTCAGAATTACAGTAACACAACGTGGATGATTGAAATCCAATCACAGTACGTCACAGATTGCCCAACGTAAAATAGTATTTTATGCTGTAGATGCTTCAGGGCTCAAGCTCTGTTCACAGTCAGGTGAGTTTAATGCTTTACAGTGCAGTTTTTGCACATTTAAGATTTTATTTAAAAAATTCATATATGCGAGTCTCTTTCCGCTTTCAAAATACAGCAGCAACGTGCTATACATAATGCAAACAGTGACTAAAACAAAGGAATAAAGTCTCTAAACAGTCATTTCTGAAAGGCAAGTTATTCAGCATAATGAATTAGCAGTAGAATCCTATTATTTTAGGAGTTTTCCAGTTTCTCATCATGTCATTACAAGACTGCCACCTACAGGCTGTATTTGTTTCATTTGTATTATAGGAATTAATATACAAGCACATTAAACTTTTAACTTTTATATTTATTTTCTACCCTAACCTTTTCCATTTCTAACATTTATATTCTACCCTTAGTCCGAATTATTTTTGTATATTATATCCTGTTTATATTCTATAAAGGATGAAAAGAATGTGAGAAATAAAAAGTCATTTAAGAAAAACCTATTGTATGAAGTCCTTGAAGAAAATTGGTGTTGGAAGCATTGTGTGAAAGTCCTTGATGATGCCTGTTTCTAAGGGACATGAAAGACTACTGAAGCGATCAAATAAAAGAATCAAGCAAGCACAAATACAAAGGTGAATTACCTGGTGCTGGGAGTTCATATTGACTCTTTTCAAAAGCTTCCTCTTCTGCTCACTGAGAAGGCTGTCGATCTTGCGCATTGGAGGAAGATACAGCTCATCTGAAACGGCCAATAACATAAGGAGAAGGGTAAATTTCATCTCACGTTTTGAAAACGACAGCGCAGCAGTTTTTCAGGGAGGTAATCATATTAGTTTACCTTCTGTGTCCTCTAGAGCCTGAATCATGTCCGGGTCGAGTGCCGTACTGACCAGCATCTCCACGTAGCTCCGGTACATCTCACGCATTCCACGCGTGTTCAGGCCAGCTTTTACTGACACTGCTGGACAGAGACATGTCAGCATATATTCACTATCATAACTGTACATTGCCTCCTAATTTATGTCACATGTCCTCATTTGTTACGTCTAAAAATGGTTATTTTGCATTTGAATAATGTCACAATGCAAAAAAAATCGTAATGTTACAAAATATAATTTCCTATTTTTTTCCCTTTTGATTTTAGAATTAAACATGATGTATGATATAGCTTTAATAATAGGGGTGTAATGATACATTGTTATACCGCTATATGAAAACGTAACGATGTGTATCATTGATGTAGACAATTGTATTTATATTTTTGATTTTATCATTTTTATTCCAAATTTTGTGTGCAAATAAATAAAATCTTGATAACATTTTTTTTTTAAAGATTAAAGAAAATGATTGTGATTGTTAATGTGTCACATTAGAAAAATACGCTGCACATTTCTGCTAATGCAGGCCATACACATGTTAAAAGTATACTCACTTTCATCCTCGCTTGCTGAGGAGTCTGATTCTGATGATGAGGGCACTTCCTTCAGCCACTTCCTGCGCTTCTTGGGCGGAGGCTTTGCTGGCTGCGGCTTAGCAGAGCGTTCAGTCTTCCTCTCCTGTCCAGCGCTCCTCTTCTCCTCCTTCACCTTCCCTCGTTCTGTCAACGCTGCCCGTTTCTCAGGTTTCGAAGGCGGCGGAGGTGAAGCTTTTTTCTCTTTTTCCCTCTCTTTCTTTTCTTCCCTGGTTTTAAGCAATTTTTCTCTGTCCCGCAGTTCTTTTGGCCGAATGTTGTTTTTCTCTCTGCTTTCACGTGGTTCCTTTATCTTCTCTCTGTCTTTCTCAACCCTCTCTAAGGGAGTCTGGTTATTGGGGGGCGGGGCTAACTTCGGGACTGGTTGAGACTGCCTCCTAAATAGCAAAAAACAAACAGGATGGTTGCAAAAACATGTCACACTGAAATGACCTGCTGTGATCTAGAATATATCATTATGACACCATTATTAAGCAGGTCAACAGTGCACCACAAAACATGTAAAATACCCTACCCTAGTACATAATGTAACTGTTAAGGGCTGTTAACTATTACAACTATATTAGCATCCATACCAACATACAATAATGTTTTGTTTATTAAGCATCCACTGCAGTGATGGCGACTGTAGCTTTAAATGCTCAAGTCGGGTGGATTTTGATTGGCAAGCAATGATTTTATCGTTCATCAGCTAGATTAAAAATCCTTCTAAAGGTGATGCCAATGATATTGTACCACTGTGTCACTGTTATAGTAGTGTGGACTTTCCTCTTCTCATAGAATTAAAACTTTATAGTTATTGTCCTTTTGTAAACAGCCCTTTACACTGCGACTTTTATAATGACATATAGGACGTGTCCGAAACCTGAAAAATGCAACAAGGCACATGCAAATGTAATGTTTGCGTAATATCCTGTCAACTAACATGCCTTCATCTTATGAGATATATGTGTCTAGTATGCGTCTATGATATCTCACAATCCTGTCGGTGCAGTTAAAGAACTGGTGGAAAAAATGTAAATACTAGTGTTGAAGGATTAGCTGAAAGGAGTTAAGTCACTCAATATGAATAAAGCTTATTTGAATCTCTTCTAGATCACTAAACATGACGCTATTGTGCCTAGGTTCTCTGTCTGAAACAAGTTTCCTTAGGAGATGCCTTCACACTTGTCTGTGAAGTCACTGACTTGACTGGGCAGCAAGACAGATAAAGGGGTCAAAATACCTCAGGTTGACAGAAGGTCTGTGCCAGGGCTTACAGGAACAGACTCTCACGTAGTCTTTTTTGTTTATGTTTTCCAGAAACTTCACATACAGCCGCTGGTAGCGCTTTTTAGCATCCCCAAAGAAACCAAGATACTAGGAGAAAGTAGAGAAATTAGGGAGAAGGGGACAAAAAAAACAGACAAAATTTAGAAACATAGTGACACAACTTAAAATGCAGCTTATACAAATGTCAAAAACAAAACAGAATCACCCATAACTTAATGTGCTGATAAATATTGTACTATTCAATATGCAATTATGCATACTTTCCCTTAAATTGATTTTTACAGTTTCTGATGAAAATCTTGAGTGATGCTTACAGCCACAATTCAAAGTTGTTCTGAATGGTTGCCATGATGGTGCTTTGCAGTTACTAAATTAGTTTGAGTAGTAGTTTAATAGGATGTTATGCAGGTGAATGGGATTATTTAGCCTGTTTTATCAGATAAAAACAGAAAGTGATATTTCTAAAAACCCTGGTTTAATACAGGTAATAATAACAGTGCCATGGTAAACAGCACTAATATATAAGAATCATAATCAGATGTAGTAAACAAAGTAGAAATGGCTGAAAATTGGTGTGCTGCTTTCTACAAATGATGTGATGGGTCATGACTCACATTACTAGTGGCACAAAACTGTCTCTGTCCATCCTTAATCTCAGGGGAAAACTTCTGCAGCAAAGCTTTCTGTACACGCCAAATTGGAGGGGGCTCTCGTCCGGTCTGCAGGGCCAACTAGTGAGAGATGAGATTATCACAAAATTAAACCTACCTATTTGTCACATTATATTTCTGCACATTTGCATTATATATAATAAAAAATACAGAAACAGATTGCCGTACCTTCAGACACTTGATGTCCTCAATCCGCACCACAAACTCATCCCTCTCTCTGAAAATGCCTTCGCCTCCACTCTCACTCTCATCCTCATCAGTCTCTCCAACAATGGCAGCACCGCTCTGTTTCTGTGCCAAGTGCAACGGTAGAATCTGAGGCACAGCTGGCTCTTCAGGGGAGTCGGGCTCTGCAATGGACTCCTGTACTGGAGGAGGACTGGGAGAAGGTGGGCTAGATGATAGAGTGGGCTCTACAGGAGGAGGAGGAGGAGGAGAGAGGACAGGAACAGTGGAAGCCAGAGGACTGGGTGGAGGTGAGGACTCTTGTGGTGGAGATTTCTGAGAGGCGGAAGGATTGTCCTCCTGTGGAGGAGGGGGAGATGGGAGGGGGAGGGGAGGAAGAGGTGATGGCGAGGAGGCGGAGGAGGGAGCAGGGGATGATGGGGATACTGGTGGGAGAGAAGGGGGAGCTTGGGCTTCAATGGCTTCTTGAGGCGAGTCTGCAAGAGAGAAAGGTACTCTTACATTTTCAACCACCTATAGTTTCAACAATACAACAGCAAACAAGTGTTCAACTGTGTCTTAATAATGCCCTATTTTAACTAAGCAAAGGTGTGTGGAGGTGTTTTCTAAGCTGCTTAATTCATACCACTTTCCAAAAAATGACCCTCTCACCTCCAAATTTTGGGACACTTGGCAGCTCCATGTCTGGGACTTTCTCTTTCTCTTCCAGGTCTTGCTCCAATACCTCATCTACATCCTTCTCTTTTTCTTCCATTTCTTCCTCCTGCTCTTCTTTTTGCAATCTTGCAGGCTCAATAGAGTGGGTATGGGCGTGTGAGGGAAGGTGTGTATGCATTGGTGGTTGAGGGCTGAGGGCTGGTGGCTGCTGTGTTGGTGTCAGTTGTTCAGGAGGAGGTGGAGGAGGGGGTGGAGGAAGTGAAGAAGGCTGCATTGAGGTGATTTGAGGAGTGTCATACAAAGCAGAGATTGCGGAGGAGATGCTCTTTTGCAGGTCCTGGTTCTTTCCAACAGAGTCCTCCTCATCGGATGAGAAGGAGGGCAAAGTCTCAAGGTTCCTTTTCAGCTCTTCATCCAAGCGCTTGCATGGGCTAGGACAGCCACCCAAAGACAGTCCCCCATCACTTTCCCCATCTCCATATCCAGATACAGCCGCAGCGGCTGGCGGGGGTGGAGGTTGAGGGGATAATGGGCGAATGCCTCCACTTTTCCCAGGAGATGAATCTTCATTTCCACCGCTGTCAGCTGAGCCCGTTGACATTCCAGATGGCCTTTTTCCAGACTTGAGAAAATCTAAAAATGAGGCAACAAAGCCAGTCTTCTGCGACTCTTTATCTTCCAACTAAACATGAAAGGACAAAATTTGTGATTAGATTAAAATGTAAAAATATGCTCACAAACACTACTGTGGAATCTACACTACATTCTAGGGCTGCACGATTAATCAAAATAAAACCGAAATTGTGATTTGCCTTAGTGCAATAATGAAATCACAAAGACTATGATTTTTGATTAAATAAATATTATTATATTTATTTTTTAATATTGTGGTTTTAATTTTTTTTATAAACTAAATAGTGTATTACAATAGTAATATTTTTTATTTTGTTTAATATTTCTATTTAGTAATAATAAATAGTAAAAAATATTTAATAATAATCATAATTAGGGGTGGGCAATATGACCAAAATCATATAGTAAGTCATCTTAATTATTTAATCTTATAAAAAACATATTTTATTTCACGATAACGATGTATATCACAACATTGTTATATACATTCTTATTACAGTTATTGTTATTACAGTTACAAAAGTTATTCAGTCAAGAGCAGTGAGAAATGCTCTCTTTTTTTGACAGTAGGACAATTTGGATGCTGATACTTTTAAGACCGACTGCACGGATGCATTGTACTTTTGTGTTTTCTCTCTCTACATGTTCACTTTGACACATAGGTATGTGTATTTAACCGTTCAAGCCAATTTAAGTGGTAAAAAACTTCTCACATGCTTCATGTCTCTCAACATACTGAAATGAGTTGTCTTCAGCTATTTATTCCGCTTCAACGGTTTAAAATCAATTTTTAAACCGGTTTAAAGTTTTCAAACGGCATTGTTAAAAAAATGCATGCAAACCATAAGCTTTCATGACCGCACAGTACAGCAACGTCACGTGACGTGAGTATAATCGCAATAGAGATGATAGTCCAAAATCTCTACCGGTTTATCATGTCTACCAGTATATCAGTCACCCCTAATCATAATCATATTTATTATTATTAGTCATATTGATGTAAAAGCACAACATTTTGGGGCAAATTGTGCAGCCCTAAGTAGGCAAAACAAACGTTCTTTATCTTTTTTTTTTTCATTTGTTTAAAAAAATTAAATACAAAATTGCATTTTAAAAATTGCAATTTTAACTAGAAAAATCACAATTCGATTTTTCAGGCCTACTATATTTGCATACCTCTTGGGATTTGGACTTCTTGTCTTGAGGTCTGTTCATGTCAGGCACTCCAGGTGTCCCAGGGCTTAATCCCAAAGAAGGAGCGGAACCAAGAGAACCATCTGAGAGAGCCGGATCAGTGCCTGATAAGGAGTCTGTCCGCAACAAGGCATCAGAAGATGACATGCTTCCAATAGGAAGTTTAATCTAAAAGAGGAAGATAAGACGTTATAGAAAATCTCCTGGAAAGTGATGAAATGAACATACAAAATTAAATATCCAATGTTATTCAATGCTATACAAACATTATTTCTGATAACTGATATATTTATTCATCTGTAATGACTACCAAAGTTGTAAGTTTCATTTTAGATAGTATATTATAAATTGAAACAGTGCTTTTTCAATTTTAACAGCTCACCTTGATGGGTTTGATTGGCTCCTGATGCTGTGTCTGCTGTTGTGATTGGTGATGCATTTGCTGTTGCATGTGCTGCTGATACATCTGATTTGGATCTTTATTGGCTATCTCCATGTCCATCATGGATTCATCCCGTCTACCTCTACCTCTGCCTCTTCCTCTGCCTCTGCCTCTTTCAGGAACATATGCTGTTCCGTACTCTCCCATCATACCCCTAGAGTGGTGAGGTTCTGGCAATGGGCGTATACGTGGTCGTCCACGTGGCCTTGGAGGTCCATCTCGTTTAGGTTTTGTGGGCTTCCTGCCTCTTTTTTTCGGTCCATCCTGTGGCAACAACTGAGGAGGGGGACCAAGGGATGAGTATCCAAAATCTAGATCACCCATTAAAGGGCTTAAAGTTCCCCCTCCCACTCCACTTGATTTGCGACAACTGGACACAAGGTCTGGTATCAGATCAGGAAGTCGGCTTCGGCTGTTGAGGCGAATGTCAGCTGGGACGTCAGCCTTATCCTCATCATCCTCAAATTCATACTCCTGCGCATAGCTCTTCTTGGGCAAGGAGTTTGGATCAGGTCTCTCCTTCAACAGATGGAAGGAACTGGATTTCAGAAGCTTCTTTGGGCGAGAGGAACAGAAAATTGGAGAGGTAAGACCCCCGGATCCAGACCCAGATCCCCCAGTACTTCCTATTTTGGCACCAGATCCTTCCCCGACAGTTCCAGTTGTCCCCATTCCAAGGCTGGCTGGCTGAGATTGGATTAGTCCAAGCTGCTCTGTGTTGACAGTAGATGGAAGCTCATGAGTCTTCAAGGAGTCAAGATCTAAATGCATGGTTCCATTATCAGTTTCTGAAAGATCATGGCAATACTGCCCATACCCCTGGTCACTGTGATGGCCAAGCATATCATAACTTGGACCTGTATTGTCTCCTCCTCCAGGGTTAGTTTTAATGCCTTCCATTCCTTCCTGCACTGTTTGGCCAGGTGCAACCCCATCTTGACCCTGCCCAGTTCCTCCAGAGCAACTGGATTTGTATTCCTCTGGGCAGAACATATCCTCCATTCCAGGAAAGAACGAGCGGTCCTCATCTGGGAGAAGAGAATCGGGAAAGCAGATGGATGTTAAAGGAACAAACCTCTGGCTCTGTTGGCTTTGATTTTGGTTTTGATTCGATTTTGCGGCTGGATTTCTGGTGTCAAAGTGAGGCTCTCCTTGATGGTCAAGTTGGGATTGAGGAATCTGGGAGGCATGAGAGGGGTGAGACTGTTCTTGTTGCTGAGAAGCTGCAGAGGAGGCCTGTGGAGGAAGATGATGATGGCTCTGCTGATTAGTATGGGAGGGGTGAGGGTGTTGATGGTGGGAGTTAGGATGTTGAGGACCTTGTGATGCTTGTTGCTGTTGGTGGTGATGGTGGGATAGGTGGTGTCCATGTGAGGTTGTTGATAAACTCATGTCTGGCTCAGGGAGATATAACTCCGAGGCATGGTGCTGCGTTGGGTGGTGAGATGAAAGTCTTTGCTGATCCTGTGACTGGCGTCTTTCTACACTTCCTGCTGTTGCTGCTCCAGAATTCCCCCTGCTTCCTTCACCCCCTGTCCTCTCATCCACCATTGCCCCCTCTTGGCTAGATGTCCGAGAGAGGGAATGCTCTAGCATGTCTAGTGAAGACACTGTGTTAGACTTAGGGCGGCTCTGGTCTTGCTGAGAACCATGACCATAGTGACCAGCTGCTTCCAAAGCTTGGGATTGAAGCTGGAGTTGGAGCTGGGATGTCTGAGACTGGGAATGGGTCTCTGATGACACAACTCCCCCAGTGGCTTCCATTAGGGCCTGCTGGCTTACAGAATGCTGCTGTTGCTGAGGGTCTATTTTGCTGCGAGTATGGGACAGCACAGACTGCAGCAAATGAGAAGGTTGGCGAGACTGGTCAGTGGGAGAGTCCATAAGTGACTGTGACTGAGAATGATGCTGTTGCTGCTGTGGTTGTTGTTGATGTTGTGAATGCGACTGATGATGTTGAGTTTGCTGTTGATGTGTCTGTTGATGCTGATGGTGATGTTGCTGCACATCAGGTGTCTTACGCATGTAAGCCATATCTCCTGAATCTTGAGGCTTTTTCTGAAGATCCATGTGTGGGTGAGAGTGTAGGTGTGGGTGTGTTGGTGTATGTGGAGTGTGTTGATGGTGGGAGGTGGAGTGTTGAGGAATGGAGTGTTGGGAATACGGGTCACCCCGTCCATAGTGTACCACTGATCCCAAAGAATCATGATGATGGTGAGGAAGGGAATGTGTTTGTTCTGAACTCCCTCGTCCTCCATCACTTACAGTTCTGTTGCTCTTCTGCTGTGGTTGTTGTTGATGTTGTTGTTGTTGTTTATGCTGCTGTTGATGTTGTTGCTGTTGCTGTTGATGTTGTTGCTGTTGTTGGTGCTGTTTCTTTAGGGACATCTCCAATTGACTGTCCAGTCCAGCTCCACTCCCGGTGCCAGTGACGGCAGCATTAGAGGTGGCACTATGTGTTCGAATAACACTTTGAAGGTGGTACCGCTCTTCTGAGCTTTTGCTCATCTCATAATCAAGCCCCTTATTTTTATCCTGAGCTGGAAGGACTGGAGGCTGCTGGGTGGGCTGTGAGGAATGATGGCTTTGAGGAGTATGGTGATGTGATGCTTGAGGAGTAGGACTCTGGGCTTGAAGAAGGTGTTGGATGAGGAAATCATCATCAACATCATCGTCCTGTTCTGGCCTAGACTCTGTTACACCAAGTATGCTGTTATCAGACTTTGTTTTAGGAGGAACAGATGAGTGGTAGGGTTGTGATCGAGGTCCTCTTGTGTCTGGGTACCCTTGTGGGGAAGGCAAAAACGAAGGTGAGAGAACAGACGATAAATATTTGTTGGATCCTGCTCCAACAGGCGACTGAGCAGGTCGTGAAGGTGCAGGAGAATGCAGACCTGGGCGGATGATTCCAGAATTGCCAGATGGAGATGGGCTGGAATCAGGGATGTGGTAAGATCCACCACCAGTTCCTCCACCTCCCACGCTACCACTGCCTCCAGTTCCTGTGCTGCTTCCACTACTACTACCACCAGTTGTTCCACCACTTGCTCCTGACCGTAGAAGGGCAGGAGAGTGTCCTGATGCACCATAACCCATTGATGGACTTCCAGCACCCCCTAGGGATGGTGGCAGAGACCCATAACCTGAATCAGTCCCATATACTGAATCTGCTGAAAACGATTGACTTCCCAAATTCCCATATCCTTTAGCAACTCCAGAGGTCCTAGCTGAAGGAAGATCATGAGTCTGTGGAGAACTGAAGCCCCCATATGACTGGGAAAGGTGTGATGGGGGAGGCTGATTTGGAGAGAAAGACTGAGGTTGAGGTGGGGTCTGGCCAGTTAGACCACTCGATGACTTGACTGGAGCCACTGGGGATCCATAACCCGAGAGGCACGACTTGGGAAGGGTTTGCTGGGTGGAGTTAGAGGAGCTCTGGGAAGGTTGGGAATGTGACTGGGGTGGAGGAGGTACAGTCTGAGTTGGTGGCTGTTGCCGAGAGGATGCAGAGGCAGAAGTGGAGGCTGGAATGGAATTAGACTGACGAGCACTAGCAGACGCAGTGGAGGAGGAAGAGGATGAAGATGAGGATGAAGCAGAAGAGGCAGAGGGTGGTGTGTGGGGGGTTCTGGAAGAGGATGCAGATCCAGAAGAGGAGTAGCCACTGCTGGAGCTGCTCTTTGTCCCCTTTCCAGCCCCACCAGAGGATGTGGATGATGAGGACCCATAAGAAGGTTGGATTATTGGTCTGTACTGTTCAGTCCTGGGGGAGGGTTTATGGTCTGAGGAAGGACTGTGTTCACCAAGAGGACTGCACGAGAGGCCAGCATGGCGAGTATGAGTTGCTTGCTGATATCCTGATACCCCACAGCTGAGGTAGTGCTGCAGGGGGTGAGGGGTGGATGGGGGGGCTTGTGCCGGAGAGGGACGTTGGTAGTGTTTAATTACACTGTCTTGTCTTGATACTGTCCGCTCTTGGGATGATGGCTGAGGTGGAGCAGGGGTAGAGGAAAACACAGAGGCACTGTACAATTGGGAGGACTGGTCTTGAAGTTGAGAGGACAACAAGTTAAACTGATGGGACGGTATATGGCGGGCAGAAACTGAGGCTGCAGAGGAGGCTTGAGCAGATGTGACCCCACTCACAGAAGGATCATGACTTCCACGGTAAGCCGCAGCTGCACCCTGTGATGACAACAGGCGGTCAAAGCCCAGGCTTGACTGAGAAGGCGTCTTGATGTGGAGTAAAGGATCATGGGGTGACAGGAGGCCATTGGAGGTAGGACTGAAAGTGGGCGTGTCCTGTAAGGACACACCAGGGAAGGAGCGCCCTGAGAATGACGCTGGGTGTTGATAGGCAGACAAAGCAGAAGAGGATGGAAAGGATCCAGATCCAGGAAGAGCACCAGAGATGAAGAGCTCTGCAGGGGCAGGTGTGTGCATGGCTAGAATGGGGAGAAAAAACACAAAGAAAAGATAAAAGCTAAGGCTAAGAAAATGGCTGTGAAGACTGAGTTATTACAAGAGAGCAAATTAATATTATTTAATCATTGTTATAGCAACAGTGATGACAGTGCTGGATGACTGCACTTACAGTTTACCAGAATTTCCACCATATACTCAGTACATCGAGGAAGTGACTGTGCATTCTTGATGTAATTTTTATCAAATATGTTATTTCAGTTTTTTGTACATTATTCAAACAGAAGAGCCACCCATGCAAACCCCATTCAACTCAGTAAGCTCAGCTTACCAGTCTGCCATGATGGAGTGCGAAACTGAGATAGGAGGGATGAGGCAGAGGGAGGTGGCTGTGGACCCCGGGACTCTAGTGCAGATATAAGGTTCATAACCGATGGATCTGGGCCTGATGGACTTGCGTGGTGGAGCCCAGCATCAAAAAGTCCAGAAAGGCCTATGAGAAACATGGAAAAACAATGATGTAATGAGATCATTTTGGTAAATATATCACTTCCAGACACACACAAAAAACATATACTTTTTATTGGTGATATCAAAAGTACTGGTGCTTTGATACCCAGCAAATTCTATAATAAAAATGAAAATCTAACAATACCAGTCTCTCTAAATTTGGTACCCATGTCTTTTCACATGATCAAATTCACTTCTTGGTCAAAATACTTCGGCAGGGCATTGATGTAAACACAGTCAATTAGGTCTTTAAGGGGACATGAATCAAGAAATAATTTTTTTCTTGATCTTTTGACATGTAAGAACTCATTGTACTCAACCTCGTTAGTCCAAAAACAGCTTTTACTGAAACCAAGCTCCGAAAACTTCTCGTTTCAGATTTTGTCACATTATGACATGATAGTGTGACGAAAGACCACCTCTGCAGAATCAAATCAATGCCTACTTCGACATAATTTTCTACATCTTTGGCCCCGCCCACTGGCACATTAGTGAGATGAGAAAGAGAGAAGAGAGATACAGGACCACTGAACTAAAAATAACATTACCTTCCAATGGATCCTAATGCTAGTAAAGTGGTTAATTATTTTCAACTATGTGGATGTCTCAGTAGAGCGTTATTTGTTTGTTCAGTATATTTCACTGTGGATTCTTTGGTAAATCAGTCGCAATTTCGGTGCAGGCTTTACAAACAGACTTTTACTGTAGATATGAACACGACAGTAATGCCACAACATGTAAGTATCCATGTTAATTCTAATGCCTTATCTGTGATCAGTGATTTCTGAATGATTCATGTACAATCAGATGTTCTTTGTCCCAAAATAGTTTTTGCTGTTTAAGCATCAGTAAATCAAGCCAGTGACTAAACGGTCAACTTCACATGGTTTTCGTAACATGAAAACAATCTGTCATTTTAATCGTGATTAAAATAGTTCTGGACTCTCACCAAAACTCCCGTTATATATCAATGGCACCGGTTACACTGCATAATGAATCTCTTATTTACATTGTGTTTGCACTGCCTGGTAATAACCCTCTGTTGATCCGGCTGTCTGTGGACAGGGATACAAAATTGCGGAAGTATAATCTGTAGTTTCCACAAAAGTTCAGGAGCTGTCAAAAGTACATTGCAGGTGATAACTTTTTTAATTGAAAACTTGATCCTGCTGTTAGAATCCTTAGAAATGCAACAACAAAAAAACCTACAACTTTGTTTCCATTTATTATTATTACATCGGTTTACTTGTTTTCAATAACTACTTGATTACAGGAATATTTCACTTTTTTAATTATTTTGCTGGTATTTTTGGCTGATATTAGAATTGACTACTGAAATTTGGTATTGTGTATGTGACAAGCCTTGTATTGACTAATGCATTCCTTGCTGCAAACCAATCATGGTAGTCAAGGAAGAGAAAATGTGATAAGCTCTATAAAAAAGACTACTATTGGGCACATTGCACTTCAAAACCTCAGGAATGCAGTGCACCCTCTTATGCAAGAGTGTTCACATCACAGCCATCAAAAAAATAACTACTTAAATACACATGTAAAAAAAAATGTCTGGCCTTGATGCGATCAACAATTGTGATCAGTTGATAAAAGTGTTTCCCATACATTGATTTAGCCACAATATCAACACTGACCGCCACAAATAGATTTCAGTGCTTCCCATTCATTGACTAGACTGTGGCGGCCCGAAAATATATTTAAACATCTCATAATAACATAAAAGGACTTTAATGTCGTGTTTTGCACCATTGCTGTAACAAACTAAAATCGAATGCGCGGTAAGGCTTTGTGTCCTTATCAAAATACTGTTTGAGCTGCGCAAAGAGAAGTGCGCACTTCACTCACGCATTTAGCTCCGCGTCTCAGTTCACAGTGAATGAATGCAGTGAACTCTTTCTGTGCATGTGCTGAGTTTAGCGTGCATTTGGGAATGCACTTACACAATAATTTCACATTTGCAAAGTTGCCGATTACAGCATTTCACTAGATTTGTAATGAGATGCGTTTGTAAACTTGGTTTCCGCCAAAATAAAACCTTGACAGCACCAAAAGCTCTTGCATGAGGTTTATCTCTTGCATGTACAGAAAGGACCAAAACTAATTATGAAAGTTTAATTTATTTTTCAGTGCATTTGTTTTACAATATAAGGCTATATTAGGGCTGGGCGATATGGCCAAAAAAATCATATCTCTGTATTTTTTGGTTAAATGGCGATATATAGCATATTGTTTCTAAAAAAGTAGACTGAGACACTATCAAAACTAAAAAGAGGTTTGAGTCCATACACTGACTTTTTCTTTGTTCAATTTCCACACTAAATATGGGTTGGAGCTCTAAATTTCGAACTCTCAAAGTGCACCAGATTTATGAATTTAACTTTAAAACTGTACAAAATGTTCTTCCGGATCCCCCCTAGAGGGTCCGAGGTCCGCCCACCACAGTTTCACAAAATCCCGTGGGAAACACTGTGAAATTATCATATATCAATTACTGTATCATTAAATGATCAGCATACATCATAAATTAAATGAAGCTATTCCATTTTCCACATGTGCTGTAGAGCTATACATGTCAACATGATACAATGAACCCAAACGAGATATGGAGTCAAAGTAGTGTCACTCACCTAGGCTTCTTCCAGCTGCACCCCAAGCCCCACCCTGGCCAGATCCACCAGGATGGTGATTGGTAGCATAACCCTGCAGGGGATGGGGAGTGGCATAGGCTTGGCGATGAAGAAGTTCAGACTCCGGGTGTGATGATCTAGAGCTGCCGTACACCAAGCTGACAAGACCAGAAATCACCAGTGACTTTAGCATTAATAAACAATGATACTTAAACAAGGTTAAAACCATAGTAATTAAATAGCAAATAATCTCTCTTTGTACACTAATCCTAAACAAGTATATCTAGCAATAACTAGGAAGCAATTTTGTAAAGGGTAGGGTACTTTCCTGTTATATAACTTTTAATTCAACTCCATTAAGTTTGTTTAAATTGCTAATATGGTTGTGCGATTAATTGTAATTTGATTTTGGCTTCCCAACAATAAAAACAAGAGAATCAAGGTCAAGCGACTATTGTGCCGCTGCTGCATTCCGTCCCACGCACCTTCCTTTCCTTCAAAGCGGCGCGCCAAATAAATGCAGTCTGTTGCTAAACTGCGGGACGTGTTTGATATTAAACAGTGTTAAAAGCGTTTTAAGCCGCAAAAGAGACACTGGTCCCCAGGCGGCTTTCTGTGCGCGTGCCCCAAGTCGGAGCCGGATGCAGATAGGCAAATGGGCTTCGGATACGAGCCATAAAGCATACACACAAAAATCTCAAAATGCCTTTTTGGAGAGTATTCACTTGTAAACACAGTCGGTTGTCTTAAAAGGATAGTTCACCCAAAAAGTCATAATTTACACACCCTCATGTTCCAAACCTGTATGAGTTTCTTTCTTCTGTTGAACACAATAGAAGATATTTTGAAGAATGCTGGTAATCAAACAGTTGACATCGGCCACTGACTTCCATAGTAGGAAAAAAAAATGGCTATCGTCAACTGTCTGGTTACCATCATTCTTTAAAATATCTTCTTTTGTGTTCAACAGAAGAAAGAAACTCATACAGGAACATTTTGAGGGTGAGTAAATGATGACAACAATTTTGGGTTAAGTAAACGTACACATTAGAGAAAAAAACACTTGTGTAACACTATACTGAATCCGTGCATTACGCAATCTCTTAAAATGACATTATAAGTTATTACTTATAATCAAACAAGAAATGACAAAGGAAAATCCCTCACTGATCTTAACTGAATAACTTAAGCTTTAATAAGGATTAATCTGTATTTAATGTGTACAGTAAGCCAATGCAGTGTTATTTTACACTTGATTATTCACTTTCTTTGTTGTGGATTAGCCTATTACTTATCTGAATGCCACTATTATTACATCTTCCTGAAAAACTTAAAACACTGTTTACTTAATTTGTATTTCATTCTGTTGTATTTATTTGTCTGTTGTTTGTAATTAGATTATTTGTTCTTATAGTATAACAAACGTTTTACTTGTCTTATGTAATTACTTTTGAGGTCCTTTTTCTTACATTAGTTAACCAAGTATTAGTTTTTGCTGAAGAATCGATAATTGTGAAATTTCAATGATATTTTAAAATTACTCATATCGTGAATTAAGACTTGATCATATCGCCCACCAACAATCGTGTTAAATAGTGATTTCACTAACCAAAAATAATCACGATTATGATTTTTTGCCATAAATCGAGCAGGCCTAATTGCTAATTAGAACAAAATTCATACATTTGAATGAATAATCATTTAAAACTAATAATCTGTTAATCATGCATCAGAGAAAAACACAATTGTATATATGCCTTAATTAGACAACAGGTTACTTTTGAAAGACCTGAACATCTATGTCAAAAGCAAATCATACCATAAAATGTGTCAAGTGCATTACTAAATAAGTGGCCTTTATTTCTGTTGTTTTTCATTGCTTGCTTTTTTTCAGGTAAAAAAATAATAATAGTTAACCTGCTTTTTTAATACTATTAAAATGTTTTGATGCCTAAATTCAATTGTAACATTTAAATTTTATTTTTTAGAAAACAAATTTTTTCCCCCACATCTGCCATTACATATGATTTTTTTTAATATTGGTGCACCCCTAATATTTATATGTTTGGGGCTGTAGAAACACACTTATCTTATCCATATATATATCCTTATCTAGCAGAAACCACAGCAATTTCACTTAGAATCTCAGTCAGAATTTGTATATTAAGATAATAAGTTTCTGTAAGGCACCTGGACAGACCTAAAAAACAATCATATCTTATCTTCATAAATATCATATCTTAATTTGAGCTATACCCTCAGAAACCAGCCACTGCCCTCCTCTAGTACAATAATATTTTTTGTTTTAACCATGTTCTATTGTGAATTATTTAATTTTCATTAAAATTATTGGCTTGTATCTTTTCTGTCTCTGTAATCTGTGTAGTGATGCTTTGGCATTATCGATGTAAAACAATCATGCAAATTAACTACTTTGAAATAAAAATTAAAATACGCCTTATAGTGATTATACCATTTTTATTTTATTTTTTTCAAAATAACCCTTTTTATTTATGCAATGGTTTGTTTACTGGAATTAATGCCCTAATCTGTGACAGTAAGCATAGCATTGGATGCTAACTCGTTAGCACCGCAGGTCGCTCCCATCTTCCGAAGAACGAGCGCGAGAGCTAGCGTATGCATATCTTTACAAACGATATAGATTGCTTTATTTTCACTGCCCTAACGTAAAGATCAATTTTTATATAACATTTTCTAGCTCGAATCAATAGTAGGCCCACATGCGACAACAGCATGAAGAGGTTAGCTAACGTCAGCTGAATGGGAGGTTTGACTGTAGCTCCTCATCATCAGAGGCCGCGTAGTATTGTTTCCACGATTTATAAAACAATGAGGCATTATTGAACACGCGGTTAGAGCAATATGATATGAATATACACATGCATTTCCATTGCAACTGTAACGTTTGATTTTGAGACGGTGTATTTTTAATCAATGTTGCAAATTAAAGAGCGCAGGTAAACTGCAGCATCTCCGATCGCTGTACTTCGCCTTCTTTTTAGCGACCCCGCTCTCAATAGACTTGACCCGAGCCCCTCATTGATTGGGGATGCTGCTAAATGAATCTACGATGGGATCTGTAATAAAATCGTTCGGGCAGACTTCACCCCGCCCCCCACCTTTTTTCTTCCCTCTCCTCCCCAAACCGCACATTAGTCCATCAATCACACTTGAATTTCCAAAGACGCAATCCCTCGCTTATTTGAATAACAATAGCTACACTAATACCTTATGACATCCTACGCAAATGCATCGTCAGAGTCAGATGCAAATGCATAGGTTTTCACAGTCAGTTTAGTGCCAAACAGCGTACACCATTCTGTGTTTTCAGCATGGCTGCATGCTTACCTTGCTTTGGCTGATCTCTCGTAGCTCCATCCGGCTCCGGCGCCCAAATCACCGAACCCAGCGCCCGGGTAATTTCTATCCATTGCTTCGCAATACGCGCGGCTGGATGCGAGCGAACGATTTCGGTGCAAAACTATTTTTTGCACGGCAAGATCGCGGTCCTGTTGTCAGTTTTTAATCATTCTTCCTGGTGAGAGACGACTAAGTCCACAAGAGTGAAAAATAGCATATTGAAAAGGGAGAGGGAAATGGAGGGGAGGAGATGAGTGCGTGCGTGATAGAGGGGGTGTTCACCGACCACCTCCAACGAAATAACTCACCTCTTTTTCAGTCTTTTCTCATTTAAAATCAGACCAAGTAATGCCATGCTCCTGACGGGATGCGAATCATTCGGTTTGACCTGGTTACCGATAAATTACCGATGGACGCATATGACCGTATACGTCCTTTCCCTTGTTTCTCCTCCCCTTTCTCCACTTACTTTAGTTGTATTAAATATGCATTAACCAAGCAAGGGGCATATCGGCCTTTAAACAACTCCTACATTGCATGCAACTATATTGCGAGCGAATTTGGAGGAATATCAAATGCACCCTTTAAATTCCACCCACAGTGTTGTTGTGAGCTAGCTGTTAGCCCTGTCGACGCATCAAAATAAGATGGTGTTGCTGCTATTATTTTCAGTAAATCCCGTTCCCTTCACGAGTTTTGTGTTGCATTCGACTTCGACGATATAGAAAAAACTGACGCTGCGTGGTAATTCCGCACAGTTCACTTGAAAGCCGAGCTCGAGGCCTGCGTTTTCATAATATTAGTCATTTTCCCTCGAAGACGCCATTTTTGAAGGCGGCTGTTTCTCTCCCTTCTCCCTCCCCTCTCTGTCTCTCTCTCTCTCTCATACTCGAGCTCACGCGTAGTCTCTAGTTCACCTCCACAGCAGCCACTAACAGAAGCTATTCCCGGAACACACTGCTCCCTCGTATTCAACCAAAATGGTCAGAGCCCAAAGAAGGGGGAGACTCCTTTGACATTCGCAGATGCACGTTCAGGGATGTCTGGCCTTGACGTGAAAAATGCATTGAGGATTCATTGTGGGCTTCGTGTTTCTATGCGCCCCTCACGACTCCCACACACCTTTGACAATGACCATGAACTGGGACAGAAAATTTAGCATATGTTTACAATATCAACCCGTACTTTGTAGGCTACTCTGTATTAAGTAGGCTAACTGTAATAATAATAATAATGCATTTTATTTAAGGCTCCTTTCAAACCACTCAAGGTCACCATACAAGAAGTAGCAGCAATAACAATATTAAAACAAAAAATAACAGGTAATAACAATGGCAATAAAGAAAGTACTAGCTGTAGGCCTTGTAATAACAGAGCTATTCACCACACAGTGAAAATGTGCAGTTCAGCTGTTCTGACCTTTAAAGATGAATTTATTAAATTAAATTTCAAAATAAAATTTGTATTAAAATAGATTGATGTGCACGGGTAGGCCTAAATCGTTTATAATAAATGTGCCAATATTCCATAAAAAATAGGAATTGTCCATTGATTTTTAAAACTGACAATTCTTGTTTTTTATGGAATATTGATGTATTTATTATTGATAAGTAACTTATCTGTGCACATCATCATAATCTGCCCTCTACGGAGCTCCTAAATGGACATGGTGGTGGAAAAAAATATGGGAGGGAAAATAATAAGTCAGTGCTTTTGCATTCTCTCGCAAATGTTTTGTGTTCCCCCGAGAAACTTTGCGTTTGCTTGCAAAACCTTTAGCGTTCCCCCGAGAAACTTTACGTTCATTCGCAAAACCGTTCCGCTGAAAAACATTATGTTCGTACGCAAAACAATTGTGAGAGAACGCAAAAGCCTTGTCAAATAATTTTTCCTCCATCTCATATTTTTTTAGCCCTTAAATTCTTTAATCAAAACAACTTCCCATCCCTGTGATTTGCTATTGGTGGATCTCATGTGAGTGACAGGTTGCCCCGCCCTCACGCCAATAAACACATCATCAGAGAAGAGATGTCTCTGCAAAAGAGGGGGGAAGTTATTTTCTTCAAAGATTATGAGACACATGTCTCCATGGATTAAGGAAATAAATATGCGCACAGAGAAATCCCTTATTAAAAAAACGGCAATATTCTATTTAAAAAAAGATTTGTCAATTTCGATTTCATGGTGACTTTAAGCTGTTTATCAGCCTAATTCTGATTATATGTCCTTCATAACTAATACATTGAACAGGGAAAACAGCATTAAACTTGAATAATTTGCACAACTAATAATTCTAAAGAGAGATAGATGCGGTATGTAGTATAGTATGCAATGTGCACAGCTATAAACTAATTTTACATTCTATCTGTATTTGTTTAAAACTATCATACTATCATACGATTACATTCTGGAATTGGATGAAGTCCAACTGACCTTGAAGATTTAGGCTCCAATCTTGTGAGCTGGATACTGAGACACTTTTGGGCATCATAGGTGTTCCTGTGTCAGCATCATTTTGGGGCATCATCCTGTGGTGCCCAAAAATACTGCACACACACCTACAATAAGCAACGCTGCTGTCTAGAGTTAGGCAGCTTATTAGATTCTGACACACAGCCTTGATGTTGAGGGAACAGGCCTCTATATGCTATCAAGCATATCCTGTTTTGCTGGATTGTGTTGGAAAGAACCATAGACAGTATATAAATGGAAAGTACCCATTAATGGATGGATTTTTATCAGTATAGGCCTAGTAATCTCCAACTATGTATTTTAGCTGAGGATATTTTTGAGAATAAAATACAGAACCATTATTGCCAGAAATACAGCTTACTTGTAGCCTATGTAGAGGTACTGGGTTGGAATGATTTTAAATTGTGTCCAAAGTTAATCTATAAGCTTCTGTTTATTTGGAAAACATACAGAGGCACAGCAAATCTATCTGACAAGTTTAGGTTATTGTTGCCTTATAAAGATGAACTTATTCAATTTAAACATGCGAGTAATGCAAATCTCATCGTCGCCGCTGGGAGGCGCTCTAACTCCCACAGGATTGCCTGACACTGACATCCAGTGGCGAGACAGCTGAAAGAAAGCCCTCTAATCCCCTCCTGGGCATTTCATGTGAGTTTATCTGATTAAGATGCATATGAAACACATACCAGTGTAAATGGCTCACTGGTCAAATTTCCATTAGAGCTGTGAGTAATAAAAAAATATATATGCCTTTCTGAAGGAAATAGAATTACAAAGGTTCTGCACTGTAAAAAGGTTTTCAAGCAGTACTTCATCCAATTCATAATTTGTCTTTCAATTCAGTTTACCATTATTTGTTTTATTTTTCAAATAATATTTTTTTCGTTCAAAACATAGTTAAATATAAATATTTTTCATTAAGAGCTCAAATAAGAAATATTTGTTTCGACGAATGTACAATTTCAAGATTACACACAGGATTGCGCATGGGCATTAAACACAAATCTTCTCGACGACAACGATCAGTCAGCTGACCGCTGTAACCGCTCTTCTACGTTCCGTGGATCACTTTGCTGCTCCAGTCAGAGAGAATCAGATTTCATCGCGGATAAACTGAAGTAAGTGAAACAAACAACCATTTAAATGTGCTGCTGTATATTTAGAAGCCTGTACAAGACATGTTGCTCTGCCGAATTTATCTGTTAGATATCGTTATGTAACTTACGTTAGTTTAAAAATGTGTTAGCTAGCTTAGTTTACACTAGGCAAGTTAACGTGTCGACGTTAGCTGCTAATCAATTCCTGACCGATTGCAAAAGGGAACATATACGTTTACCCCTGGCTTATTTTGATTTTACAATGGTAATTAACGTGAACGTTTAATCATTGAACATAACGTTATCTCGATGCAGCGTCATAAGAACGACGTTCTCTGGTTAAAACCGTAGAAACCTGATCAACAACTAAGGAGCTAAAGTTAGCTTACATGTAAAAGGACTGACGTTCACTTGTGATTAATGGTAACGTTATCTAACCATAGACTGTAAAAAATAACACGTATGACTGTCGACACTCACAATGGTCATTTATTTATGGATTGTATGCATAGAAGTATTGCTGCATTGGCGCCAATCGGTTGATGTCGGTTGGTTTTCAAAAAAGTGTAGTAGCAGCTACTAGCCAGAGGACATTTTTTCGTGGCGTTAGTAATAGGATTGACACACTATTGAATCATATATTATAATGATTATTATATCAACTGATAACGTATATTGTGCTAAAGTTTGTTGACCATAATGTACCCTCATGCCAAATTTGTATTATCTTGATGCAGGATACTGACACCGATACAAAGAGCACTGAAATATCTCATCCTTTATATGGGAGAAACAGTGGAGGACCTCATCAAACATTTCCTGGTAAGGCCAGATTACTTTAGAGATGTGAAAATGCTAGATATGGCTGTCCACTTCAAAATTAGCCATCAGACTATGTTCAGATATATGTCTGATAACAGTATGAAGGCTAATTTCAAATATACCGGTAGAAACAATTACTTTCAGCTAAAATCAGAGTCCCATGTGCTGGAAAGTTTGTGCAACTTATATTTATATGTCAACAACAAATTGGAGTACATTTTATAATTAGTTAGAAGTATTAGTATTATGTAAACTAATTTGGGGGGAAACCCAAGCTGTATTGATTCCTTATTCTTTTTTTCTTAAATTCTTTTCCAGGTGTTGGAGAAGGAAGAGGCTGAAAACACTCTTCAGCAGAAACCATGGAAATCTTTGTCATCAGAGATGCACAAGCTGTATACCCACAAACACTGGAATCATACTTGAGGGTCAAGAGGTTCTGAGGGACTTGCTGTCTGTCGCAAATGTTGAAAAAGTTGAAAATCTGACACGAAATTGTGGATGTGTGGAAGTAATGTATATAATAATTTAATAAATATCGATTTAATGAAAATTATGTGTCTTTTTTATTTGATTTTGGACAAGATTAATTAATGTTCCTTATGGGAAATATGTTTTATTGAATCCATATCTTTTTGTTTGTTTAAAATAAATAATTTCTATTAACTTGTATTTTTAAAAATGAGAAATAATTGTATTATTAAATCAATATCTATTTAATTGGAGAAAACAAATAATTTCTAATTCATATTTATTAAATGAGAATTTTTGCTTTGATTAAATCTATATATTTTTGTTTAGATCAAAAATAGAATTTAAATTAATAGATTTTTTTCAACAAGAAAAATATGCTTTGTGCCAAGTTTTATAAAATAGTTTTCATAGACATAGAAAATATTGGTAAGGGCAAGTTATTTATTTTTCATTGGCTCAAGTTATAAAATATAGATGTGAACCATTACCCTAAAATTTTTTAATTGGATGAATGAAAATATTTTTTCAGTGTGTGTGAATGAAATGCCAAATCAGATCCACTACAGCACACACATAAAAACATTTATTTTGCAATTTAGAGCTGACTAAGAATTAAGGCCTATTGAAGGCCAATTTTGTATGCAAATAAATGTAATTTTAGAGGTATAAAGTTTTTTTCTTCTATTTTCTATTTAACTTGGTCCCTCAAGCAACAGTGATGAACATACAGTTCTAAAATCACAAAATTCATTGTATTTGTGTAGGCCTTATTTTATATCAGCACTTCTACTTCCTCCTCAACAACAGATTGTTTCACTTCTTAGTTTACCTGAAAATGAAGGGTATAGCACATGATAAAGGTACCGTTTACAGACACAGTATTTACATTTTTATTATTAATACATCATAATATTGTCAATTAATTGTGAAATCATCCCAGAACAATCTGTGGGCAAGGCTTCTATAATAACTTTCACAAGGAATGACAAATTATATTTATATTCTGTTATTATACTTATATTATCAATATAATTAAGGATGGAAAGAAGCTGATCCATGCCCGTGTTATTCCATTATATTTTTATTCATATTTTGAAATAATATTTATGTTTATATTTTCTGTTTTCATTTTAATTGTAATAATTTCATGCTGTTTTATATGCCACTTGTATGTTTTTTAATGTCTATATAGTTTATATTAATTATTATTTGTTTTAGTTATCTAGTACATCAACCTAAACTAAATTAGAAATGTTGAAATAATATATATATATAGCTGAAATAAAATAAGTTTAAGGATTTATTTTTATTTTTTTTTTTTAAAATGATTTCAGTTAAAATTTCTTGTAATTTGATAGTTTTTTTTATGGTTATAGTTGATTTTCATTGTAAGCAGATGAGATGAGTAACAACACAAAGATGTGGCTATGTTGGTTATTTTTATTGATGCCTATCAAACTGATTACGTAGACCATCCTGTATCCATTATAATTCCCTCTCTCCCACACACACACACGCACGCACACACACATATGCACAATGCATTCCAACTGTACATCCATACACACACATTTACTTTCAAAGCAGATATACAAAGAACAACGTGGTCTGACATGCAGAGCACTCGCTCATATAACCATATGGTTAAACCTGTGTGCATTGTGAACAAACACTGTGCACAACCTTCCAGATGCAACACTATAACTCATTCACTCATAGTCAATGAGATGTCAACATATATGCACTGATATATTGTAAAATTCTGTTGAGGGGTTGGAAAGACATTGCACGCATACATACATAACCACAGAAATTGAAGAGTTAACGAAACCTGGCCAGATTTAACATGTTCCTAACTCATTTTGTCTTGTTGTTATTCCTGTAAAAGCTGGGGCCCCTAAAATCGTCACCACCTTTCGCCCCACTAGCGACGGCCTATATATGTATATTATAAATATACATTTAAATAATATTATAAACTATAGGTATATTATAAATATGATAAGATGGTACATACGTCACATGATATAATGAGCAGTTTAGTTCCAACTGATGTCCATATAATAAATAAATAAAAGTAAAAAATGGAAAAGATTAGTGAACTGACACACAGACAGACACACAAAACTCTGCGGAATCACATTTACAGGATTCATGACAGTTGTTGAGCAGAAAAGCCATTTATACAGAGAGAGTTTCATAGAGGTCCCTCTTTCAGATATATTATGCTGGATCAGTTGCATAACCGCTGCACGGAAGCACGATGACAAAGCAGTGCTGTACAAAGAGATCAATTTGATGTTTTATACTGTTTCATAATCATAATTAGAGACAAATTGATGTGAATGTACATATTTCGTGAGATGGTGCGAGCAAGGTCCGTGGCCTAGACAATGGCTTATTTTGTTTCGGATACCATTCATTATTCATTTTCCTCTTGGTACAGCATATCTTCCACATCAGATAATGTCCAGAGGAAGTCTTCCGTTTGCTGTCATTACGGTAATACTGTGCAAAGGAGATTCAAATTCAGGTCCTTTCAGCAATTCTGTTTTCTTCTTAAAGCTGAAGTGTGAATTTTAGAGGGAAATTAAAAAAATTATTTTGCATGAAAAAACAAAAACAAACTATTGACTATTGAGTCAACCAACAGTGTGAATTTGGGGTGGGGGGTTCCGGAAATCTGTTTGAAAATATTTTTGCAATTCCGTTCGGTGATGATAGTGACACAGAAATTACACTTTTTTTTTTCTTTTTTTTACACAGTATTTTTTCATTTTTACAACCAATAATTTATAGTTTTAAATTCAAAATGTGTATGTTTGCTTTTTTTGTTTTTCTTCACAAAGTGACCTTTGCCATACACTCTTAAAAATAAAGGGTCTTAATCAGCATCTATGGTTCCATAAAGAACCTTTAACATCCAAACCTTTCCATTGCACAAAAGGTTCTTTACAGTGGAAAATATTTTTTCACATCATTAAAATGTTCTTTACACTGAGAAAAAAAAAAGGTTCTTTTAAAGTGCCCCTATAATGCCATTTTAAAAGTTCCTAATTTTGTTTAGGAGGTCTTCTACAATACGTGTACATGCATCCAATGTCAGAAAACACTTTTTCTCATAATATACATTGCACATCACCTCATTTCTCAAAGAGTCTGAAAATGGTTAGTTTGAAGATTCAGTCTCTCTAAACCCCTCCTTTCCGAGAGATACTCTGCTCTGATTGGTCAGACGGCCCAGTCTGTTGCGATTGGTCGACAGCTTACAGCGCGTGTCAGAAACGAAACTCCCATTACCATATCTGAATTTCAGCATCAGATCTGCCTGAGAGCTTGATACACAGTGATACGAATAGTAATGATGGTGTCGGTTTTTCCGGATCAATTATAGCGCGAGTCCTTGTCCTTTTGTAGTATATGCAATGTGGATTCGCCACACTGAAAACAGGAACTTCTCGACATGTCGACAACATGAACAGAACTCTTCCAGTCTCAGCAACGACAGGGTTTGAGAGAGGGTCAAAGTAGACGTTGTTCGAGGGCAGCCAATGAAGACCATAGGCTGGCATTATGCAAATTTGTTATATTGTTACGTTGGTTTGTAATAGGAAGTGAGACTGGAATTACTGGAAACTCATTTCAGCAGTTCAGAATCGAATTTTTAGGGATAGAATAAGAATTAGAATAACTTTATTCTAGCTAAATTTTATTTGTCGTGCGAATAATGGATTCGAGTGTGGCGAATCCACTCAGGACTGTATTACACACTGCATAAAAGATCATATTTGAAAAAGCATTATGGGGCACTTTAAAAACGGTTCATCGAAAGGTTCTTTAGGAAACCAAAAATGTCTTTTGGAATCATTATTATATTCTCCCAAAATATGTATTTTTAATACCCCAAACATTCCAACACAGATATGTACACCTAATGGCCACTCTTTTTCAATCCTCAGAGTAATATACAAACAAATTATTTTCGATAAATCAAAATTCATAAGTAAAATAGTCAACGACATTCACTTGGTTGGCTTCAACCAAAAGTCTTGCAGCAACAGAGAATTGGGATGAAAATCCTTTTTCGTATTTTGGAGAGATTCCCGTTCCCTTTGGCATTTAAAAGGGAAACGTTACATCTGAACTCTTGTTGGAGACAACAGTCATGGGAATCGTCCATTGGTCAGACGCTCTCGCATTTTTGAGCTGACAAAAGGGTGAATCGAGGCCAGATTTCGATGCGTAAACGCACGCAGAATTGCTTTACAATCACATTCAGTCATTAGGGGTGACGCTTGCTGTGAGACGTGATGTTATTTAGCATGCAGCATTTCTGTGGAGAGTGAAAATGAAGTCTATAGATAATGACGAAGGGCTGGTGAGCAACGGTACTATTTACGGTCATAAAATCATCATGAGTCTGTCCGCTCATAGAGGTAATCATGTTTTAAAAGATTCAGCGTGTGCAGCTTTGTTAAACTGAATCTTTTGTAGCTTATTGATTTTTATTGCATATGACTGAGCAGACTCTTGGTGCTGAAAGCTTTTGGATCTGGATCTCTAAATATATTTTTTTTGTTAAAAACATGATTTGGAGGATAAAAATTCAGACTAATTGGACTAAGATCTCTGTTGCTATAATTACTCGATTGCTGAAACAGATAGCAGGACTGTAAGGAACAGATGGTGTGCTACCCACAACCGGAACCTTTCACGAACGTCATTATAAACTCTTAAGACTCAAGTTTTGCACATTACATCCAAATCACATGAGAGAAAATACAGCAGAAATCAAAGCATTGTCCAGGATGACCAATTAAATCATTTTCAGAGGTGTTCCTCGGATCTCAGAAGTTTATGTTGTGTTGTTGTTGTTCAGTGGAGATGATTCTTTGCTTCATTGCATCCCGTGTTCTTGCACAAAGAGGCCGTTTACTGTTTGTGTATCAGTATTTGGTTTCATTAGGCTTTCAAAAAGCTCCTTTAAAAACAATTTTACCATCATGCTGTTCTGAAGTGAGAAGGGGAAAAGGAAAGTTTGAGTAGTTTTGTCTCGTATCATGGCTAATATCTTGATGGGTTGCTGATTATTCACAATATTTCTCGTTTAGGGCTGTGATTGTGTTCCACTGGAGGAAAGTAGGCGGGTTCTTTCTTTTCCCGAACCCCTGCGCTGGAGTAAAACCCCGCTCTCGCCGCGCTCCACCCATTCACACCGATCGCCTCCGCCCTCGGACCGCCGGGAGTTTTGTCTGGTTGGGGTTCTAGGAGGGCGACCGTTCTTCTCATCTGGCATAAGGCAAAAAAAGGCTACGGAGGAGTGGAAACAGGCTGGGATAATTCATGATATGTGTTCGTTCTTACCTGAAAGAGTTTGCGTCATGGACTGATCATGAGCACCGAGCAACTGGGCTTGAATCGTTTCCACAACTCTTCTAAATCTGCGACTTGGACCTACAAATATGAATTCACACACATCATATAATGTCAGTGGTGTGTAGTGGACCTCTGAAATGAGAGGCTCGCCTTTATGGGTTTGAGTGTTGTTTATTCTAATGGAAATGTTATAAATGAATGGAAATAATGAAAACGATTTCCATGTTAAAGGCACCTTTTTTTTTTTTTTACACTTGTAACACTTCTTTATATTATAATTTACATAATCATACTTATTAAAATCAAAGTCTCATGAACATTAATTTTTTTGTTGTTGAAAATATGTAAAATACTGCGTACTATAAAAAATGTAATGCTTTGAAATAGACCAAGTTTAATGATTTCCTTGTTAAAGGCTGATGGAAAATCTTTTTATCTTACCATTGCTATAACATTTATTTCAATCATCACAACTTGCAAAAGATTTTTAGCATGGTAATGGATATGACAATGTTAATATATTTGGTCTTGGTGGAATAGGCTGCTGCTGATATTTCTGTTTTTGTAGGTTATTGCTGCTGTGAGCATGACATGTTGCAGATCTATACAGGTGGAGCTGGGGAAGGTGGAGGGAACTGTGAAAGCGCGCTGTAAACTGCTATAGTGACGCTCACCGGCTGTTTAAATGTTGAGCAGCAAACGCATTGGCTGCAGATGAACCAATCAGCTTGAGTTTCAACCAGTGTTTCATGACAGAACTTGGTATATAATAATTTAGATAATCATACTATTTATTAAAATCCAAGTCTCATGAACATTTTTAAATATTTAAATTAATAAATATATAAATTAATAAAATATATATATATATTTTTTATATATATTTAAAATACTGCTCAGTGCTCACTAAACAAATAAAAATTATTTTAATGGAAATTATATGATTTCCATTCCCATTTCCATAACATTGATACAATGATTTATATAATCATACTTTTTATTAAAATCAAAGCCTTTTTTTTTATTATTATTTAGGATATTGAACACTGCTTAAGAAAACTGCTACAATGATATACTGTAAAAAAAATAATACAAAAAAAAAAAATCAATTAAAATTAAATTTAACAGTAACTAGCATATTAATATTTGCTTAATTTTTTTTATACTGGCTGCAAAACAGATGCAACCTCCTTCAGAAACTTTATCCGCTGGTGTCGCTGCTGGACGTTGTAAAATTGAGTGATTTCAACACTATTTGACCTCATGTTTTGTTTCTGTACTACAAATGAAGTGCTCTGATACTTTACTGGCAGTGAGCAAATAAATCATTACAATTAATAATTTATAAAAAAAGCAGTTCTTACCTGATATGAGGCTAAAAGTTACACTATATATTCCAAAATCCTTCTGTCCATCCCTCTCTCTCTCCCGCTCCTGCTCTCTTTCCCCCTCAGAGAAGGAGATGTCTACCTGGAATTTGACAGGCTTCTGGAAGACAGACGGACCTCCAGAAGTCTTGTATTCTGCTCGGAAACTCGTCTGAGAGATTACGCTGTGACTGAGGGAGGGAATCTGAAGACAAACGCAAGAGAGAAAGAAAAGAACTGATGCGTTTAGGTGTGTACATCATCACTGTTTATCAATCAATCAATCAGCTTATTAGAATGATTTCTGAAGGATCATGTGACACTGAAGACTGGAGTAATGATGCTGAAAAATCAGCTTTTGCATCACAGGAATAAATTACATTTTTAAATATATTACAATAGAAAAGAGTTAGTTTAAATTGTAATAATATTTCAGAATAATTCAGTTTTATTGTATTTTTGATCAAATAAATGCAGCCTTGATGAGCATAAGAGAGTAAAAAAAACAAAAAAACACCAGTCTTTTGAACAGTAGTGTGTATGTGATTAATTTAGATGAATCTGATTCATGTCATGTAATACAATTTATTAAAATGTTTAATCCATCGACAAAAAGCTGCACAAATCAGGTAGACTCACAGAGAGGAAGGCATGGACGATATCAGCTTTAATGGAACTAAGAGGTTTGTCTCTGATGACCACAAAAATCTGCTCTTCTTTCTCCAAACTGATGAAATTCCCAAACCAGGACCTTTTAGCCAGCCTGCCGGAACACAAGCACAGACAGACGGACACATGGAAAAGCTGTAAAACTCGTCAAAATAATGCAGCACACTGAAGAATTATAAACTATAGATTACTATTGTCAATATATTTCTCTCAATAGCACATACAAGTCACCGTGACGTCTATTCAAAATGTGAGTGTTGACATCTGGAACATTTCATGTTTAGAATCTGGAGGATGTCACTAAAATATTTCCTGTCGAATGTTAGACTGTTAGACATTGAGCTTTTGCAATATTTCTTATTTAGAATGTGTGGGAATTGAATTTTATAAAGATGCTCAACAGCTTTAATGAAACTGTTTCTTTTTCATATGCAAAGTGGGTGTTACCTAAAGGAACAGTAGCAAAAACAGTTAATAGCTCAATTATTCCTGTTTTTGGAGGACAAAAAACTTTTCCTAAAATTATTAAGTGGACCTCAGACAATAAATTAATGTTTACATAAAATGTACAATATACAGTAAACCCTTTAAAACAGAATGCAACTCTATCCAGATGATTCTTTGACAGACTTCTTGGCATCACACATGTGCTGGGATGGGAAATGTTTCTTACTCTGGGCTGGATTCTGGTGTTAAACTGGACATGTCCTCTGTGGTTGGCACTATTGGAAAGGTAAGAGTAGGAATAAGAATGAAACATAGACCGAATACAACCTGACATTAACTAAATTTGATTATTTGACAGTTTTATATTTCAAGGGTTTTCAAACTGAGATCCAGGCACCACCAGAGGGACGCAAGCAGTGTTATTTTAGTATCATTGATATACTATTATATTATAGTTTTTGTTAATATTTTGAATCAGATTTTATTTTTATATTTACTTTTTTTCACTTTAATTGTTTTTGTTAAAGTTTCAGTCATTTTGTTTTTTACATTTGTGTTTTTGTCATTTTTATTAGTATTATTATTGTTAATTTAATTTATTTAATTTTAGTAGTTAAACTTAAAGTAAAAGAAAATAAGAAATGTTGAAAAATAATTAGCTAAAAAATAAAAAAAAAGTTTTTCTTAGTGCTCTCAAATCAATTAATCGTGATTAATCGCATCTAACATTAAACATTTGTAAAAATATATATGTGTGTGTGTGTATACTTTGCATATATTATATATTTACAAACTTGTATGTTTTGCGATCAATCGCGACAATTTTCTTTTTACATTTAATTGTTATTGCACTTAATGTTTATTTGATTTAAAGTAATGAAAATTATGTTAGTTAATGATATTAACTCTGGCTGCAAGGGAGTCTGCAGAAAAGTTCAGAGAAAATGAAATACATTTGGGTAAGTAAGTAAGTAAGTAAATAAATAAAAAAATATTATTTAACTTTCAGAAATAATTATTTTTTTATTTAAGGTCAGAAATAATGAGATTAATCAATTATTTTATTATTTATTTTATTATTAACTTAATTTTTCTTTAAGTTTATACATCTAAAAGTACTCTAATAATAGGAAGAAAAAAGATACAGTGTCAGCTTAACAAAAGGTAAATATATTCCAGATATAATATTTTTTTATTTATCACCAGAAATGGGTCTTTAGGGGTCCATGGCACCAAAAAGTTTGAAAACCCCAACTCTACTTGATTAAATACTTCAAAACGTAAAGATAGCGGCCTGCACCCACCCTGCAGCTTGCGCCGGTGGAACCGCGGCGACCCCAACAGGTTGTTCTTCAGTGAGTTGAGGCGTGTCCTCCAGTGGGCGGAGCTACTGGCTGCCATGCCACCGCCTCCCCCTGGACTAGAGGGTGGGGTCAAGGAGAGTGAGCCCACGCCCACATTTCCTCCCTCGGCTCGGGAGGAAGAAGAGGAAGAGGAGGAGGAGGGTGGGGTAGCGGTGGGGGGGTGGGGGTGATGCACGGGGGTACCCAGGGGGGTTGGCAGGGGAGAGCCCTGAGGGGTGACCTGAGACATGGGATACAAGCTTTTAGTCACCGACTTCAGCACCGCAGATGGAGAAGGAAAGAAGAGGAAACGGGGAATGGGTGACAAGAGGGGAGAAGGGGAGGGAGAGCGGGAAGTGGAGGCGGGAAGGGGGAGGGACTTCATGGACTGAAGTTGGGGGCGTTCAGGTGCATTTTTAGATGGAAGCGTCTGCGTTTTGGGTTCATGCGATCGATTGGGACGAGTGACGGTGCTGCCGCTTCCCGCTTTGGTGGCGGCAACTACCTCTGGCTCGCTGAAGGTAAAGACAGGGCTCTGATGGGATGAGGAGGAGAAGAATCGGGTGGAGGAGTGAAGGCCGTGGCAGATGGAGAGAGAAACAGGAGTGAAAATGAGCAATGGCAGGTGATACGGATTAGTGCACAGTGATGGTGTATGGGGACGTGTGTGTGTGTGTGTGTGTGTGTGTGTGTGTGTCTAAGACTGATGTGCATGTTCATATTAACTCGGTTCAGAAAATGTGAATGATAAATATTCAACTTGTGTCATAAAGATATAAGAAGCCCTTTTGGAAAAATGACAAACAAAATACTAACTCAAGGCATAGTTCATCCAAAAATTAAAGAAAGTGAATGTATAAATCTAAACTTTAAAATAAAGTCCCATTAGTTGTTTAATGCATTGACTAACAACGAGCAACACTTTTTATTAATCTTTGTTAACATTAGTTAATAAGAATACAACTGTTCATTGTTAAAGGGATATTTCACCGCTGGAAAGATGAATGTGTATTTAAATTGGGTCATTTATGTAACAGAAATGTGAAATTATTTTAGAAGTTGGTGCCTTCTAGACTGAGAAAAGCCAGAAAATGTATTTTTGGCTCATGTGGATGAAAGACAACTCCCAGAATGCACTTCCTTCGTTGCCGTACGAGGCCTTGCGGCCTACCGGTTACAGAGGGCAGTATCCGAAGAAATGATACACCTAGGCTACTAGTCGACTCGAAACTGAAAAGACGGTGTTTTATGGTGAGATCCCCCTATGGGTGGGTTGAAGACATGCGGGACGAGCTCCTTCTACTGGCTGGAGTCTCTCGCCTCTGGACAGAAAAGCCTCAGGTTTTTTTCCAGACACACAATACAGAAATCTCTGGTCTCAGGGGGACATGAGGGAGGGAAGCACGGCCATGCGAAAATACTACCGGGTTTCTACTGATACAAAGCTTAATGCTAATCGGTGAAGTATCCCTTTAATGTTAGCTCAGATCCATTAAATAATATTAATAGATAGCTCTTTTGATTGTAATGAGATTACTGAGTGGGATTGTAATAAATATATGTAATACATATTACTATTGCAATACAACTGCACTGTAAAATAACAAAATAATATTTCATAAAAAGTACCTTAATTATTTTACTTTACACTGCAGAGGTAAAATTACAATACTTATGTCTTGATATCTTCACTTGCAAGTGTTGAACACTCAGGCTTTTATTTTGGCAAAAAATCTGTCCAAAAAAATATCAGAGATTATGCGATTGAGAAAAAGCATAACCGGCACATGTTGCATTCCCAAATGCATGTAGAGTTTGCTGCATTTATTGAGAATCGAGCCGCTCTGAGATGCTTAAAACACTGTATCATAACCTGCTAGAATGTAAGAATACAGTGCTGTGCTTTGCTCTTAAACACACAGCGCAACAAACTGTATAATTATACTAGAAGTGAGAGTGTCTGCAGAAAATGAGTATCGAAACCATTGCAAATATTTCAGTATCAGTATGTATCGGGAAAATAATATTTTTGTCAACACTGCTGCTGAGTAACTCTGTTTGTATTCATAATAACAATATAAGGGTGACTAAATTATGATAGAATTGTCATGTTTGGTGAGCAATCCCTTTAATAGAAAAAGGTTGGCAAACAGGCACTTACCCTGGGACTACTCAGAGGACTAGAAGAAAGGCCAGTTGATGCTCCACTAACAGATCGAGATCTGTGGTCAAGAGTCAATAGAGTTAAATCAATATTTACAAAGTTCCATATGTGCATTAAAGCATGTATATGAGTGTAGTGTGTGTGTACCTTTGGCTGTGCGTGGAGGTGTCCAGCGCTCTGCGTGGGGGTGTTGGAGAGCCCTGCTCCGTCACACTCAGCACCTCCAGACTCTTCCGTTCGGGCCGGCAGCGGCCGTGACGGGTTAGCATGGGTGAGTCTACACGCTTCCGCGGAGGGTCTATATAGAAAGACAAAACGTTCGCAGTTTGTCTGTAGCTCAAACAGCAGAGTATGGCGCTAGCAACGCCAAGGCTGTGCTTTCGATTACCAGGAAAACTGATAAAATGTATACCATGAATGCAATGCACTGTAATTTCCGGAAAAGGCGCACCGGATCCAATTGCATTGTTGAAAGCAAAAAAAAAAAACATAAGTCACATTTTATCATTACATTCAGAAATATTGTAAAATACTTGTAAATGAAACGAAACGTTTACAAACATTATAAACACTGTAAACGTTTTTCGTTCCACTCACTCCACAAAAAAATCCTTCAAATGTATACAGAACAAGAATGAAAAATTTACATATTAAATAAAGATAAATTGAGCTCTTTAACTTTTTATGTTTGGCTGACTGCATTTTAGTTTGATGATGTATAGGCTGCTCTTTCCGTTCTTGATGTTAATTGCATTATTTAAAGCGCCCCTCTTATGCTTTTTCGAATATTAGCTTTCATGCAGTGTGTAATGTAGTTGTTTGTGAATGTAAAATGTCTGTAAAGTTTTAAAGATAAAAGTGCATGAAAAAGAAAGTTATTGGGCCCTATCATACACCCGGTGCAATGCAGCGCCGAGCATGACGCAAGTGTTTTTTGCTAGTAACAGCCTGACGCAGTTATCATTTTCAGGTCCTGTGCCACGTTGTTTAAATAGCAAATGCATTTGCGCCCATTTATGCACCCATGGGCTGCTGGTCTGAAAACGAGGTGTGTTCAGGCGCATTGTTGGCGCGTTGCTAGTTTGAGGCAACTGAAATATACTGCGCCATTGACCAACAAAAGCCTGGTCTAAAGTCAATGGCGCAGTATATGTTTTTAATTTAAAGAGCACGTTAGTAATGTGCGCCTAGACGGGTCCACAACACTCTGCTTATTACACACACAGGGACGCGCAGCAACACACAAACATGCCAAATATTAAAAATAAAAGGATTACAACGTAAAAGATTAATATTGTGTACATATATGGTGGAATCCGGCTTGTCCCATAGAAGGTCTGCTCACACGCTTTAACCTCACGTACGAGCAGATCCGTTTGCTCTCTGGAGACACGTCCAGTTTTTCCGTTTGCAAATTCGCCATGGCACGAGGGCAACTGGCTTTTAAAGGGAATGGGAGATGAGAATCTGGTTGGTTTATTTCACGTTACGTCGAAAACACACCCATTACTCATTAAGAGAATAGGGACAACCCTTTTAGACCATGTGCCGCGCGCGCCGACCATTTTTCCATCGTTAAACTAGCAAAAGTGGATTCCGACACGCCCAAACTGCACTTGCGCTGTGTGCTTTAGACTGTGCGCTTAGATCGTTAAAATAGGGCCCTCTGTCTCTTAAAGGAAAGAATAGATTCTGAACTCCACTCTTACTTCCTGTTACAAACCTATGTGACAAAGTAAAAAAATCCAGCCTATGGTCTTCATTGGCTGTCCGTGAACAACGTCTACTTTGACCCTCAAACACTGTAGTTGTAGCTGAGACTGGAAGGTTTGGTTTGTGTTGTCTACATGTCGAGAAGACGCTGTTTTCAGCGCTGCGAATCCACTTTTTTCCCCCTGCTTTTTGAGAAATAAGGTGATGTGGAATGTATATTATGAGTTTTGTTTTTTACCTTTGATGCATGTAAATCCCATGTAGGAGACCTCCAAAACAAAATTAGGAACCTTTAAAGTAGCATAATAGGGGCACCTTAAGTCGCTTCGGAAAATAAGTCGCAGCAGATTTCAGATGTATTCCGGAAAATACAGTAATTTGCTTTGGATAAAGCATCAGCCAAATGTATAAATGTAAATGGCCACATGGTTTCACATGAGTACCTGTAACTTGATGCTGACCATTAGTTAAACTGTCATAAATATATGATTCTATAAACTGCACTTTATTTAACCCTTCGTTTAACTGTGTAAATGAACAATCCAGGGGAAAAGACACAAACCGATTTCATTTCTTGGAGGAAGATCCTCATCCTCATAGCTGGGATAGCGCTCTTTACGGTCTAACAGGAGATAATAGATCATCTTCTCTTGGTTATCTCTGAGGAAAGGATAAATAATAAAAATGTTAAACATTTAGCAGTTTTCTGGTGAAAATGTGCATGGTACTTGCACTCACTCTTCACACTGCAGGTCTTGGGCCAGTTTAACCCGGTCCCTGAAACAGCCCAGAGAATACATGCTGTCCAGCACATCCGGGTCCAGCTCTGTCAGAGACATGATCCGGCCCATACACACACGCCTCGGGGGCGGCTGCTCCGGACACGGCTCATTGCGTCCAGCTCTTGATCACACACACACAAACAAACACACAGACCAACGTGAGCTGCCTGCACAAATCATCTGCGATTTTGCCAGTTGTGAAAGACACAGGCTGAAATCATTTTAATAGAAATAGAGATCTATTCATAAAATACAGCCATAAACACACAAATAATATGCTTTCGCTACATCTAACCTACAGTGATAGTAAGAATATAAATAATCAATAATATAAATAATCAATACTTACTGATACCAGGCATGAGTCTGGATGGCTTCTAGCTGCAGGGGGAGGACAACAGATGGTGTAAATAGTGTAATCTGCTGACAGGCAGATGGCGCTATAACTCGAGTAGTGTTGTCTTAAACCGAGACCAAGTCAAGACCAGTGTGTGTTGACACCAAAACAACAAAGCTCATCTTTGCACTGCAGAGGTGTCTAAATTGGTACAATTACAACTGCATAAATAACTGGATTGAACATTTGTATAAAATAAATATCACATTTGCAATCTTACTCATATTTGTGAAAACAGCTATCTTGCTAATAATATTTATTGCTTAATATTATTAAATGTTATATATTGTTGTCTTGATCGGCCTTGAGATAAAATCCACAGTCCTCTTATGCCAGACTGTTTCGATTTCGGCAATCCTATAAAATCATTGTACGACATGGATCTAATAAATATGGTTACGACATGTACGTAGACTGTACGATGATGACACTTATTAAATCGTAGGCTATGACGCAAGTTAGCATAGAAGAATAAAACGTCATCAGCATGTGCCAGTGGTAAACAAATAGAGCAAGAATCATCGCACTTTGCAATTGTGGTTTTTATGTGCGCTGAAAAAAATGGAGGAAGTGAAAGAGGAGAATATAGACACGGTCATGGCTAGGGAAAAGCAAATGGAGCTTGAGGTAAGTAGAGTGCCATGTCGCGTTGATCAATATGCCATTTCATGGTGCACTTTTATTGGCTAGTCAGTAGATGTAGGTCGTAGCAGCAAACACACTATGAGATGATCATGATTCATGATGTCTGGCTATCTTTGGCCGCAAGACAGTGACAACGACGATGTAGGAGCAACAACCACAGAAATCGCCACGATTGGTCATCATCGTACAATGTGTACCGGGTTAGTCTGAGACAGAGACAAGACTGAGTACAGTACAAACAGGTAAAGACTCGAGACCGAGACAAAACCAGGACCTTCTTAAGTCTCGAGTACTACAACACTACATGATGTTTTATTAACAATTATAATAGTCTGTCAATGGTACACCTTCAGACAGAATGATGATTTAAAACATCCATGTTACTTTTTTGGATCTATGGACCTACCCTGATAACAATTATAATATTGTTAATAAGTTCGGGAGGAGCACGTTCAGATAATTGAACCTATTTAAACACCTCTGTGGAGCACATTCAGATAATCAAAGCTAATTAAACACTAGGGAAGCACATTCAGATAATCAACCCAATCAACGAGTTAAGAGATATATATACAGCAGACTTACCTCCGTTTGTTGACAGTTTAACAGCATCCCTCCACCACCCTATCTCCTCACTTCTAGTCCTAACTACTCTTACAACAACCAGAGGGAGTACTCTGGGTTCGGACAAAAAATGTTTTGCCCGGAGCCCTCCCCCTCCCCGGACAGCACGCCAAATATGCATAATCTTTACTCTGTTTAATTTGATGAAAGTGTGAACTCGTGAAATTGAAGTAAACAGCCAAGTGTATCAACAAGTATGCTTATTCAGAGTCCACAGTACGCCCTCACCGTGAATCTTTTTTCAGGGTCGACCTCTATCATGCCCCGCAGCAGAGCCTGGCAGTCGGGGGGGATGAAATGGGGCATGTGGAACACTCCACTCTTCACCTTCTCCAGCAGCTGCCGCAGGTTATCGTGGTCGAAGGGCAGAGCGCCCTGTGGACGGCAGACAGGAACACCCACATACATAAACACAGATGGTAGTGACATGCAAGGAGTGTTGCATTTATTTGCTTAACAACCTTTGAGCTAAAAATGAGTAATAGGTGATAAGTGAGGAAAATGCCCTCTGAGAAGCTCTCCTTAAAACTGAAGCGATTTCCTCCTCACCACTAGCAGAGCGAAGAGAATGACTCCACAGCTCCATACATCAGCCCGTCGACCATCATATTTCTCACCCTACAGTTGAAGCCAAAGAGGGTAGTAAGGTCAATGGTACACCTTCAGACAGAATGATGATTTAAAACATCTATGTTACTTTTTTGGATCTATGGACCTACCCTGATAACTTCTGGACATGCATAATGAGGAGATCTGCAAATAGTTTGGGAAAACAGAGTATGGAAGGGTGTGAGAAGGTATAGTTTTAAAAAAATATATTTTCATTTACAAAAAAACAAAAACTCTGCAGCATTTATTTATGGAATTGAAATATAGTTAAGGAGTAAGGCATAGGAATGGTGACTTGATAAAATGCTGCTTCTTCTTCTTCTGAGTCCAAGGACCAGATTTAATAAATAGGGAAAATTAGCGTGAGAGCGCAATTCCAAAAACAGGAGTGGAAAGTTCTGCACGTGATCTACTGATGATGTGCAAATTGAAGAACATATACGCAGCCGAATCATTTCCATAATGACCAACGCAATCTACGAAGAGCAGCGCAAATTAGCATCCGGCGGTTTTTGGGTGGTAAATAATGGTGCAAATACCAGTAAATTGACAAGCACAAACCTTAGTAAATCACTGTGCATGATTCATTTAAATACTCTACTCCCATAAATTTTGTGTCTGATAAGGAAACTCCTACAAATGCATATGCAATAAGGTCAGCCGTAAAAATAACCCTATTCATGCCTTGTCAGCGCTAATACTTCACTGCGTGTCTTTAGTAAATCCTGACAGTAGTTCTTTAATGACAAATTAGGGTTTGCGCTGACGCACGCTGTTAGTAAATCTGGCCCAAAATTTCTAAAATTAATGCAGCCTAGATCCAGGGTTGCCAAGTTCACGGTTTTCACAGGTTGATTTCCCCCCTCCCCCGCGGTTTAAAGGTTTGACATATTGCATAAATTGTATTTGACTGAAATGCTTGTATTGGATTATATTCAGCCAATGTTAAAACTGTACTAAGTGTTAAGTTTTGTTAAGGAGGGCCTCTGGTAGGGAGACTTTTTGAGCTGTGTTTATGATCACGAAGTATAACAATGGCAACATTTTGAGTTTTGATTTGTGATATAGTCTATCGCAACCCTGCCTTTCAAGCTACGACCGCCAAACTCTGCACAGACTTTCAGGCTGTTCTGACTTAGTGTGATTAAACATGCTAGAAACACGCAAGCAATGTGTTAAATCTACTAATTTAACACAACAGGCTAATCTAAGCAACAGGCTAGCGAGGTGTTAAAAATGTTAGCAACATGTTAAAACACTGTAGCATCATGCTATTTATGAGCTAAAACATTCTAGCAACATGCTACAAAAGTGCTAGCTTCATGTTAAAGCATGAACACATTATTTTAGTAGATTCTAAAAACCAGCTAAAACATACTAGAAACATGCTAACAACTTCTAGAAACACGATAAAGATGCCAGCAACATGCTAAATTACGTTAGCCAAATGTGCTTAAACATGTTAATAATAACTAGTAGCATGCTATGTTAATGCTTTACATATTAGAAATCATGCTATCAATGCCTAGCTAGCTAACTGGCTGTTTTTCTTACAGTATCTATTTAAACATCAAACTTTAAAAAATATTTACAACTTTTAAACAAGCCTTTGTCAAGCCAACTTCAGAGTTTGTCCTGAAGAAATCTAACCTACTTCTTTAGTTGCTAGATTGGGCTATATAAAATTACTTTATATTAGATTATTGAACAAATTCATTTATCAAGTTCTATCCTACTGCAAAAAAATGCCTAAGCTAAATGAACAAGTGTTTTTACAGTAACCCTATTCAAGGTGCATTCAGTAGCCTAGTTCTTTGGCAATCATTATAATGTTTTACGTGTACTTTAAGTACCGCTACCACAATGTGTTAGACAATGTACTGCCATCTTTCGATGTGGATCAACATGATCATATTTTGTCTTTTTGTAGTATATTTTGATATACACGTGAGTTTTAGAGGGTGGTTTTACTGCACTTTTAAAAAATGTAAATGTATGACTGTCATTGCATTAGATAACAAAACATTAAACCAAATGGCATTTGCTAACAATTATTGTTTGAATTTTGATTGTGTACTTTAACAAAGCTGGAAAGCTCCATGCAATTTTCACAGAAATATCCATGTCATAAACCATATACTATTGCAATGTGCAATAAAGCAAGCAATAGTATTACAAACCACACGCACATACAAAATACTCACCCACAGCTTGTCTCTAGCAGACTGTCTCCCACCTGTAGTGAGGCCATGCCAAAGTCTGCGATCCTGATATTGTTCCTCTCATCCAGCAGAAGGTTTTCTGGCTTTAGGTCTCTATGACTACAAGAGCACAGAGGACAAGCGGTTCTGAACACGTCACACACCAACAACCCTCCACAGAAAAAATACTTTGAAATAAATACAGCTCAGGGTACAAAATATTCCAAAACATTAATACTTCACTCATCCTTGTCTTTATAGAGGCATACACCTGTATCTGCTCAACTTCGAGACTAGAGCTACAACCACCACATATGGAAATGAGTGACTATAAACTCCTCACTTATTGCTCATGTTGAAAACAAATTGTCGATATACAATACATTATCAAACCACTCCACTATTTGAATGAGATTATATTTCTTATATGTTCTTTATATTTTTATATGTTTCACTTTATAGTGCCCCAATTATGCTATTTTAAAGGTTCCTAATGTTGTTTTGGAGTATCCTACAATAGGTTTACATGCATCCAATGTCAGAAAACACTTTGTCTCATATTATATATTGCACATCACCTCATTTCTCAAAGAGTCTGAAAACGGTTTGTTCAAAGATTCAGTCTCTCTAAACCCCTTCTTTCCGAGAGCCTACTCTGCTCTGATTGGTCAGACAACCCAGTCTGTTGTAATTGGTCGACAGCTTACAGCGCGTCAGAAATGAAACAGCCATTACCATATCTGAATTTCAGTTCTGGAGGCTTCCTCTGCACTTGATACACAGTGATACGAAAAGTAATGATGGTGTCGGTTTTTCCACATCGATTATAGCGCGAGTCTTTGTCCTTTTGAAATGTATGCAAAGCGGATTCGCCGCATTGAAAACCGGAACTTCTCGACATGTCGACAACATGAACCGAACTCTTTTGAGGGTCAAAATAAGAGGGTGTTTGAGGGTCAAAATAAAGGCTGTTCGCAGGCAGCCAATGAAGGCATAGGCTGGCATTATACAAATTTGTTAAATTGTTACGTAGGTTTGTAACAGGAAGTGAGACTGGAATTACTGACGACTCGTTACGGCATTTGAGAATCGATTCTTTCTTTTCGGAGACAATAGCTTTATTTGTCATGCAATTTGATCTTTAAAACGTTGCAGACATTTTACATTCACAAACAGCTACACTGCATGAAAGGTATATTCGAAAAAGCATAATGGGGCACTTTCATTTTAGTTTTTATTAATTTGCATTTAGCATTATAATAACCTAAAAGTATATTTATTTTATTAAATATTGAAGGAGCAGCATAATTTATGACAAAGGAAATGAAAAAGAAGGTTTTGGTTCAAAACAGCTTGGGGCAAAAGGCCATATGCAAATACTTTTGTCACCATATTCAAATACAATTGAAAACCTATTCAAAATAACCACCAGTAAATGGTGTATATTCCTGTATTATTTTTGCTTTTAATACAGCATGATTTTGGAAATGTGAGTAAACAAACAAATCTCATTTGTGATGCAGTCAATGTGGGACCATTTTGCACATATCTTCAACAAAACGGAAAAATATGCTCATGATTTTCATGAGCTAACAAAATATTAGGAGAAAAAAAAATGAAATGGCTTCACCCCAGGGCACTGTTGTATTTTATTTATCGTTATTATTTATATTATTTGTGTATGTGTGAGTATGCACATTTGTGTCTTACCATATGGAGTGACTATGACAGAAGTCCAAAGCAGATATGATTTGTCTGAAGAACTTTCGTGCCTCTTTAGGGGTCAGTCTGCCCTTCTTCACCAAATAGTCAAACAGCTCTCCACCAGAAACATGCTCCAATACCAAATACCTGCATGAATATGGAGGAAATGTTTTAAGAAGGGACAAATGACAAGCAGAAAGAACAATGTGTTCTGAGTGAAGCCTATAAGAATTCATGTGAAAGGGTTCTAACTCACAGGTATTTGTTATTCTCATAAACATCATGGAGTTTCAACACGTGTGGATGTTCGATCAGTTTTAATATAGCAATTTCTCTCTCCACCTGGTTGAATGAAAAAAAAAAACTTTATAAATAGCAAATTCTGAAGCACAATAAAGTAGCTTTTCATTAGCAAGAACATACCAAAAAGTGCCAGGGTGTTCTTGTGTTTTGATACATGTTCCATGGTAATACTATGTTTTTTTGGCCTTGGAAAGGCATGTTAATACCATAGTACGTGACGTACATGCATAATTATAATTAACCAAAACTAAAACCATAAAAAAAACTTTTTTACTTGAAATGTAACTTGAAATAAAATCATCATTAATTGAAATAACTTTACATTTTAAAACAGATAATAAAATGGCAAAAACAACTAAAACTTGAACTAAAATAAAAATAAATTCGCCAAATGTTAAAATGAAAAACTAATTCTAATTATTAATAAAAACTATAATAGTATCTCAATGATACTAAAATACCACTGGAATATGATAAACATGCAGTATACCATAGTATCTGATACTATCACTGCACCATGGTAAAACATAATACTTTTAACAGGTAGAATATTATTATTTAAATTGAATATGAATTTAAATTGAAATGAATTATATTAGTGACGTGTGACACTACGAAAACTACAGCAATAAAAAGTACAATATTACTGTTTCCTTACCTTCATCAACACAGATTCTGAGAGCTTTTCTCGGTTGACTATTTTGATGGCTACTTTTTGACTAGTGATGCAGTGAATCCCAAGCTTCACCAGACCTATTGACATTCACCAGACAATTCATCAGCGATGACTGCTTTGAAAACAGTAGAAATTACAGATGAAAACGACGTCTCCTTACCTGTCTGGCCCTTCCCGAGAGTCTTTTCGAGTCGATACGGCCCCACATACTGAGCTGTCTGGGTCACTGACAGTTCCTTAGACATAGTGGCGGCCTGGCTCCTGTTAAACTTGCTACTGCATGCAATATTATCACAGCGTACTGTTTCTGAGCTGAGTTTTTCTACAATAGTCTTGCAGGGGTCTGCAACAACCCGGAAATATATCCATGCTGAGCTTGGGATTCCCTAAAATCTGTCTCGGCAACAGTCACACGGGCCTGTTAATTATTCTGAAATCTTTCAGGCTTGTACTGTGAGTCATGTATGTAGCAGAGTGGAAAGATACAGATGGCAATGTAAAGATAGAGTTAGGTCCATAAAAGCAGCCTAATTCATAGCTTTGCCAATCAAAGTCACCCTTCTCAGACTTTTAATTCATAGCGCATGCCATGACAGAGAGCCAGGTGCAGTATTGATGAGCTGCTGTTAGTATAGACTTATGATCAGTGTTTCTAGATGTATCTACCAGCTGGCCATCACCTCACAACAAACACCATTTAGAAAGTCCTCCTTACCAGTGTATACTGTATATAGGCTACAATATAAGTGGACTCAAGCCTTCAGGACACTTATGCTAGGCCTGAATCACAGGTAAAGGAACCAGAATCTTACCATTTACTGTTAGACAAACAGGTAAATATAATCCCGATTCATATCTAGCAACATATCCCAAAACTCAAGTCCGATCGTGTGTCACTGTAAGGAGATCCAGGTTGCGCTGCTTGCTCTCGCATCACTGTAGCGGATCTACCCGATCTGTTTCATCTGTGCTGCTGATGTTGAGCTCAGACCGCAGCATCCTCATCCTCATCCTTCTCTTCTCCGCCGGTCCCGCGCACGCTCGCGCCCGCTGGCCACTTTTGGGGAAGGGGTTTGATGTATTTGATGCAAATGTATACGTTGCGCACTGATCGCGAATATCTTGTGGGTCTTGACGGTATTTGCGTTGTAAAGCGTTATTTTCTCCGTTCTGGTTCCTCGCATCAGCATCCGGGTCCCACACCCTCCTCCTCCTCCTCATCATCATCAACCCTCCCTCTCAACACACTCACCCCACTGCACCTCTCGCTACAGATCTGGATATTACAGAAAAAAATGTACCACAGCGGTACAGTCATGGTATCAAATACTCTTTTAAAGTAAAAGGTTATTTGGATTTTGAAAATAGCCTATTCTATAAAAAAATTTAAACAAATATTTTAAGAACTGTTAACAGATAGGCGTTGGGGAACCAAAAATGGCATCACTGCGAAAATCCGCTCTTGGAACCTTTATTCTTTATTTTTAAGAGTGTAGGCTTCAATGATAGGCTATTTTATACGTTGGTGCACTCAATGATTTACATAGGCCTATTCTTTTTCTCTATTGTTTTTAGCATACGCTTTTATCCAAAGCGCGCGACTTACAAAAGAGGAGATAAGCAATCAAGTCAACAAAAGGGCAACACTATGTAAGTGCTGTGACAAGGTTAGTTTAACAACAAACAAACAAAAGTTATCAAATAGCCAATATAGAGCTCCAAAGAACGCGGGTGGTATCGCAGCTAACAGGGAATGTTCTCGGGACTTTGGCTCACGTTCTGTCAAGGTTCTCTCTCAAATGTTATTAAAAAAACATTCTTTAAGTGACGTTAATAGAATGTTAGTTCAAAGTTGTCTGGTCTGTAAAGGTTCGCCCAAAAGTGAAAATTCTGTCATTAATTAGCCTACTCACCCTCATGTCGTTCCAAACCCGTAAAACCTTCGTTCATTTCCGGAACACAAATTAAGATATTGTAGCTGAAATCCGAGAGCTTTCTGACTGTAACGTTAACCACTTTCAAGGTCCAGAAAGGTAGTAAAGACATCGTTAAAATAGTCCATGTGACTTCAGTGGTTTAATCTTAATATTATGAAGTAACGATAATTCTTTTTTGCGCAAAAAAAACCTTAACAACTTTATTCAAAAATTTCTACTCTTCCATGTGAGTCTCTGACGCTGTTCACGTGAGCACCACGGTGATGCTGACAGGAAGGGTTAGTGCCAATACTCTGAAGATGAACAAAGGTCTTACAGGTTTTAAAGGGTGTGAGGGTGAATAATTAATGACAGAATTTAAATTTTTGGATGAATAATCCCTTTAACATTCTCAAAATGTTAGCACAAAAACGTTAGCTATTTACACCTAATTATTTTCTGAAACGTTTTAGTTGAACGTTTGACAAATACTTTACTAGCCTACTTGTATCAGAACGTTTAGAAAACTTTTTAAAAGTAATGTTCCCATAGCGTTTGCAAAATGATAATGAAAATAGAACAAAATAGAAAACAAAACGGAAAAAGAACGTTCCCTAAAGCATACCCCTCCCAAAAAAAAAAGCTTTTTTAAAATATTTAAAAAACGTGAAGTTTGGAACGTTCAGAGAACATTCAGAAATAATGCTTTCATAACTTAATGAGGACGTTACCAAAACGTTCTTAGAACAAGTTTTTGTTCTTAGAACATGTCCAAAAATATGGTATAGGTCATAGAAATATATATATATATATTTTTTTTTTTAAATGAATACTTTTTTTGTTTTTAAAAAGGTTTTGAAATGTACCGTTTCTATAAGTGTATACATCTTCTGGTCAATATTCAAGATAAAAATAACAAATCAGGCAATATCAAAGCAATATTTAATATACTTCACCTGTTAAGAGTTAAACAAGGTCACACAGGCTCTGTTGAGTTTATTATTTTTATTTTACGTCATTGTGCTCATATATTCTGTCACAACCATGATGCGTCAATCCAGTTATACAAATTGCATTTTTTTTTTTTTTTACGTAGGTCCTAGCCAGCAGTATACCATAAAAACTACATGGCAACAGCATGATTATTATGTGATGAGAAATATGAAATTTGTTTTGTCAGCACCTTTAGAATTTCTTCAATAGATGGTGCTGACAGTCAGTTGCACTTATGCCGAATGAGCAGCACTGCAGTGAACTTGGCATGAGTTATCAAGTAAGCAGACCACTGCAGTTCAAGGTAAATCAATCACTGGATACAGTTAATTATTATGAAGACATTTAGTGTCAGTTATTTGATCACTGCTATATACCTCTGAGTGTGTGAGAGTAATGGCAAAATAAATAAACAATTATAGTAATTTATTCAAAATCAGATGAAATGCATTGTGCTTTTTCACAGTGTACATTTGAACAAAAAAAAAAAAAAAAAAACTGGGTACTTCTTTCTTTCACAGTTACAAATAACATGGACGACATGAGGGACACCGAGAGGACTTCTCAGGATCAAAATATACAGTTCCATTGCTTTCCAGGACTTGCACCCCTTTCACTGCCCTTAAAATGGTTCAGTCCAGTACAATGTGAGGGAATGCAAGGACACTGGAGGACCCAGAAAGGAAGGACCTTAGTTAAAAATAGCAGAAGAAAATCAGAATGGACAAATCAATGCATTCATCCAGACTGAAGACATTATCATTTCACGATACTATTGTAATGAAATACTCTATGTGATACGAATAAAATGATCAGGTACTGCAAATAAATTTCAAAGAGTATAAAAGTTAAACTAAAACATAATAAAATACTTGCATGTAAAATCATGTCCCCCTCACGAGGCGGCCGTGGCCCCCTTCACACAGGCCTCAAAGGCTTCCAGCAGCTCTTTACAGCCCTCTGCTCCTTTCCCCTGAACACTGCAAATGTATATAGTGTGGTTAATATGGTCATGCACCGCTCCTTCATCACATAAGAGTCTTCAGAGTTCTGCTTTTTTAAGATATGGATTGTTGGTTTAAACTTTAAAGCACCCCTAATATGCTTTTTTCGCATATTAGCTTTCATGCAGTGTGTAATATAGCTGTTTGTGAATGTAAAATGACTGCAATGTTTTAAAGATCAAAGTGCATGACAAATAAAGTTATTTTCTCCTAAAAGAAACAATCGATTCTCAACGAGTCGTCAGCAATTCCAGTCTCACTTCCTGTTACAAACCTACGTAACAATGTTACAAATTTGCATAATGCCAGCCTATGGTCTTCATTGGCTGCCTGTGAACAACGTCTATTTTGACCCGCTCTCAAACACTGTAGTTGTAGCTGAGACTGGAAGAGTTTGTTTTGTGTTGTCAAGAAGACGCTATTTTAAGCACTCCCAATCCACTTTGCTTGCACTTCAAAAGGACTTGCGCTGAAATTGATAAGGAAAAAACCGACACCATCATTCCTGTTCATATCACTGTGTATCCAGAGCTGAGGAGCTGACATTCAGATGGCTGTTAGCTGTCGACCAATCACAACAGACTGGGCCGTCTGACCAATCAGAGCAGAGTAGACTCGTGGAAAGGAGGGGTTTAAAAAGATTGAATCTTTGAACAAACTGTTTTCAGACTCTCTGACAAACTAGGTGATGTGCATGAGAACATTAATGTTTTTTGACATTGGATGCATGTAAACCTATTGTAGGAGACTCCAAAACAACATTAGGAACCTTTAAAATAGCATATGGGGCACTACATTTTTTTGGAAAACTGACAAGTCCTGCAGTGTGACATGCTGAAAGCCAACTAAAAGTTAACACTTAACACTTAACTTATGTTGAATTACATCTTTCACATTTATTCAGAATTAATTATAAAGCCAACATGACTTCATCAGAGAAGAGATTTTGCTGCAAGAGGGAGGGAGGTTATTTTGATTAAAGATTACAAGACACATGAATAAAAAAAAAATATGATGTGCACGGATGAACCATTCATAATAAATGCAATATTTCATAAAAAACAAGAATTGTCTATTTTGATTCCATGGTGACTTTATAAACACATTTTTAGTGGCACATAAAATCTAAAATGTATACTTTCATAGATTCATATCATGATGTCATTTGAAAAGTCTAATGGACATGTTATGCATCAGCTACCCTAGATTTATATGTGCTAAAATCGAATAAATAAAAAAAGATGAGAAATCATTCTTACACACTAGCCGGGTTCTGCACGTGACAGCACCCTTTACCCTCATAAATAACGCAGACATTGCAATACAGGAGATGTAAGGCGAGCTGTGAGCACTCCCTCGCCGCTCCATGAGTGAGTCTATTTAAAACCACATCAGAGATATACATTACTTAAAGTTCATGCTAAATTTGGCATCAAACGGAGACAGCATTTCGCTCTGAAAGTTTTTGCATTCAAATATAAGACATATTTATATTTTGGCCTGCATGTGTTTATGCATATAGCCAGGCCTATCTGACTTAACTTTCATCCTGCAGAAACCCTTGAACGGTGCCGTGTGGCCATTTTTACAGGACAATTTTACATTTTGGTTTTTTAGATTATAATTTTTTTTATCGGAATGGTACGAAACTTGGTAAAGTTTTTTCCACTTGCTATGTGAACACACACACACACACACACAAAATATCCTGGACATGATTCAAAAAGGTTAATGGTACTGAAAAAAAATACCTCAAGGCTACTATTTGCGGCTAAAAATGGCCCCATTGGAAACGACTGGGAAGCAAATTTCATCTAATGGAAACGTTTGGTACTGCGCCCAAACAAAATCTTACTGAAAGCTCATTTTTTGAGATACCAACCTCAAATTTGGAACACAGCTTGTTTAGATGTATGGCTTTTATTTAGTAAAACATGTTTTGAAAAATATATATTTCATTTAGAAATTTAAAATCGTACTTTTATGTATTTTTCACAATAATAAACTTAAACGTGTATAACTTTTTAAAACTTTAAAAAGTGACCAAACTTAAGTCTGTGCTCCAAAGCAATCAAGATTTACCAGAGTTCATTTTCAGTTCTATGCTCAAAAAGTGATTAAAAGGTAATAAATGGATCATAACTTTTCTACAAATATCATTTAGTACCACAAAAGCCTCTAAAAATACAAAATATGAAATAAAAAAACATTAACTTCATTTAAATAAAATCTGTAATTTTGACCGCCATCTGAGCAGGACCAGATGGTTAATTGTATTCTTTTTGTATCTCTAATACTGGATTTGCACTGAATGATTATTTAATGATTTTGATACATAATGCAATACTCTGTTTCTTACAAATGCTATATTTTATGTGTAAGTGGCCAAAACAGAAGTGATGCACTACAAATGATGAGTGCTCTTGACTAAATCAGTTAAGAGATAGTCATGAAGTAGATTGTGAATGGAACAACTTGTGCAACTCACCGTAAAGTTCACAATATTGTGCCATTGTGTGAGTGCATTGACCTCTGACCTTTTGACCTAGAAATAGAGCACTTTGCTTTGTTAACAATTACAGATGGAGGTTAATCATTTGTGCGTGAATGCGTACGATGCGGGCAAAATGACATGAGCTTTATTCAGAACCTACTGTAAAATGCATTTCCTAAACTCTGTTGACATCAAATGTACTAAGTGTTGCAGCCACATGCTTTAACTTAGCAACATGATGGCTAACATGGGTAATTTTCCACCTCCATCATCACTTCCAAACCCTGCTCCCCCCAGCGCATGTGCTCAATCTTCTCTCCTGTCATTCTGTATCCAACACGTCTCATTCACAAACCACTACAGATAACCTATATACACAAAGAGGTTTTGTGATGCATGATAAAAACTTATGTTACAAACAAACACACTCATGCTGAGCTATAAAGCATGTAGCAGGCTCATCAAAAGAGCACCAGATACAGATTCCCAATTCAATTTTGCTCTAATGTATTTGGTTTTGATATATCCTTACTGAAATATACTCACCATTTGTCCAGCTCATCTTTGGTAACCTTGCACTGAGCAGGAACTTCTTCTGGCATTTTTCTTTGTTTGTGTGACAAAAGTCAGAGAGCTGAGGAAAACCTTTAAGAACGTACAGGGTGAACAACCCATATATATAGGATTACTTCCCAGACTGTGGGTGGGAAGGAAGAAGAGAGGGAGGAGAAACAGGCTGCAAAAAGTGTCAGAGAGGGCTGAGATATGGTAAAGGTGACCTAGGCAAAATTAACCTCAAAGGAATGAGCTTACTGGGTTAGAGAGCAAGTTTGAAAAAACTATTTAAACTATTTAAAAGAGTCATATTATTTTTTATGTGTAAGTGTAACCTTTTTTTCATATAAACTGGCTAGTCTTACATTTTGTGTATTGTTAACAGGAGGGTGAGTATATGATGTCTGAATTAAATTGCAGTTTTTCTTGTTAGAAGTTACTGCATAGTGCGCGGGGAGATTCTCAAATATGATTATAATATTACCAAATATATTAAGAAGACGTATAAAAGTGAAATAGCTACTGTATAGCAGGATAGAGCCGAATAGAACCGCACACTCAGCACTGCAGCGCGCTATCCCTCAGTCAAACACTAGATGGCGCAGCGCTCTACAATGGCCACTGCAGGGACAGTCTGTCCCTGTCATAGACAGTATATAAGGGTCCCTGTCACAAGCTCAAATAGGCTAAGGAAAATGAGCGACAAGACCTCAGATAAAACCAACAAATGCTCCAACTTTTGAGAGAAAATACATTAATGATAACAAATTAATTATAACAAATTAATTAATATGTTCAAAAACAGCAGTTTAATGTTGATCAATGGCCATTTCATGCCGTTATTTTGTAGTTCTGGAGACACGTTTATCTGACGTCATTTCCTACCTGCTGACGTAATGAGCGCCGTTTTTTGTTGTTTTTTGTTGTTGTTGTTTTTACTGACCTTATAAACCTAATTTAATGGATTTTACCATTTAGTAGCCCTATAAACTGTGTTCAGTGCCTATATGAACAAAAAAGACATCAAAATTATTATCCGACTGGACATTGGAATATAATATAATATAGCCTATAATATAATATAATATAATATAATATAATATAATATAATATAATATAATATAATATAATATAATATAATATAATATAATAGTTACGTGTTAAGTTACTCGAAATAAGTAGCTAGGCCTACTAATTACATCATCATCAACCGTGTAATTAGATTAGGCTACTGTAGTTCTCTCTAAAAAGTATTGCATTAGCCTACTTATTAATTACTTTCTAAAGCCCATATTAACCTTGACCAGTTCAACAATACAAGGAGAGACATGAAACTTCTCTTTTAATTCTTTCAAATAAATGATATAAAATTATTCTTGAACTGACCAAAGTATTTAGGTTACATTAAAAACATACATTTTAACAATATAGAGGATACATTTCAAAGTTAAATCCACTATTGTTTTATACAGAATTGTTCTATAGTCTATACAGTATTTCATGCAAGTACATTAATTAAATTACAGAAAAATTAAGAGTAATCCCTTAACTTTTTTTCCCCAAGGGAAAAGTAATTAAATAACAGTAACTAAATTACTTAGTAATGCATCACATCCAACATTAGGCCTACATAACCACTGTCTAATAATGCTGCATGTGAACATATCCTGAATGTGGGTTAGAAGTCTTTTCAATATATAAATCACCAACATTTACCATGGATTTACTGCAAAAACTGTAACCATTGTTTTGTGTCAGAAATGTGGGATAATCATATCGTATTATCTTATATTGTATTATATTATTAATGTAGACATGTATTAAATAGGCTACATTTGTTATTAAGCTATAGCTAACCATCTACAGCACAAGTCAAAAGTTTGGAAACATTACTTTTAATGTTTTTGAAAGAAGTCTCTTATGCTCATCACGCCTGAATTTATTTGATAAAAAAACAAACAAACAAAAAAACAGTAATATTGTGAAATATTTTTACAATTTAAAATAAGGGTTTTCTATTTGATTATAGGCTATTTTAAAATATAATTTATTTCTGTAATGCAAAGCTGAATTGAGTCTTCAGTGTCACATGATCCCTCAGAAATCATTCTAATAAGCTGATTTATTATTAATCTAGGAAACAGTTACTTTTTTTTAATAACCTGTGATACTTTTTGGTTCCCCAAAAATATTAAGCAGCACAACTGTTTCCAACATTGATAATAACCGAGTATCAAATCATCATATTAGAATGATTTCTGAGGGATCATGTGACACTGAAGACTGGAGTAATGGCTGATGAAAATTCAGCTTTGCATTACAGAAATAAATTATATTTTAAAGTATATTCAAACAGAAAACCATCATTTTAAATTGTAATAATATTTCACAATATTGCTGTTTTTTCCAGAATTTTTTATCAAATAAATATAGGCTGGATGAGCATAAGAGACTTCTTTCAAAAACATTAACAATAATACTGTTTACAAACTTTTAACCGGTACTGTGATTTTTTTTTTTTTTTTTTTTTTTTTGTGAGTATTGTATTTATACTCAATGTCTTTGCGCAACAAATATATTCCACATACCAAAAACAACAACATTGAAATACCACATGTTTTTCCTAAACACAACCTCCTCAGTCCACTCGCAGTCCCCCTCTAGTGGCCAGTCGCGGCGCTGCGGCTCTGCGGTCACTCTAGCGGCGGGCGTGAGAATGTCTCCCGCCTACAGGCTCTCTCGCTACACGCTCTGCATCTGTATTTGTCAGGCTCAAATCCAAGGGAGACGAACGAGGCGCCATCTTTCGTGCGTTTCTCCCTCCAACGATGAGAAAATGATCTCGAAACCGGTGGTCTATGACACCTCAAATCTGTAAATAAAGGCGTATATGAAAAGAATTCGTATCTGAGCAAACAATCGATTCATAATATACAACAAAATATATATATTTGCTATCCATAATCCACTGAAGGGGACAGCAGCAGCAAGGTGTTGTCTAGTATCGCCCATTTCGTGATTCCGGAGCCGATAACGAAAAGGGGTCCTGAAACCGGGTTGTTTTTCACGAAGCGGACACGGATATGGCACAGGCGGCGGGGTTGCCTGACCAAACGGCTTATTTTGTGCTTTGGTGACATTATTGTGCTATTAAAGCCAAAGGTCGGTGGAATAGTTGCCGAAATTCCCTCGGATCGCGCGCCCGTCACGTGGTAGGTTCCTCCTTTTTCTTTGTTAGTGGACGATCTCGAGCAGCAACACTTATGTTACATAAACCTAATCCTGCACACATATCTTAGCTTCCTGTTTAACTCCTTTTATACCATTAACTGTTGTATTTGCAAGAATAATATGCACAGTTTTATTTATGCGGCGTTGAAAGCTTGTATGGTCGCTTCTTGTTCCTTTAAAACGGATTACTCTCTAGTACTTTGTCATGCAATAAACTCACACGTGTTCTTTTGTATTATTTATTTCCCATTTTAAGTGTAAGGGACGCATATATCCTCCCCTTTTTTGCTGCTACTACAACACGCGGCCTCATTTTTCTACTAAACTTATCAGTTTAAAGCCGGCTCTGTTTCAAATTGGTGGTTAAAATGACTTGCATAACGTAATCAAGGCCGTTTGAGAGCATATTAATGCTCCTGCTTTCTGTACGGTGCTTGAGAGATATTCAGGCATGCATTAAAATCAACTTTAGCCCTTTTGCAGTGTATTTTATGAGCATCTACGTCGAGTCTAAGCTGAAATGCTATTTAATTTATGCACGGAAGTGGTGTGAATGTTCATGTGGTGTGTTCAGCGGAAAATTAGACTTGTGCGTTTTGGTTGTAATAAGCAAGACATGCATTCGTGTGTGAGCTTTCATCAACGAATTTAACTTTAATTTAATACACATTCCTCATTTATGGCGATCTCAAGTGTTTATTATTCTTATATTCCCTGTATAATTTTTTTCTGGAGGAGCTCGCTTGTTATCGCAGTCATGCTAAAATCCCGCATTTATTAGATTTTATTTGAAATTACTCGCGCGAACACAGACTCGTGGGCTCTGTAAGGTACGCTCGCTTCGCCCCTTCCTTTGTTAAACCTTAACCGGATTTGTCATGTTTACTACATTGACATATTAACCTAGTTAGGATCTTCAAACGCGATAACTGCCGGATAATACACACGGAATGGCGTTTTGTTTGAAGGTTTATAGATGAAAGGTGCTCTCGGTAATTTGCTGCTAATAATAAAAAAAAAAATGACTTGTTCACTTTTGAGAAATATTATTAAAACATCAGTGTTCTAGAAAAAGCTGTTTAATTCTACATAGCGCGGGGTCGCCCCCTCATGGGCACCACCATGTTGACATCACATGACCACCAGCCCATTTCATGCCATGTCATGGAATTGAACGAGTTACTAAAAATATTAGCTTTAGTAATAATATTACGTTTTTTTTTGTTTGTTTTTTTATCTGAGAGAGACACATGAAAATAAACAGCTTTTGTGTAAATCTGCAGCAGTTGGTAATTTGTTTAAACAAATATCATTTATCACCACTGGTAGATCGAATAAAAGCTAGCTTAACTTCACAAAAAACTTATTTTGAGTGTACTTCTCATCTGAGACTGCTGCAAAGTAAGATCATGACATATTAGTAAAATCCTTCAGCCTCTTCTGTCATGTCAGTATACTTCCTTTGATAATGTACAGGCTATTAATTTAATTATGAAGCAACACTGACATGCTTTATTAGCAGTGAAATGTTATAATGCTAATGTTGAGTTATGGTATTTGTAAGGCAGTAATTCATGAGCAGAACCTTCTACATGTACTCATGGAGAGATAGTCTCTTATCTGTTGAGGCCTAAAGGCATATCCCTAATTCCGTTGACACAGATGGTCTGCTGAGGAGGAGGGGACAATGAGGAGGCTTGCTCTTACATAAGCCTGAATAGAGTAGGTCTTTCCATACTAATGACTATGATAATGGTCCCCTCTCTGTTGAGGTCCGTGAGTTTATTAAGGTGAAGAGCATCAGGGCAAATAAATTAAATTTGAAGAAGTGCTGTTAAAACAGAGTCCTGTTTGTGTTCATTCACTCTGTTATCTCTAGTTATCTTCTGGCCTGTATTTATTTTAATTTATCCGGTGTATTGAGACTAACATTTTTGTTCAAAGCCAAAATGGCATCACAATTGACCCAATTAATGTACTTTCCTGTTTTTTTTTTATTGTTTGTTTGTTAATGGTTCAACAGTGCATGTTGTTCCAAGGTGTTTCCCTCAAAAACTATTTCCCTATTTCAAAAGCTAATCTTGTTGGGACTAGGCCTATTGGACAGAGGCCTCAGTTATGTTTCGGGTATTTTCCTCATGAATGCCTCCGAAATCTGAGGCTTAAAAATAAGTCCGGTTGTAAGAAAACCTTTAGATAGGAAAACCCCTTATACAATTCATTTCTGGGGGGAGGTCATATCCATTAATGTACTATTTCAAACATAACGAGGCAGATAAAAAGAACTGCATTGGGTTGGAAACTATTTTCTATGTGATTCTTTTAAGTATTACACATTAAGTGGACTAAATAGCTTGTCTCTCCAGCAGGTTATTATTAAATTTTAATGAATTTTGAAGAAAGAATATCGTCCAGAGATTGCAATTGGGTTTCAGGTACATTACTCACGAAAGCCTCCACAATTTCAGGCACAAAATGAGGTCTCGAAACTCTGCGCCTTATAAGAAAACCGCCTGGATGAGAATTTGTATTAATAATGTCACACAATTCATGTGGATAAATGGAGATTCAAGCCCCACTCATTGAATATCCATTTTTAGTCATAAATATGCAGATTACAGAAGTGCAATGAGTTTGTCAAACCGCTCGAGTATTTTCTGGAGAAGTTTTAGAAATGAAATGGACTTATTTAAATAGCTTGTGTCTCCAGCAGGTTATTATTAAGGATTAATGACTTGATGTTAAATGCATCCATTATAGAGGTATTCATGATGTACATTAAAATGTATTATATATTTTCATATATAACTAATGTAAAATGCATTATGATATTTGCCGATTCTTGTTACATCTGAAATTGTTTGTTTTTAACTCATACTTTCTAAAGGTGTGTTCAGTGAATAGTATTATAATTATAATTTATACAGTTATTCATGAGACCATACAATGCATCATAAGGTTCATTACAAGGCACAATTAAGGCATCATATATAAAGGCTTTAAGTAAAGTGTTATCAACAACTCTTGTGATTTATGTCTCAAAATATTCTGCATATTAGCGGTCTCCTAAATGTGTTGTTCTTCCTTTGCAGCCAGGCTGTGCAGGTGGGCTGGAGTGAAGGTTTGGAGGTGCAGGCTGCATGGCTGCGATGGCGCCCGCTCTGACTGACGCCCCAGCCGAAGCCCGCCACATCCGCTTCAAACTCGCCTCTCCCTCGTCCACCCTGTCCCCCGGCAGCACAGAGAATAACAGCAACGCCAGCAACATCCTCATCTCCGACTCCGTCTCGGACTCTGCCGGCGCCCACAGCAACGGCAAGTGTCACGTCAACGCCGACGACGGACAGAACTTCACCCATTACCACAACGTCAAGGGTCAGGAGCAGGATCCCCTGTCGAAAGCCCCATCTCTGGGCAAACTGGCACCGTACTTGTGCTCTGATGTCACATCATTGCCCTCGTCCATCAAAGTCAAGGAGTCACTGAAGCTGCAAGGTGTCCTCAAGCAGTCGGTGCTAAAGAGCCACGGCCTGCTGAGCGGCTCCATATTCCCTAGCGCTGCTGCTGGCAGCGACTTCTTGCTGAGAAAGCGTCACGCCCTCGAGCTGACTGGAGGACAACTGAAGAGCCTTGTCAACGGTGGCGGAGCTGGGAGTACCATGGTGCCTGTGAACGGACTCTCTAAGAAAGTGGCCGTACCCAGTGCTGCCGTGGCTGAGAAAGGCAGTGTGGCCACAGTGAACGGAGACAGCAACCAGCCTTCCACCAACGGGGAAGCGCTGTTATCCGTGTCCTCAAAGTCCGTCGGTACCTTCACAGCCAGCGGACAGAACGGTGATGTGAAGCCACAACAGAATTTGACACCAAGCATTCAAGGTGTGTCATCACATAGGGAGCTCACTGCTTTGTCTGAGGTTAAAGCAGAACTGGAGAGTCCCGTTGGTGGAATGGTTGTCGAAGCAAACAGTAGCAATATTGTTGGCTTTGACAACTGTCCCTCGTCCCTTAGCTCTTCCCCTGTCCATGACGACTCAACCCTACCAACACCCAACCTGGAGGCTCTGCTCAGGGATCGGGTTCAACAGAGCCAACACAGGCAAACGGACATCGAAAGCCGCCTGCTGCGTCTGCGCAAGCGTCTGCAGGTGGTGCAAGCCAAACAGGTGGAGCGGCATTTCAAACAGCAACTCTCTGGTTTTCTGGAGCGCACTCTGACCCCGACAGCTAGCCGTAGGGCGGAGCCAGGGGCATGGAGAGGGCCTCGTGCTTCCGTGGACACACACGCACATAATTTGAGTCGGTTTTTGAAGGGTGGCAGGGTGGCCTCGGAACTGGAGCGACTGCATCTCAGCGGCACCACACATTTGCTCGCGACGGAGACTCAGTTTGACTCGGACGCCACAGAGAGCAGTTCAGGAGGAGACAGCGACGTCGAGGAGGAGGAGCTTGTCAGGGTGGATGTGGACCAGTGTCATATTAAACTGTAAGTCAAATGTTTGTTTTCAGAAAGAGCCTACTTTTAAAGTCAGCATGAAATGGAAATTTCACCCTATGCGTGTTGTAGATCTTATTGTGAACTATTCATTTTTACTTTAGAGTCTCGCCCACACATCTCAAAATACAATCAACAACAAGTCCATGCCCTACATTGTGTCTTTTTCGATAATACGTTGCACTCAGATGTATGTCACAACACTGAAGAAAAAATCCTAGTAAAAGGCTCTGTTCTAAAACCAAGTGAGCCCCCTTGTTTCGTTCTGCGTACATATGCGGTTTTGAAACTGATTTTGTTTAGATCATTGCACTATTTTATCCGTTTTTTAGGTATTTAATGATTTTGATTTGTAACATTCCTTTGCATTCCTGGATTTTTCACTGATTCATGTCACTAGTCTTTCTTGAATTTCCTTTGGAACAAGGCTGTTAGTTGTGTCCCAAATGACGTACTGTGCACTATGTACTTATACTATGCACTGTGTTCTCGAGTGTATTAATTTGATAAAAACGCTGCATAAGAACAGCTGCGATTGTTAAGTGCATAAAGTGTCCAACATTCCACATGTTATTTTTTCAGTTTCATGTGCATTTTTTCTTTTGGGAATTTTCAGTCTGAACACATTAGTCACTCTATATATTCTACTAAATGGTATAAAACAGTGCACAATTCACCTTTTGAATTAGTCTCATCAAACCATTGTAACTTCATTGCTATCACAAAGCAGGCACATTACATGTGGGCTTTTCACGGGAGTCCCAAGGGAGCGTAGGGGCATGTTTGTGACTGTAGGCTTGTGTGTTCATGTCCTGAACCTTGTAGAGAGTCACTGTTAATTTCCCCTCCGACCTTGTTTGTACAGTGAGATCATAGATCTTGTTGTCATAATGCAGTCTAGTCTGAAGTCATTTGGGCTGTCCTCCTCGGCTGTGGACTTGTTTAAAAACTTAAGCAAGGTTAAATTTCCTGCTCGGCCCCCGAGGGAGAGTCTGGTTCATCGTAGGTGAAAATAGAGGGGGTGAAACGGAGAACCCTGATGTTTGGGTTAGTGTTGAAATCAAAGTAAACCACAGGTGATGAATAAAAAATAAAAAAATACGTTTCACTTTCATGTGTAATTTTTGTTCATACTTCCTGTTTGCTTATGCATATATACAGACAAGTGCACAGAATAACAGTTTAGGTATTGTGAGCTCTGCCTAACAGAAGCACACACATTTCAGACCAGTTGTGTTGGAAAATTGGGAAATATATATATATTCAAATATTTGTGCTCAAATCCTGTTGCTTTGCAGATCAGCCCAACGAGCATTTAGATTAATTTTGATCATATTTGATCTGATTAAATATTTAGGGAAATAAATAACGTAGGAAGCGGATTGAAACCGATGTTAGATTTTTTTAGTTTGATTTATTAATGGAAGCTGTTTTAAAAGGAGCCGTTTAGTAGCTTGCTAACGAGTTGGCTTTACACCTTTGACCTAAATAATCAGGCATCCGTGAATGCAGATTTTGGATGTTAAATTTGAACTCACTGAAACATGCCCCAGTTTCACTGAACAGCATGATCACATGTGCCTGAATCTGTTCCTGGTGTGTGTTTGCTGGCTGAACGCATGATGATCCTGCTCTAAATAAGTGTTTGTGTTCATGGTTGTTGATTTTCAGTGCCGTTTCATCATTTGCAAGCAACGTTCTCTTACTAATCTGTCTGGGCACATGCTTTTGACATCACAGTGTGACGGTTGGGAAATTGGAGTATGAGGAACTGCTGCTTGTTGACCTCTGACTGCAGTTAAATCAAGATGAATTTAAACTTTGTACATCCAAGGACATTGATCCCAAACACCCACACTTATAATTGGAAACTTTTAATGGAACACAGCTGCTATGCAAATAGTAGATTTACTATCACTGCAATTAAAGACCACTTTAATCCACCAAGAGCTGAAGTGAATGCTGTTTAGTGCTCTACAGAGATGATCTTCCATTTACTGAAAAATTGCTCACAAAAAAAAAGTTGTCTATTTTCCTTTGAGTATGTTGACAGATGGTGGAATGTTTATTGGCTTATGATGATAATAGTGTGGGTGAATCTCACAAAGGCATGCCCAGGTCATGTTTCACTTCAAAATCAAAAAGAAAGAAATAGGCTAGCCTAACTTTTTTGCATATTTTACATAAAGTTTGTGGTCATTATGATTTAAAGGGATAGTTCACCCAAAAATGTAAATTGCCATCATTTACTCACCCTCATGTCGTTCCAAACCAGTATGACTTTTTTTGTTTCTTATGTGGAACAAAATTATTTTGAAAAATGTCTCTTTTTTTTTTTTGGTCCATACAATGGAAGTTATTGGTCACCAAAACTGTTTGTCAGCACTCTTATGCAGAAGAAAGAACATCATACAGGTTTGGAACAACATTTTCATACAGAAATATAGTAGGCTACTGTACGATTAATCATATCGCAATCACGATGTCAAGCCTATACGATTAAATGACGCAAAATGCTGCGATTTTATAGAATAAATAAATTTGGGCTGTCAACGTTATATTTGATCAAATATTTAACGCAATCAACGCAGCATCCGTTAATTGTTGTCGATGACGCGCTGCCTGTGAATGTCTGACTGCAGTGTATCGTGCGCACAGACAACACGCCAGAATACAGTTCTCTTTCGCGCTTGAACGAACAATAACACACACAATCATACCAAAATGTCCGTTTTGTTGAGTATCTTCATAACATAAGAGCAGTCTTATGATGAACGTGAAGAGTTGTTAGAGAATGAGTCGCGTGTGAGACCCGCGGCTGCTCTTAAAGGGACAGCAGCCAATAAAGCTTTCTGTCAGTAAAGTTCATCAAAGAACAAAGGGAACAGAGAAAATGACTCACTGCTCTTGACTAAAGAACTTTTGTAGATTTAATAAGGATTATTATATATTTAATTTATAATTTTTGCAGTTTGATAACTTTTTTTCAATTTCTGTATACGCCCTACCTGTTAGACAGCAAGGGCACAGGTAAATATTATTTTATACTGTTTTGCTATTGAAACAATAACAAGTTTGCAGTAATGCAAAGATGTCACTATTTCATTTTTAATTTTTTTTTTTAATTTTTTTAATTTGAAAACACTGCATTTAGTTCTTGTTGCTAGTTTGAGTTGAGAAATACACATTTCAGCATTATCAGTAATCTGTGTGTGCATTTCACTTGAGAACCAAGCAAGTTGACTCTTGAAACCATTTGTTTATTATATCGCAATCGCAATATTGACCTCATTAATCGCAATATGACATTTTCCCCAAATCATGCAGGCCTACAGAAATACTGTATTGCATGATTTCATTTATGGTGTATAAAGAAATTGAGTGGTTGTGAAATATAACCCCACACATACTCTTATCATGAGATTCACACATAAATGTGAGAAAAAGACAAGACAAGAAGTGCCTTTTTTTGTTCTGATAAAGACGAGTATCAGTGTATTTGTTTGTGTTACGATCCAGATAAACTTTGTGGTTGTCATGTTTATTGGTATTGTGTTTACATTTATGAAAATATTTCCGTCTTACATCCACAAATCTGCTGTTGGCCTTTGACAGGAGCTGATATATCTTTTGGGGATATGATGTTTGGAAATGTAACCCATCATAAACACCCGTCATTTTGTCAGGGCTTTTATGATTTTCCTTTTTTCCTGTTCTTTCTGTCATGTCTTTATCTCTCTCATTGTAGAATCCTCCTTCACTATTGTCTGTTATGTTCTCCTCCCATTCCCGCTGTCTGAGCCGAGCCCACTCGTGTTACGTAACTTTTTCCTCTCTCACTTTTTCAGGCGCTCTCTTTTTCCACTTGCATTCCTCCACCCCTTTTCACCATTTCCCCCCCCATAATTCCTCTGCGTTTCTCTGCCAAGCCTAACCACCTCACATTCTTTTCTTTTTATCCCCTCTTTCTTTCTCTCCATCCATCTGTTCCATTCTTGCTTTCGTCCTTGTGCATGTTTTTGCGTCATTACTCAAATATTACAGCTGTGCTTTCGACCCCGATGCTTACATTTTGTCAGATTTGTTATATATAGCCCTCGTTCTACAAACCTATGCTCACAGCTTGGACTGCACAATTTGAAGGGAAAAAAATCTAATTTATCTAAATCGTTTTTACCCTGAAAAAAAAGTTGATTTGCAATTTAAAATGCAATCAAAAATATTCCTGGTTTGCTGTGCTTTTTAGTTGGGTAAGGTTGCTCTATTTGTATATAGCCATTTTCAAAATCAATTTTCAATATTATTGTTATAATTTTGACTATACTAAATAATAATATAGCTAAACATTTCTAAATAAAATTACAAAATAATAATTATTACTTTTTTAATATTTTACTGGAAAATAATTTTAATAATAATAATTAGAATTTACATTACAACTGTAAAATTACAATAATAATATTTATTTCTGTCTTAATTCCTTCATTTTCAAATGTTAAACCATCTATTTTGACAGAAAACTGCAAGGAGCTCTTAAAAAGATAGTCTTGCAAGTCTTGTTTAAACTAGTACAAATAGATTGTTATAACTTTATAATAAATATATTTTAGACAGTGTTTAGTGTGTGTGTGTGTGTGTGTGTCGAGGGCCTGTAAATGTTCAGCTCATGTACACATGTACACTAGTACTTTGTTTAAAATAGAGATAACGATTCTCTCTTGATGCGGAATAGACTACTAAACAAAACAGTCTATTAAAAAAAAAATTTAATTAATTATTTTTTAAAAATCAGTTTTGAATGAATGATTCGATGACTCTCTCCTGAAGACTTCACTTTTTCATTACTGGATGAATCAGCGAACGAATCTCTTGAATAATTCAATGACAAATAACTTTTTACAATCACTTGTCGCCAGCTAATGGTGTAATTGATACAATCCAAATTTAAAGTGTTGAGTTGGTTTCAAAAGGTGATTTATTCTAATTTTGATCACTACCATAGATATCAGTGCTTATATCTGAACTATAAACGTTTATCCCAGTAACCCTGTGATGATATGAATTATTGTAAGACAGAAATGATACGGTTGGTTGAAAAGACTGAAGCTTATAAGTTACCTATGATAACTGCTTCCTCTCTGGGTCAGCGCAGCGACAGCGTGAACACAGATTTTAATGTTCCGCTGTGATTTTTAAAGACTTAATCGAAATATCTGAATCATTGATATTTAGGAATAAAATTGTGTGGGTGTTTGAATCGAGATTGTGATCTTTTAATTATTAATCGTGCAGCTCTATCGCGTACGCTAAGCATTCATGTCAAAACTGATTCTGTATTCTTCAAGGTTTAGATTTCTTTATAAAATCACGTTCCAGAATGCACTGCGCAGAGCTCAATAAAAATGCAGACAAAGCAAAAATATACTTGATAATCAATGAAAATGTATTAGTTAATATAGTTCTGTGCAATTTTAAAATGGACTATTTTAGCCCAGGTTTTGTGTTAGCTTTGCAAGATGCAATTTTAAAACTATTTTATTCAGGTTTTATTTCAGTTAGCAAACTCCTTAAAAGGCAACTGCCTATAGCAGTAGAAAGCAGAAAAGCTCACTAAACTCACTAGTTACAGAGCAGAAATTCATCCCTCCCTGTTATAACTGCTTTCATTCTCGCTTTAACCTAAAATACTGTGTAACCCTGGATCTGTATGAGTGAAAAATAACAGACAGGCCTCCATATAAAACAGTTTGATGAGCCAGCTGGTATTTATCTGTGTTTTGGTTCATCCAGTCTCTTTGTCTCACAGTCTGAAATCCAAGAACAAAGGCAGGAGAACATTCATGCTAAATGACTCTGTCTTTGTACTCCCTCCATCAGCCCAATGTGATTTATGAAACACAATTACGAGATGATTCACTTCACAGCAGGCACAGCGAGGGAGGACGACTCCTTTGTTGTTGCCCTCCCCGTCGTCCAAACGCACACGTCCACGTGAGGAAGAGTAGATCGACCAATGACAACAATCAAGTAATTGTTATATAGTGAATAATCATGGTTAAAGGGGCAATCACACTACACTTTTCGTTCCTTTGACTTCCATTCATTTGCATGTAAATGCGGGTGATAGGAAAGCGAGTTTCGCTGCGTTCCAAAGTTCAAGTTTTGTGAACATTGACAGCAAATTTGTACATGGGAAGATGTATGACCAATAGAAGACTGATCCGTCTCGGCTTGACCTCTTATGCCGGGTTGTGTAGCCTCAATGTTTTTGTCTGTTAAAATAGTCGCTGTCAGATCATGCAATCTTGACTCGCGTCGTGGACAAGAAACGTCAGACTACACATTGCTTCCCGACCAATCATAACTTTCTGTCTTTAATGGCGCGCGTGATGTCGTCGAAGCTACAAACACTGGCTACTGAAGCTGCGTGTTAGCTTAATGCTAATTCCGCTGCTCACTGGGTTGCTGTAGTGCCTCCGCTATTGTTTGTCATCATTTATCTTTTTTCACTCTGTCGTGGTCGTCCCTCGAGAGAACCTAAATCATAAATGCAGGAGTGTTGTTGCCATAGCTAACAATATTAACAATTCCACCTAGCAGCACCACTACCATCGGCTTTCTTTTCTTATACCACCATGTTTGAAAGCTTCTGTGCCCCTATTTGTCAAAACAGATTTGAAGGAACCCCTTATGGAAGACCAAAAAAAATGTCCACTATGACATACTATAATTAAACAATTGATTATTGTATCCGAATGCCCATTGTTATTTACGAATCACCTCGACACCCTACGTCAAACGCATCGTGCCAAAATCAGGCTCATATCGTGTAGTCTGAACCCGGCATTAGTTGAAACAAAAGAAATTTGTAGGGTTGCCGTAAAGTGGAGTAGAGTGTATTTTTACCTTCTGGACGTATTATAGGTTGAATCATGTTTTCCTTCGAAATTTTGAATGCTCAAAGTTTAGTGTGGCACCTTTTAAATGGGCTACAGTCAATAAGCATGAATAATTCAGTCACTTTATTCAGAGCAGGACTCAATGTAGGCCTGGCTTTTGAAATTATGCTACATGGAAGTGATAATGTACAGTCAGTTGATAATTAACATAAAATAAATGTTATGTGATCATCTGACTGTACATCATCCCATTTTTTTTTTACATGTTAATTTATGAAATAAATAGATGTTAATGATGTTTAAATTGGTGGATTTTGTGTGGAGAAAAAATCTACAGTCATTATAAAGTCATTCTACAAAAACATTCGACCTCAGGTCAGAACAGAGTCATATTTTTGATTATCCCGTGTGTGCCGGTGGTTCACAGGGCTCAACGGTGCACATGTAAATTTCCACTCCATTTATCTTTCTTACAGCGAGTTGCCGGATTCCACGTGGGCAAATACGACCGTATGAGGCGGCGCTCATACTGAGGCATTAAGCAGTGGGAATGTGCTGAGAGGGACATTTACCATGAGATGCTGGTGTTCTTTTGTGTAGGAGTGTACTGATCACACTACAGGAGTGTCATGAAACCCTGATAGACCAGAATGCACAGCCAGTGTCATGTTTGTAGTCACAATACTAGCCATACACCTTCTCGAGAACGTTCTCTTTCAAATGTTGACTATCTCGCACTACACAGATTTTTGCCCAATGACTTGACCTCCCCCTAAGCTATTAAACCTTCCAACTAGCAATGGCAAATCATGGGTTGTAATAATGTAATGTTATATAAACGGGTAGATGCACACAATGGTTAAAAGAATGAAATTTTGGATTGTTGTCTAGTGCGGTCACGCTCACATGACTCTGCAGTGTTGCGTCGCCATGAGAGTTGATCATTTTCTATGCATTTTTTAAAGCCTTGCCAGTTTAGACCATTCAAGCACAATAAGATAAATTCAAACAGAATTCAATTTGGCACTTGCAAGCCGATCTGACAGACGTTTAAAGGTATAGCGGAGGATTTTTTTACGTCCGGGTGGATCACCTATACTATTGGTCCTCCTAATTGTCAATCATTCTGGTGAATCAATCAAACTTATTCAAAAAGTGGAGAGGGCGGGTCTTACCTAAAATTCGGAAAGATCCTCCACTATACCTTTAAGTTATGAATTTTTCTTTTTTGCTGTTTATTGTGCTTATCTTTGTGAGTATTGCACTGTTTATGAAAATGGCTGTTTTGGCGAGTATTCGTGTGAACAGTCATAAACAATTGGGATGTGTACCAGTATATTGGATCTGTGTATGATAGGGTCTCAAAGTGACAGAAGCCTCATACCTGTTGCTGTCTCTTTAACGTTAACCAAACAACAAAAGAAAAATATAAAATCACTCTGCTCTTGACTTTAGTAAGAATCATTGTGTATTCAATTCACACCATGGAGACTATTTAACATTTGATTATTCAATTTCTGTAGTATTTATTCCGGCACTATGACTAGATTACTAATGTTAGATAGACCACTCTATTTAATTTTTATCTTTATTTTGTTGTATTTATTTGTCTTATTGCTTGTAATTAGGTTCTTTATTTTGATTATATTTCTGACTGTTGGTAAGCTTGAACTTACATTTGTTAGGCTAGGTTTTGGCATCATAACCTTATTTACAATAAAAATAACTATATCATGATATATATGGTTATTGTGAAAAAATATATATTTATATTTATACTAGTACAAATAGATTTTTATTTGATGATATATTTTGGTCTTGTTGTCTACCCCTGGTCTTGCGTTATTTCCATTTTCTGCCATCTCTTGGTTGCAAAGGAAGTGGTTGAAATTCAAGGTAGCGAGTGTTGTTTTGCAGGGCTGTGCCTGTGACATAAAGACTAAGACTGTTTAAAAAAGGGATGAACAGTATTGTGGTGTCTGTGCTGAATGTGTTTAACAGTGCCCTCTATGTGTTATGCATCATTATTACAGTCAAAATGATTGATTAATGTCTGTAATCTGGACCAACAGGGCTGGAAACTTTACAGAGAGTAATTTAAAGGGTTTCCTGTTTGTTTTATCTGAGTCGTCACAGGCTGTTTCTACTCAGTGAAGTAAACAGACCATGAGAACTAACCCTCTAACGACTCTCCCAGTTAGCTAAACAACTAAATGTCTAACTTAAAACGTGTTTAACCGGATTGTTCACTTTTCTCTCTCAGATGGAGAAGAGCAGAAGGCCGGTTTGCCAGGGAAAGAGCCACCATCATCAGTCACTGGACATGGCTGCAGGCTCAGATATCAGACCTGGAGTACCGCATCCGACAGCAGGTCGACATCTACCGCCAACTGCGCGCCAGCAAGGTTAGCAGACGCTTGATATCTGCTGTGTGTGTGTGTGTGAGAGAGATAGAAAGTGTTTGTGTTATAGAAAATGTATCCAGTGTCACGAATGTTGGGAATTAGTTTAATGGAAATATCTGTTTATTTAGCTGTATAAAGTAGTAGTTTTATTTTATTTTTCACATGCTCTCTGCAGGGTCCTGTGGAGCTGGGAGACTCCGCCCCTTCCTGCCAGAGAACCATAAATATAATGGAGGCTAATAAGAATGTCCTGACCTCACCAACATCACAGAATTTCACAGAATCCCAGTCTCGTTTGACCGACACATCTGAAAACGACATCTCTTTTAGGTTTGGACAAAATGCTAATATTTCATATTGTGTTGGAGTAAATATTTGAATTTACTTTTTAGTTGTTACCATATGCTAACACATTATTATAACTGGACCCAGTTTATATTGTCTTTAACTACTATGTACTAACATTTAAATTAATCGTTGTATACAATGCACTTAATGTGTAGATTAGATTAAACGCATTATAGCAGCACATACATACATATATATATATATATATATATATATATATATATATACACACACACACACATTTTATACTTTAAGTACATGCCTAACAGCTCCTTTTTAGATGGCATCTTATATAAATAGGCCCTAAAAACTTTTAACATTATTATATAACTTTAAATTAACATTATTAACCAGCCATTATTGCAGAATAAACCCAGACAGGGTAAATGCAGTGGTGTCTTGTATCACAATGGCATATTATCCATTAGCTTGGCACATACTGCATTTTACATTTTCTGATTTCAGTAGCATGGCAGAAATGTCCGACACATGTCCTTCGAGTCTGGACAGCAGCTCTACATCCGCACGAACACGCCCGATGGTGACCTGCAGAAGACGACGTCTAATCCACCCAAACACTTTCCACAATCTCAATGGCAAGGTGTGTGTGAAGCGTGTTGGTATAAATAAATGTATTAATATTCCAGGAGAACCTTTTTTGCTTATTTTAAAGTGTATCTGAAGCGAGTTTCCTCCTCTTATCAGGTTCAGAGAGCCTCGTTTTCACCTCCACTAGGATGTGAGGTCAATGGTTTGTGTGTCATGTGTGGGATTGCTCGTCCCCTCTCCAAACCAGACTTACCTTATGGTTGCCCTCTGCTGGAGAGAGTTGCACATCAAGACCACAGCATCCACCCCGTTCTGTCCATGCAATCGGGTGAGATGTAGACACACACACCCACACACACACATACCGGTACATACTTATATTAATAAAACCATTTTAAATGATTTAATATCACTATATATGGATTACATGTGTGTGTAGTGAAATAAAATAATTTAAAAACATTTTACTATATAAAATGTGACCCTGGATCACAAAACCAGTCACATGTCGCACGGGTATATTTGTGGCAATAGGCAACAATACAATGTATGGGCAAAATGATCGATTTTTCTTTTATGGCAAAAATCATTAGGCTATTAAGTAAAGATCCTGTTCCATGAAGATATTTTTTTATTTTCCTACTGTAAATATATAAAAAATATATTTTTGTGAGTGAATGCAGCACAATCGCGAACATAAATGGACAACTTTAAAGGCGATTTTTCTCAATGTTTCGATTTTTTTTGCACCCTCAGTTTCCAGATTTTCAAATAGTTGTAGGCTATCTCGGACAAATATTGTCCTATCCTTACAAACCATACATCAATGGAAAGCTTATTCAGCTTTCAGATGATGTATAAATCTCAATTAAAAAAAATTGACCCTTGTGACTGGAGTCACAAATTATAAAAAAAATACTTTAATGTGTTCTCTTTGTCAGAAATTCACGATCCACAGATTATCAATTTTATTAATTAGTTGGTGCAGTCCTAGGCCCTGTTTACTCCTGGTATTAAGATGTGTTTTGGTCTATCGGATCACAAGTAGACGAGGGAGACACATACCTGTTTACACCTGGTGTTTTAATCCGTCTCTTTTGTCTACTTTCAACCACTTCTATCCTGATTTCTTTTGTGATCTGATCGACCAAAACTCATTAATTTCTTCTTCTTCCTCTGGTTGGTCTCTCAGATGTGGCTCTCAGCTTACAGTTGCAGAAGGTGTTGAGGTCTCATTGGCAGACTCGTCCCTTTGACAGGATCAAACCGCCGAAGAAGATCTCTCTCAAACACAAGCTCTCCATCACACCACCACCACCACCATCATCATCATCATCCTTCCTCTCTAAACACAAATTCAGACTGTCAAATTCGCATGCGGCCGCAGTCCGTAAGTACACAAACATGTTGATTCTCACAGTCTCCGACAAAGCGGCCAAAGTAATTCACTTTTAATTCTCTCTCTCTGTCAGGATTGGCCCGTCACAAGAGCAGGTTGGAGAAGCTGCACAGGCAGCAGGTGGACATCTCATGTGTCCCAAAGCCGGACACACTCACACCCTGCAGGGCGGATCGTGTGCTGGTCCGGAGTCACAGCAGGAAGAGAGTCAGAGAGCTCTCTCTGGACAGAGCAGACTGTGAGTGCACTGCCCTCCATACAAAAATGACTCCAAATATGTCCTAAAGTGGTGTTATTATGCCCTTTTTTAAAGTTTTGTTTTTGGGCTCTACTAGAATAGGCTTTCATGCTTGAATGTTCAAAAAACACTTTTTTCCCCCACATATTTGACATTGTTGTCAGTCTGTCAGTAACGCTCTGTTTAGTTCCTTTCTCTGTGAAGCCCCTTCCGAACAATTCAATGTGCTCTGATTGGTTGGCTAGACTAGTGTTGTGATTGGTCAACCGCTGCGAGTGTGTGAAATGTCACTCCACTTACCAATATCACAACACACTACTAACGCAAATCAGCCAGCCATTCCCCTTGTTTTTGTGTATGCCTTGGCCGGGAATTATTTAAATGAGGAATATTGTGACATGTTTGTTCCCGGAAAACTGAAGGCTACAATAGAGGCGTTTCAGGAAGTTCAGAAATAGTCCTTACTGATATTACTGATATACTGACTCCCTTTGAAGTGACTTTGTGCTTTGTAACTTTGCAGACCTTTTTCATGCTCAAACAGCATCATTACACACTAAAGAACGTTGAAAAAACATAAACATAATAGGACCCCTTTAAATAGTCCATTCTAATTAATACTTTTAGCCATACACAACCACTGGCAGAAGCATAAAATGAGGCATGCATAAAATCTCATTTCAGTTGGATAGGGTGTACACATTAATGGAAATGAATAATAAATTAAAGATACAGGGCCAAAAAATGCACCTGTACAATTAAACTAAAACGATTACAGTTTTGATATGAAATGTTCAATAAGCACATATCAGTGTCTTACATGTGTGTATATATTTCCTTCTCTCATATAGCACCAAAAGTGATGATGGATGCAGGCAGTCCATGTCCGTCTCTGTCCAGCCTTCACTCCTCCAACACCAGTCCCTTGACCAGACAGCTCTCCCTCCCCGTTGAGAGCAGCACTCCTCTGGGAAACAGTGTGGTACGTTCATTATTTACACCCGATAGCACTCTGGAGCGTGGCACAATTCAAACTTTGGGCGACTTCGGAATGCGAAACCCAGCTTGTGGTCCTTTCCGATCCCGTCCCCCTTTCTTGCCACTATACTATCGGGGGGGGAAAGCGAGAGAGAAAAATGCAAAAAATAAATTTAAGTCTAAAAAAAGTCTTAAATTCAGTTTTATCAAAAGTTTTAATTAGGATTTAAGAGGGCTTAAATTTAGGGGCAGAAAATGCTATAGCGATCGTTTAAATGTGAACCTTCAAAACACATTCAAAGTCAAAATGTGCCACTTTCGCACGTTCTGATGATTATAATGTATTACGTTGTAGGAGATTGTAAGAGCGCAAATTTGATCTCGCTAATCTTTTTGAATGAGCAGCTGGAAGTATTAAAGCATAGATATTTCAAAATAAGATTCCCAGTGTATTTCAGGCTTGCCCTGAATTTTACATAACTTTTTTTTCTGGATATTATTGATATTTTGGTTACACAATATACAGCATCTGGCATTTCATTCAACACAAACTCTTGTGGATTCTTTCTGGGCCGCAATGTCACTGGAAGAAATGACTAAGGACATAGATTTGACTATTATCAGCAATATAATCTTTCTATTGCCTTTAGTTAAACAGATTATTATCATATCAGTAAAATACAGTATTGGTTGACCTCTAATTGGTATATAATGTATCATTTCAGTGCATATGTATGTATTGAATAAAACATGCCTTGAGAATTTTAACTATTAATTGAATGTATGGGTTTGTACTGGATGCACATAGAATAATCATTTTATTTGTGCAGGCCTTAAAAATGGTCTTTGAAAGCCTCAAATTTAATTCTGCGGAAACATTGTTAGTGAGCAGTATTGTTGTACACTTCAGTTTTGATGTGAATGTTTAGCGTATACTTGCGTCTCTAGTAAATCGTTGTTTTTCTGTCTCATCCGTTTCCTTTTCAACTGTGAAACAACAGTCCGAGCCAGTGTTGCCACCAATTTCCAGTGTGGATTTAAGGTACAGAGTAGCTGTGATCATTTTTCATTTATTACTTGCATTTTTGTTCTTTTCTACAGCCCATACGCAGGAGAAGAGGCGAGAGTCCGTTTGACATCAACAACATCGTCATTCCCATGTCAGTGGCCGCCACCACCAGAGTGGAGAAGCTTCAGTACAAGGAAATCCTCACACCCAGGTGTGTCTCCAAGTCGCTCACAATGTAATCCACTTCATAATATCTGTTATACATTATATAATGTATAAAAAAAATGTCTACTCTGTTTTTCAGATGGAGAGAAGTGGACACCTTAGCCCAACCACTGGCAGAGGAAGACGATAACATTCCGGTAAAACATCCATCTTTTTTTCTCTTCGAGCATTTCCAAATCAAGCTATTGTCGATTCTTATTAGCGATGTCACCTAATGATTCCTCTGTGTAGGTGGAGGACCTTTCAGATGCCATGTTCTCGAAACACCACCAGCCGTGTGAGGACCAGGAACGTTCTCGCTGGCGATGGACGGCTCTCGCACCCGCCAAGAGGAGATGCAGCAGGTGCTTGTCCAACTTGATTTAACCAAAGAACGGTTTTCCTGATTTTGAGTCAATAGTTAACCATATCGTTCCTCAGGTCCTATAAATCCCTGGACGGGCGAACGACACCATCAATAGTCGGAACGAACCCTTCCCAGCCCTCTTCCCCAGACGCAAGTCACTTCCACCTGCTGCAGGACTACGGGCCCGTGTCGTCCCCCCTGAGCCCACCCAGCCCCGACACGCCTTGCTCGCGGGACGCACACACACCGTACACCAGAGACACACACAGACTGCTGTACAGCGAAGACACGTGCGGCTCCACTTCAGACTGCACCTTTGAAGAGAAGGTAACATACACACGTCCTCAGGCTGTTCACTTCAACTGTGCTCAGCAGTTCAGAAATCATATTCATTTCCTCCATAGACAAATGCTTATAAAGTGAGAGATACTCTTTTGGTGTACATTCTGCCTAAAGAACAGCCTGAAATTAATCTGGATTATTCTATTGCAACAGTAAAAAAAAAAAAATCCAAAACTTTCTGGAGTTTGTCTCAACAAAACATTATTACAATTTTTCTTTGAAAATAAATGTAATTTAGTCCTGTGATCAAAGCATCATTACTCCAGTCTTCATTGTCACGTGATCCTTCAGAAATCATTCTAATATGATGATTTGCTGCTCAAGAATCGTTTCTGATTATTTTCAATGTTGAAAACATTGTGCTTCTCATATTTTAGCAGGAAACCGTGATCCTTTCAGGATTCTTAAAGTTTAAAAGAACAGCATTTATTTCAAATAGAAAACTTTTGTAACATTGATAACAGTGACAGTAAAGACATTTGTAATGTGTCCTTGCTGCTTAAAAGTATTAATTTCTTAAAAAAAAAAAAAAAAGTGTTACTGACCTCAAACTTTTGAACCGTAGTGTATGTAGTGCCGTTTATATTTTAGCTATTAGTTTTGATTCAAGACTTATAACTCTGACTTAAAAAAAAAAAATGCCTATGGAGAAAATGCATGGGAAAAGCATAGGGGTGGTGGTGGCGCAATGCATAAGACACATGCCTTTGGTGTGAGAGACCCACTGTGAGACACCAATGTGTCCCTGAGCAAGACACTTAACCCCTAGTTGCTCCAGAGGCGTGCGACCTCTGACATATATAGCAATTAATTGTAAGTCGCTTTGGATAAAAGCGTCAGCTAAATGTAAATGTAAAAAACACTCGCAGAACCAAGGGTGCTGAAAAACCGTGTGGCCCTTGTTGAGAAGCGCTGAAAATAGATTTGTCCATTGATTCGATTTCATATGCTGTTCTTAACACTCTGCGTGTTTTCCTGGCAGACGGTCCAGCCCTGGGAACTCAGGAGTTTTCCTTTGCCTGAGGACCCAGTTGTGGAGCCTGAGATGGACAAGGATGAACTGAGCTTTCCCACTGTCATCAGAGCCGACGCCCACTGCAGGGCGGAGTCAGAGAGTGACGCCTCCTCGCCGTGACGACGAACTCATTAAACCTTAAAACCACACCTCCTATGGCATTAATTGAGATAAAACTCATACTAATCAGAAAAAAAAAGAAAAAAAAGATTCTGTCGGGACTTCTGTTGTTTGATATTCAAACATCAGCCAATTATTTTCACAGTTTTTAGTGAATATTACCGAACATAGTAAAGCTAAACCTGAAAAATGAAAGAAAAATGTAAATGAGATGTATGAAAGTTGTTTCCATAAATGTTTTCATAGTCAGCTAAATATATCATTGGGACTTAGTGTGGTATTCTAACCTGTCAGGTGAACACTATGTAGTGCACTGTGTAGCAGACTTAAAGAGGGCTTGACCAAAGGGTGCCTCTCTGCTGACTTGTTATAAATGTATTCTTGTTTTGTGAAGTGAAAAACCAAAACCTGACAAAAATACTTGCCGCATTATTCTCAGTTGATGGTCGTGCACCAAGCAGAGATATTCTCCTCAGTTAAAAAGCACTTCACAGGGCGTCAATATCTTGTTCTCTTCCTCGACCCTCCCCCCTTTTCTCTTTCTTTTGAACAATTTCCCACCAGCATTTGGAGCATGCTAATGTTCATGACATCATGTATCACAATGTAATGGAAAAATTGCAAGCTCTGCAAAACAAAGCCTTTAGTTTAGATCTGACACTTCGGTCCTTAAATGTTCCTGGATCTTCTACATCATCTGTTGAGATTGTACTTTGTATTCCTTCGTAAAGGAGCCAGATGTTTCACACAGACCTGCCCTTCTCAGGTTATGGAGTTTTACGGAATCTTGTGTTAGCAAGGTGTCTGTTTTTCCTTCACTTAGTCAATGTTTCTGTGACCCCATATTAGTGTTCTTACTCAGCACTGTCGCCCCTTCGAGAATCTACTTGCTATGCAACTGGACATTATTGTTGTGGCCCTGTCTCTTTCTTTTTCATACAATCACAATGTCTTTTTTTATTTCTTTGATGTGTCTTTCTCTTCATAGCTATTTGAGACAGGTTTCATTGTAATTTGGACTGTTTCAGAAGTTAAATCATTTGCAGAAAAAAGAAAAAGAAAAACACCCTTTTGTAAATAGTACCATTAAATCAAATCAAACTCCATTCAGATTGTACGTCTCATTTGTTTGGTGTCACGCTGTCAACATGAATCAGTATTTACCCTGAAATGATTCTGACACTGTCTGCACTGGAGCGATCAGTCCGACACGACAAAAGCCAGTAGAATCCATTATTGTCTCAGCCTCAGGCCTACCCTGGTAATCCAGAGTTCTCGCGAGAGCACAAGTTGAATTTGCGTGCAGTGAGATTTTCAAATCCATGCTTGGTGCCGCCCCTCGAACTGGCAGATTTTCATTAGTCGACGCCAGACCATGAATCTCTATGATTTAGGTCTGAATTTCCAGGCTACCTCAGGCCTACTGTCCCTAAACACTCGAGGTCTTCCTACAAGTCCGCACTTTCGTGATGCAACACTGCTTTTGATCGCACTAGATCCGCATCGAGGGCGCATATCGACCGCAAAGTGGGCGCTTGCAAGCACCCTTCTAAAACCTAAAATAACAAATGGGACAGCCAACGGACTTAACACATGCACACGCGACGGCCATTGTAAGTCAACAAGACCAAAAGCGCATATGAAGTGTGCCATTTGGGACAGGGCCTCAGACGTCATGCCCACAGACCACTGGCTGAACATCACTTCAGGAGTTTCGAAGTCGTCATCTAATTGGGTGAATTCTACAGGATTTCCGGGAGATGTGTCACATTCTTTAACGTTCCGCCTGGAAACAAAGATGCTGTGATGCCAAACCCCCTAATGGAAGAAGAAAGCTGTTGTGTTTAGAACTGTGACGATGAGTGCTAATCGGGATCAACTAAATCTAAATGCTGGATTTCATTCGGTTCACACTGGATGTGGCCAAAGACTTTATATCTAGAAAGACGGTGCACTCATATATTATTATGATTGGGAGAAAGTGCAACAAGCAATATGGCGGAATAAGCCATAAATAAAAAATATACAATCATCACGTCACTGCAGCTTCCATTGCTTCCTGATGGACTGTTCTGTTTATGCTGTAATTAAAGGGATAGTTCACCCAAAATTTTTAATTCTGTCATTAATTACTCACCCTCATGTCGTTCCAAACCTGTAAGACTTTCGTTCATCTTCGGAACACAAATTATCTTTTTGATGAAATCTGAGAACTTGACAGTCTACGCAACTACCACATGACACTTCAAAACATTCATAAAGAGATTGTAAAACTAATCCATATGAATTGAGCACATAGTCCAAATTTTCTAAAAAGAGACAACCTTTTTATCTGTATGAATCTATATGATGAACAGATTGAATTTAGTCTTTTATTCACATATATGTTTATATATAAACATTGATCAGCGAACAGACCCAGACAGCAGCATAGTGTCTGGCCAGATCCGGGCCACATCTGGTACATGTGGAATCCACGCTTACTGTACTAGATGTGGGCCGGATATAGGCCGACACTTTTGTGTTACAGATTTGGAACGAGATGTCTGTGTAAAAGAAATGTCATATTATTCAGTTATGAGGAAATGAGGCAGGACTTGATTTTATCCCTCAGGAGTTGATTTGATCATGAAAGTATTGCAAAGGAGTATGGAGGCAGACCTGAATGTTTGCAAACAATTATGGAGGACTACTGTCCTGAAACCCTTTTGAGAAGACTTTCCGACAGTGACATGGCCAAGTTCACTGCAATGTATTCCAGTGAAAACCATTCTTTTTTTTTTCTTCTTGAGTTATCAATCTGCTTCATTTACTGAAAATTGATAACTGACAAGATTTTAAGCTTTTAAGGCAAAAGTAGCCAAAAACTAGTTTTCAAGCCCCAAATATGTTTCTAATGCTTTTCGTGTTAACAGATACATTCATACTCTAAGAGAAAGTCTAATATGAACTGACACCTTTGCAAAATTAAATAAGCTATATATATAAAGTTTTACAAGAATCCCCGGCCCACCCCAAAAAACAGTCTATTTGACTTTTTCTTTTTGGCCTACTTTTTTGGAGCAATGTGCTCTGATGAACACAGTGACACAACGAGTATGTATTAGTATAAGTATTTTGAGTAATAATAAAAAGCATAATAAAAAAAGTAGACATTTGCTTAATATCCTTTATTTCCAAATTCACATGTACATCAACAAGAATATTTGTAAACCAGTTATTAATAAAACACACAAACAATATTGACAACCACAATTCCCAAGCTAAAATTTACAACCGCAAAAAATGGTGTATGGAAGTCAATGACAACAGGATGGCAAAACTGCGCCTAAAACCACGTCGCAGATGTTCTGCTATAGAGTGAGACATTTAAACCAAAGGACAGACTTTCTTTCCCTCTTCTGTCTGCTACACACTCACTTCCCCCCTCAACACAACATCACAAGCGGAACAAAACACTCTTATCCCATATCCAATCTCAGCCGACCTTTCCAAAAAACACCCAAGTTAGAAAACGTTCAGAAACGTGTCGCCAATCCATGTAAAAACTCAGCATGCAGGTTAAAGTGTTGCAGGCATGGTCTCTGAACTTCTCTGCTTATTTTTTATTTTTTTATTTTTTTTATTTCTTCAAGTCCTCATAAACATACAGTCATAAACATACAATAAACATACATTAAATATCTAATGGTAGTTACACAGCTCCTTCTCCAACACAAAGAAACAGGGGTCGCCGTCTGAGTAGTGCTCTTTTTCCACTACTATCTACATAGATTCCTAATAAGCACATCAGCGATTACGGGATATATGCAAAAGTAGGCGTGTAAGAGGCAACGCCGTATCTCAGGCTGCTTACATGAAATGCATGCAAGGAGCAAAGATAGTGTGGAGTGGTTCAAAGCTCATTAAAACATTCTGCGATAGTGAGAGCAGAGGAGAGAATTTAAGCCATATGACTGGTTAAGGTCATTACATCATCATTCAGTAGAATAGAATACCTTGACTTAACATTTTACAGCTCTAAAGTGGAAGTGGAGGATGTGTTCACGAGGAGGTGAGACAGACCATTGTTTAACGGCATGCTTGTGCTCAGGTGGTGCTTTTTCGTGAAGATGTTATCAATGTAGTGGGCAAATTTACAATACAGTTTGGCAATTCATCTAAAAAATGATAACTCCGCTAGAGCTGGATGTCATGGCAGGAAAAGAGAGGAACTGTTGGCAGTATTATGGGAAAAAATTACAGATGCATAGGTTGTGTTTTTCGTCCAGATTTCTCACCTGCAACCTGCCATTAATTAACACTTTGCAATAACATCAGTTAATGCATTATGACTCAAACAACAAAGAACAAATTTTTACAGCAATTTATAATCTAGGTTAATTTATTATTGTTTATTTTTAGTAGATAAATGAAATGTTAAAAATGTATTAGTATATGTAGAAATGAATATTTACCCATATTAATAAATGCTGTAGAAGTATTGTTAATTTTTATTTCATGATGACTACTGCATTAATAAATGCTGAAAATCTTACTGTAAAGCGTTACCAATAAAAGTGTCCAAAACAGCTGTAAACAAGTAGCTACAACTTGAAGATATTTTGTTTTATGCATATGTTAAAAATATAAATGCAAGTTAAATGTTCTGTTAGTTCCAAAAACAAAACAAAAAACAGAAGGAGAGGCATCTTCAAAGAAGCACTGACATAATTCAGATCAATAATTTAAGACTGCCAGTAGGCACACAAAAAAAAAGTGTTTTCATATCATAAACATCTCATATCCGCAGAATAATACTGTAAGAAAGTTTCTTTATGAATCACTCTGAATCTCATGGTTCACTGCAGGACGTGTAATCTCTGACCAACAGAGATCCCTTTCAGCTTCTGGTATGCACCTGCTTTTCTTCACGTAAGCCTTGCAAATCATTTCAGAAATGGACTGAGGGGCTTTAAGCTTCTTTCAATCTCAAAAGTCAAGATTCAATGCTCTAATTTTTATTTTAAGCACTGCTAAGCGACTTATTCATAATCTCTATCTAATTTTATCCTGATTCGAAAATGAGAACAATCCTCTCTGAAAGTGAAAAATGGGTTCTGTCTGAAATGTCCTAAATCCAGTCACAACTAAAAACCAGGCATGCCTAGAGAAAATATAAAATGGTCAACAAAAGGCATTCAAATACATGAACGTCATTTTGTGCTGCTAAATATAGTCAAGGGAGGGCTACTGGAAGAAATTCCCAATTGTTAAATTCCCTGCCTTAAAGTAAATGATGAGTGAACAGGCAAATTCATACACAATTCACAGTTAAAACAGCTTCATTGGCCTATAACAAATCGGAAGTATTACAAAATCTAACAGTGATTGCCAAACGTTACTTGGCGTTGTTTTCTGGGCCACAAAATGACTTTCAGAGAGAGGTTAGAATACCATCAGGCAGGTGAAAGTGTGTTCTGTTTTTCTGGGGTGGGGTTTGGGGGGCGTGGCTTGGTGGTGGTATGGTCCAATCACAAGCCCTGCTTGGCCAGCGATGCAGACACCTGGTCGGCGAGGGTGGAAAGCTGCGGCGGGTCGGCCATGTTGAGGCTGCCAGAAGAGGAGACGGTGCTCAGGCCGTGTGGAGACTCGTCTAGAGACACGATTTCTGCGCCATGGTCGGTCCGCGCTTTGGCCTGCTCGCGGAACAACAGTTTGTGCGACTCAATCTGGGGAAAGGAAATATGTGAAAACTAACGAGAGCAAATGAAATGCCTGAGCTGAACTGGATTTTGGTTCAGAGGGGACCTGGGATTCTTGGATGGAGATTAACAGAGAATTCTCGAGTGAAAACACCCATAAAAGCACCATGCATAGGCATCCAGGATCATTCTGTACTGGAAACTCCCAGAAAGCAAATACTAATCTAAGTCCTGTGTTCTGAGGGCCAACATCACTGTTGCTCTCTAGTGGCCATTAAGCTGCAGGTCAGGACTTGGATGTTATAAAATCTGAAATATTTTTGTACCCTCAAAATGCTAAATAATAACATGCTCGAATGATCAATGTATAAATAATAAATTTGTCAAACAATAAAAAATGTGTAAGGTGGTGTTAAAAGGGATAAAGCAGCATAAAAAAGCTTAAAATAAAGTTATCATTTGTTGGTCAGTTGCTCATTTGTACAGTTGATTTCCCATCACTCCGAGCCAGGAGATGGCACCCAAGATGCATTTCACAAGGTACTTGTGCAAGCTTATTATAAGCAATAGGCAAATAATTTTTTATTCATTTGTATGAAATATTTTATCTTTGTTGATTATTGATCCATCTACAAATTTGCACATTAATTCACTAAGTGGTTTCTTATTTGCAAATGGATTTATCAAGTGATTATTTGATTGTTTTAAGACACTACAGACAAAACTTTCCAGTTTTACTCCTATATATTCTGAAGGTTTTTACAGATGGGTCTGTTAATAACAATTTATTCATAAAACATAGTGAAAATTTATTTTATTCTGACTGTTGACAGTATTTTCAGTGTTAAAAAAAGAGACATCCAAAGTCCCCTTTGTAAAAACCTTTAACTCTAATATATCAACAAAATGAAAAGAATTTTAAACCTGGCTTTATCCAATGTTCAGATTTCAATTCTGGACATGTATGAAAATTAGATAATGAAATTATTTGCATATTTAAACGGTACATTAGGGGAAAAAAAAGTTTTCTGAAATGTTTTGTGATTCATCATCTGAGCTTCTCTAACATATTCACCTGTAGTGTCTGTAGTGTCTTAGAACAGTTGAAAAGTAAGTCCATTTACTCACCCTGGTGTTGTTCCAATGTAGTATGTCCTTCTGTCTTTTTTAGACCACAAAGGACAATAATAAAAAAAAAAAAAAAAAAAAGTATTTGTAAAAAGTATTGTACCGTGTAATGGCAGTGATTAGCGACCAGCATCAAGCTTTTCTTAAAAAGATGCAAAAATATCACAGAATGATCCTATGCGACATGTGCCATATATTCCAAGTGTTCTGGGGGTATACGATAGGGTTTGGTGAAAAACAAATCGAAATTTAATGTATAATTTAAAGCAAATCCTGACCTTGGCCGTTCTGTGCTCGACTCTATTAGTGCCTCAGTTCACTCAGACTCACCCAGAAAAACACAAAAAAAACAACATTAAATACAATCCATGTACTTTCTTCTCTGAAGTGAATATATCCATTGTGTTCGTCGCAACAAACAGTTCACATCTGTCAACTGTCATTCGGACAGTCATGAGACAAATGGAGTTCCGGTCCGGAGATATTTAACTCAGTGAAGAAAGAACACGCATACTTTGGGATTTCTAGGCATTGTTATTAATCTTGATTTCTCCCAACTTGTGTCGTTCAGAGTCTCATGAACACAAGACCAACAGCCACACTCTTAAAAATAAAGCTTCCAATTTTTTTTTCATTTTTTTTTTTCAGTGATACCATAGAAGAACCATTTTTTGTTCCCCAAAGACAGTTCCTAAAAGAACCTTTTTTTGTGTGTGTGAATTTTATTAATCTGAAGAACCATCACTAAAATAACTTTTTGTGCATTTAAAAGTCTCCATGGATGTTAGCACCTAAACTCCTATTTAGCACCAAAACTTTGGAACAATCTTCCTAACATTGTCCGGGAAGCAGACACACTCTGTCAGTTCAAAGCTAGACTAAAAACACATCTCTTTGACCTAGCTTACACATAACACATTATCAATTTCTATAATTCAATGTTAGGCTGCATAAACTAGGTCAGCCGGAACCGGGAACACTTCCCATAAATCCTGATGTACTCGTTAAGAATGGCGTCTACGCTAATATTAGTCTCTCTATTTATCCCGAGGTTTACCGCAGTCCGCCGGCTCCAGGCCGTATCCAGATCTGATGAAGGACCTGCCTGGACATGACGACAACGCAGTCCTGAAGTGTCAACTAGTCTCTCCAGTTTCAAAAAAACTGTGAAGGCCTCCCTCCCTCGCTTTACCTCTCTACAGATAATACGTTGTCAAAATGATTCCAGTTCACATGGATACGTGGAAGCGACAAAAAATTCTTGCAAACGGAAGTGAATCAATCAAAACTAACTTTAGCTGGACAATAACTTTATTCTAGAGCTGCTGTAAAGCCAAAACAATCTCTGTTACTTTAATTTCCCATTATCACTGTAAAGCTGCTTTGAATGAATCTATATTGTTAAAAGCGCTATATAAATGAAGGTGACTTGACTTGACTTGACATGTTAAAGGTTCTTCACGGATTCCAATAAAGAACCGTTTACTCTCAGAACACCTTGAATATATCACATGTGTCACATTGGATAGCCTACTTTTGCATATTTTTAAAAAAACCTTGATGCTGGTCACCATTCACTGCCATTAAGAGGAGTGTGAGCAGGACAATTTAAAAAAAAATCAATTTTTGTGGTCTGAAAAAGAAAGAACGGCATTAGAACAACGCCAGGGTGAGTAAATTTAATTTTAGGGTGAACTATCCATATTAATAGTAATGTGTCCCCATATTTGAGCACTCTCCAAATATTATATTATAAAATATATGAGAGTACAGTGATGGTTAATTTAATGTGGATATCTCTGTCTATTTCGGGCACGTTGCCTCTCTTTGAATACTTACTGGAGTCCTCAATCTTTATCTGGGGGTTGCTGAGGAGGATGGGCTCTGGGGACATACTGGCAGATGAGAGGGTGGGGGTATCAGAGGGGTCTGGGGTGAGGAAGCCCTCATCTTGGGGCGTATCTGCCCCTCTCCCCTTCTCTCTCTAGAGACGGACCCCAGGGTGGCCAATGAGAGGTGAAATGAACACCATGGTCAACCAAAACAGAAAGAAACACAAAATGATATGGGTTCAACAAAAAGGAAAACGATGGCAACACAAATGTAAATAAATTAAGGATGAAGTATGTCATGTTTTCTCTTCAAATACATTTTTAATCACAGTTTAATATGCAGAGACAAATAAAAGCTGAACATTATCTCCTCTTTAAATTCTGAAGCTCATGGAATCAAAACAAAGGGCAATGAGATGAGAATTTAAAGGAGTTAAATTAGTTCAGGGGATTTTGTTAAGCCTAGCCATCTAAAGAATTAAACGATTCAAACCCAGTGAGCACCTGAGACAGATTTACACAGACATGGTTGTAAAATGATAAGGATTTATAAACTTTCATATTTAACTTTAGGGTGTGTAGGTTCTACAGTAGAGGTGGAGAATGAATAGTTTGAGTATCGTTTCCCATCAGTGGAGGACATGTCGTCTTACCCTCCTGCTGCCTCCTCCAGCCACGTGTTTAATGTTGTCCAGAGATCCAATCTTTGACCGAGCCTTGAAATCAAGCTTCTCAGACCTGATCTCAATGTTTCCTCCACCTTGAAAAGGCAGGTGAAATTCCTCATGACTTATATTAACTACATCTTATGTACATGCATTCAAAATGCTGAGAAAACCGAGTCCAAAGCTTGAGCTTCGATTGTCGGTGGCATTTAAAATCCAAAGTGGATGTCTACGGTTACCTGGTTTGTGACGTAGGTTGTCTTTCGATCCGCACTTTGACTGCACGTTGCTCAGGTCAATCTTTTTGTGGAGGATTTGGACCTTTTCAAAACAAAAAACAAGAATTTTAATGTTTTTCCAGGCAATTATAAAAAATTCTAAATTCGTTAAAAACAATCCAAATTTACATTCCAAAGTATGTTTTCTTATGTAAACACTCCCATTTACATAAGAAAGAGAAAAAGCGGTTACACTTTATTTTAATGTGTCAGTATTACAGTGTAATTATGCATTTAAGTACCGAGTAATAATAATTAACTACATGTACTTACTCTAGGGTTAGGATTAGGGTGAGGGTTTGGTTTAGGGTTAGTTGCATGTAATTATGCATTATTTATAGTTATTACTACAGTAATTACATGTAACATATGTAACAATGACACTGTAAAATAAAGTGTTACCGAAAAAGCTTGAGAAAATGCCAGACAGGTGCGAAAGTGCAGTTGGTCAGTCACTTCAATGCAACACCCTCTTAGTGGTTTAGTCATCTCTGAGAATTTTTAAAACCAATTTGTATTTATAGCGATGCAATCTAACCTCAAAGTATGATGAACCACAACATTAATTATATAGTTGGTCACCGGTTCTAAAAAGATATGTTCTTCAATGCGCTTCATTTTAGACTATGGATTGAAAACACAACATGAGAACGGTACAATTGTGTACCATTCCTGCTCCAAAAATAGAAGCAATGACCTCATAGCCACAGCTGTTGGGGCTTTTTTCTGTATAAAAAGGCCTCAGTGTCTTCAGAGTGAGGTCAACTTTTAGCTCGAGCCAACTGCTCACCACAAAGACAAGCTCTGCTGACCAGAGCGCTACAACAAGACCCCTCTGTGCCTTCAACATCTCTAGGGATCCCTCGCTGGTACTTTAATAAGTGTAATGACTGTCCGTAATGACAAGGGTTAGGATTTCAGTGGTGGTCATCTGTTTTTGTAAGGAAAGAGGTTTTCCTAAAAGTCAAAAATCAAAGTCTTCTAATTATATGGAGAATTGTTTTATTACATGCTTAACTTTACTGAAGTAAGGGAGGTTTCTGTTTTTAACATGTCTTGCAGGAAATGTAATTCCTCGGAATGTCAATGCCACAAAACAGCCTGTATGTTCTTCTGAGTTACGCTTAAATGTATCGAGGGTCACAATTAATAGATGTTCTTGTTCTTGGAGGTTTGGGAAAGAAAGTGTGAAAAAGATAAGCAATTAAAAAACCACCACAAAAACAGTACATCCACCCAAATACTCCATTTATAATCAGATTGATGGACTGAAAAGCCTTCATGCAAACACCCCAAACGATTCAATTGAGCTTGATCTGAATTAAATTTCAGTCAGATTGGAAGGGATGGTGTAGATCTGAAATAATCCGATCAACAGGAAAGAAGAAAGCATGTAAACTATTAAATCCGACTATTTTCTCAATCGGATGAAAAAAATACCTTGCGCACGTTTAAATATGTTTTAGGTCACACGAATGTGCGTTTATGTCTCACGATCATGAGTACGTTTACCTACGTCTCATGTCCTACAAACTGTTCAGTGGAATGAGACTGAATATTTACTAAATATTTAACAGCTTTTTTAGATATGTCATCAAGGCATAAACGACAACGGACTCCACTGACATTGCAGTGGCTTTCTCTGGTTCTGAACGCTTTGTTTGGAATAAATGTAATGCACATGTAGTCAAATATATGAATCGGATTGCAACATTTAGGGTTTATATAAAATAAAGATTACAGACTCTGAAATCATATTGGGTTCAATAATGGATAATCATATAATCATAATGGATATTGGATTTTTGATTTACAAAAATTAGTGCATGCAAACATTCCTGTTTATGAGTTTTAGAGGGTGAGTGGTCATACAGTCGTAGCTAGGAAACCAAGCAATATTTACCATGCATTCATTTAAAATAGGGAAACACATTAGATCGGTACTACTCATTTCCCATATTTATACATTTAGATTATCCCAAAAATAGTTTAGTTTATTTCACCCAAAAATGAAAATTCTGTCATTAATTACTCACCCTCATGTCCAAACCTGTAAGACTTTCGTTCATCTTTGGAACACAAATGAATATATTTGAATGAAATCTGAGAGCTTTCTGTTCCTCCATTGACAAGTCTACACAACCACCACTTTCAAGCCCCAGAGACTTCATTAAAGTGATCCATGTGACTCCAGTGGTTTAACCTCAATTTTATGAAGTGACGCGAGTGCTTTGTTTGCGCAAAAAAACATAATTTACTACTTTATTTACCAAATATGAACACATGTTCACACAACGACGTCTGCTTTCTGGGGCTTGAAAGTGTCATTTGCGTCGCTGTCAGTGGAGGGACAGAAATGTCTCAGATTTCATCAAAAAGATCTTTATTTGTGTTCTGAAGATGAACGAAAGTCTTACGGGTTTGGAATGACATAAGGGTGAGTAATTAAAGACAGATTTACATTTTTTGGGTTAACTAACCCTTTAATTAATGCTCACTACAAGTTAAACTCTCTCAAAATTAATATCCATCTTTTATATTGTACATTATGATGTTGAGATTCACATTTTTTTAACAAACCGTTTTAACATTTTAACATTTACCGGTTATCGGATATTATAATCAGGTTATTAGCATTGGCCAGAATTGTAATATCAGTGCATCCCTAGTATTAGTCTCTTTAGTATGATTTTTGGTTAAGACAACGAAAACGGTCCTCTGTTTACTCACTTTTCCACCTCCGGGTACATGTTTGATATTATCTTTGGAACCACACCTAGGCTGCACAAAACTTAAGTCCAACTTCTGATCGAGAATTTGCACCTGAAAGAGTGAACAGTTTGGGGAAGACAAGGAGTTATCTGTCTTTTTAGCTCAGGACCAGAGAGGAACCCAGAGAGCAACCAGAGGAAACTAACATAGTTCATCATTAGGAAAGGCTTTTTAGAGCAGGACTTTGTGACGGGGTGTCCAAATTGTTAATCTCAAAGTTTCCACAAATGAAAATAACTTCAGGAAGAACCAAGACTGAAGGTGTTGAGTTCAACCCATAGTTACTCACATAGCCACCTCCTGGTACATGTTTCATATTGTCTTTGGAGCCACACTTTGACTGGACATTACTAAAGTCCAACTTCTGATCCAGTATTTTTACCTGGAAAATGAGAAATTTGGGGAAGAGCAGGAATTATGTTGCTAATTATCTTAGAGGTAGAAAGAACTGCTAGAGAGGAAGAGCCATGAGTTTGTGAATGGTAAAGATAAAACATGACTTCACTATAATGGCTTTGTCTCCCTCTCACTTTTGACTGTCTTGTAGTTTTTAACAATCAACTCAAAAGTAGTAAAGACCCTCTTTTTCAGTTCATTATCAATCTAAAAGTGACTGTGTAACAGACAGACCTACTAAATTTAATGAGATTGTTTTTACAAGGTTTTTACAAATGGTCATAACTTCAGGAAGAACCAAGACAGGGCGTTGAGTTCATCCTATAGTTACTCACATTGCCACCTCCAGGTACATGTTTCACATTGTCTTTGGAGCCACACTTTGACTGGACATTACTGAAGTCCACCTTCTGATCAAGAATTTTTACCTGAAAGAGTGCAGAGATCTGAAGTCATACAGTGTTTCCAACTTCATGAGGAACATTTGAGGAACATCTTGAGTCAGTAAGGGATGGTTGGGAGTTTGATTAGTCTTGACTTCTTTCCATCAGTTGGAAAAGGAGCAGGTTGTTATACTTTTTTTGGTTAGGAATAAAAGGCTGATGGTAAATTTAGGTGTGAACCGGGTCTGGATAATGGATTATCTCATAGTAACTCACATTGCCACCTCCAGGTGTGTGTTTGATATTGTCTTTGGAGCCACACTTAGAAGGGACATTACAAAAGTCCAACTTCTGATCAAGAATTTGTACCTGTTTAAAGCAAACGTTTGGAAGTTTTCACGAACGAGAACATCAAATGCTTAAGGTTCCCCGATTCTCATGAAGCATAAAGACATATTATTTGGAACGGCATGCATTTTAGTTTGTTCGGACAACTGGATAGTTACCATTCTTGGAGAGATAATAATGATAATATATTAGTCAATTCTTACCATGGTTATTATAGTTAACTGAAAACTAAAACTATAACCATTAAAACATTTTCGGAACTTAAAATAAAATAAACATTAACTGAAATGAAATATATAAAGCTTAAACTAAATGAAAATGAGAAATGTTGTCTTGGCTACTAGCTGTAATGCAATGTTTAAATTGATGTACTAAAATAACTAAAACTGAAATAAAAATTGATGAAACACTATAGACACTTTAAAAAAAAATCTTATAAAACACAACAACATTACTAAAACTTTAAGCAAAATGAATATGGAAAATTAAAAAAATTGAAAAACAATTTCAAAATGATTGCTTCTGCCATGGAATAAAAAATTAAGATAACTGTGACTGACTTTTTTTTACTTTGACTGACTTTTTTCTCAGAATTGCAAGATATAATATCTAAAAAAATCTGAATTGCGAGTTTATATCCTGCATTTCTGACATTATAACTGGCAATTCAGATTTTTTTTCTCACAATTCGGATTTTTACTTGTGAGATATAAACTCGCAATTTGCAAAAAGTCCGAATTGTGAGATAAAAAAAAAAGGTTTTTATTCAGTGGCGGAAAAAAGCTTCCATATTTTACTGATAATGTTGGGATAGCCACTGATAAATACTGTCTGGTGATCATAAATGAAGGAATAAAACTTGTGTGTTCGAATCATTCCGTAGTTACTCACATTGCCACCTCCTGGCGTATGCTTGAGGTTGGCTTTGGATCCGCACTTTGCCTGCACATTACTGAAATCCACCTTCTGATCAAGAATTTGAACCTGTGAAAGACAGAACATTGGGAGAGTTGACTTAAAAACTATTGTTGTAGGGAAGAGAGAGATGTTTGAGTAATAAACAGGTGAATTTTCATTAGCTGATGAGATTGAAACAATATGCAAAGACGTAACATTGTGTAATATATCAGCGATTTTGCAACTACTGATAAAACAATTTCATGACAAATCCTGGAAAAGTTTTAGCATGTTATTGAATATGGCGATGTTGATGCATTTGGTCTTGACGAACTAGATCTGCTACACTGTACATTGGCGGTGGTTGAGGAGATTCCCCCCTTCTATGTAAAGCGCTTTGAGTGCCTAGAAAAGCGCTATATAAATGTAATGAATTATTATTATTATTATTATTATTATTACACTGCTGCTGCTGAGCAAGTATGGACTTGCTACTGCTAACAGATACACAGAGACGCTGCTGTGAGCATGTAAGATTTGCTGCTGCTGCTACTGCATAAATAGACATACATAAGTCCCGTAGCACAGGGGTTTTCAAACTGTGGGTCGCGACCCATTTGTGGGTCGCAGATTGGGAAGAGGTGGGTCGCGCAGTCACTATTGGCTGCAGCTAAATTTACCTTTCATGAATGACACACACACAAACATTTTGCACGATGTACCAACGTTAAATAGAAATCGCTATGAGATCGCATTACACAGGAAAATTCAAATGTCACGAAAGGTGCTGCGTTTCCCAAAAGCATGAATCAGCCTTTCGTGACATTTTAATTATCCGGTGTAATGCGATCTCATACAGAATGCAGAGCAGTGATTGGAGTAAATGAGTTTCTTCTTGTTAATAATGCGCACAAAACCGCTTAATGAACCGCGCCGCTCTGAGACGCTGAAATTGTTAACATAACATGTCGCAAGCGCGCGCTTCATGAAACGCACTTATTTCTCTGTCGTCTGTTCAACACAGCACTGTTGTCTTTCAGATATATGGTCGTCGTAAGAGTGCGTTGTTTGCGTTCCCTTGCATGCATTTTGCTAAAACGCAAAAAATATAGCCTAGGCCTATATATAAAAAGTATTTCACATGTACACACACGAGCACTAAAGCGTTTTCTGCGCTGAAAAACGCAATGAGTTTAACAACACTCGCAGCATAAATATTAGTATTGAAATTCTAGGTCCTGGGTCTACTGTCAAATAAAATTAGGCCTATTAGTCTATTATATTTTTTTTATATTCTGATTTTTGTCATATCAAACCTTTGGTTATGATTAAGCTTACATAATCTTTTTTCATTTCTTTAAATTTGTTCTGCCATGTCTGGTAAATCAGTTGAGGCAGCAGACAAAAACTACTCAGTATTCTTCAAATTATTTCAACAGTCATTAGGCTGTTAGGCTCTCAATTTTTGATAATGTGCCAAAAGTTTGTATTGCAATTAAACTTGTCATTCATACTATAACAAGGAAAAAAAACTGCTCCAAAGAGAACTAACACCTCCCACCCCACATTCATGCTTTAAAATTATTTTATATTTTGGTGGGTCTTGAGATAGATTATTCTTGTCTAGGTGGGTCCTGGAATGGAAAAGTTTGGGAACCCCTGCCGTAGCAGATCAAGGCAGGTGGAGCTGGGGGAGGTGGAGGGTTTCAGAGGGACTCTGATAGGGCGATGCAGGACTAGTTACAACAAACACTGAACCAGACTATTTAAACATTGAGCAAGCAATCTTACTGGCTGCAGGATCAGCAGAGGCCAATCAGCTTGCATGCCAATGTGGTAATTATGTGATATGTGATTGCTAGTAGATTGCATGTTAAAGGTGCTCTAATTGATGTCACGCGTTTTTTAGGCCAAAACATTTTTTGTCACATACAGCAAACATCTCCTCACTATCCGCTAGCTGCCTGTCCCCTGAACACACTGTAAAAAAACGCGGTCTCTCTAGACACCACAGGCTCCACAAACGGCAACAAAAACAAACTGGGCTCACCCGCACCACGAAACACAACAAACAGTGCTCCAGCCAATCACCGACAAGAAGTATTTGAGGGGTGTGGTTTGGGGGTTAGTGCGCGTGCACATGAAGGGGGTGTGGAGGAGAGAGAAGCATGAAGAGGGAAGTTTGAATTATGGCCGACACACGAATAAAGAGACGACGTTCCGATGAACAAATTGCAAAGAAGAGCAATAACAAGGATAAGGGACAAGGATAAGGAACGCGCGAAGTCCCGAATTTACATCGGAAAAACCCTCGAAAGGTGGCGAGAACTCCGCCGGCAGAAGGGCTTCCAATCCGACATTCAGTTGCTCTGTTTTTGCAGAACAGGTAAATACATTTTTCTTTCTAAATTGACGTTCATGTTCGCCAAACCAACAAAAGGATGTAATTAGCTAGAACTATGCAGTCAGCGTTAGCTTTGGTGAATACAACATATATGTTTCAGGTAGCGATCAATCTCTATTGTAAATGGTCAAGCAAATTCACAGTAGGGCGACAATTTGTGTGAATGATTGTTTTCACCCACTGTTTGTTATGGATTTGAATGTTCATTTATAGGCTATCGACAACTTTGACTAAATTTGTTTACGGCGCCGCCGTTGTTTATGCTCACTGGGAAACGCGAAGCTAACGTTATCTTGCTATTATTGCGTCCTTGTATGGGAGCTATAGTTATAACCTCAGGTGGCGAAACGATTTTAGGACAATGTTTCTGCATTCTGTTCTGCAATATATAAAAGCATTTATCTAACTTGGTGACACTACACATTGAATGAAAGTAAAATATCAGTAAAACTTTACTTTGTTTTTAGTGACTACTTTGACTTTCCTTTATGCCGGAAGGGAGGGGAGGAGGGAGGAGACGGGATGAGGAGGAGGGAGGGTCTAGCTAGCCTCCGTTTTGTTTGACAACAATTCGAATGTCAACACTCCCGGCATCACTTAGAGCACCTTTAAGGACCTATCAGCCTGCGTCGAGTTTCATTACTGAACTAAATATATATACATAACTGTGAGATTATTTAACAATAAATACTAACAACAAATTGTCATTCCCATACACACTCATTCTTTGACCACACTGTAGAAAAACTATATGATCAATAAGTCATGGCAATATGTGTTTCCATTACTTTAACTCATCATAATCAACATTATTATAAAAATTCAACATAATTCTACAGTTTAATATAATGCAAGTAGAAATTACTTGTACAGCCAATTTGATGGTGAAATGTTCAGTTGCTGCCTTAACTTTTTAAGTTGAAGTTGGCGGAAATTTTTCCACTGTGCAAAAATATATAATATATATATATAAAAACTGATCTCAAACCCAACTGCAAACCGAACATTGAAGTGAATCAAATCAAGATGAATTACCCGGCCGCCTCCAGGCTGGTGCTTCAGGTTGTCGGTGGAACCGACTTTTGGCCGCACGTTCTTCAGATCAGGGAGGGGGGCAGCGGCGGACAGCGATGTAGGAGAACGGTTCTTCGGAGATTTAGGGGTCGAGCGAATCACTGCGACCTTCTTGATTTCATTTCCTGTGCTTGGAGGCTTGCCACCCGCAGCTTTACTGGCAGGGGATTTGGAAGTGCCAGGGCTGTTGTGCCCACTGGTCTCCGGGGTCTTTGGAGAGTCTGGGAAACAGTATAGTGTTATGATAATGATGACATCTATTTCATAATGAAGAACAATATACAGTAGTGGCCAAAAGTGAAATCCGACCTATGGAAAAAGGCTTCTTTGCACTTTATTCAACTAAATATTTATTAAATATTTTGTATGCATGTTGTGAAGTTGAGCCTGTAGTAGTGTAAAACTAATGTATGCATTCCACGTTTCAATTGTATCTTTTGTCATGACGCAAAGAAACACACCGAATTGTGCGGAAGTCATTTTTGGCAAAGCAGTCTCATAATTCCCAGCCTACAATTCAATAAATCACCGTGCGGCAAGTATTAGATATATTATTAGATGTTGTTTTGTCGGTTTTAGTGTAAACGGCCAAATGGAAGAAGCTGTCCTCTGCAACCAAGGAGAATATTGTTGAATATTCAATCGCTCGGTCAGTCGCTTTTGGATATTGCTGATGTTTAGGATGTGAATTGTCACAATGTCCACAGAATTATTTCAAAGCACATTGAGGCCATTGCCATGCAGAATGTAACATGCTGTGGCTGGTCAAGGAAGACTAGTGAGCATTTTTGCAGGAGGATGAAAATCTGGATGAGACCTGCAACCTAGCTATAAGAGCTGGATTGAGAGGTTGTGTAGCGGTAAAGAAAATATTTAACAGTTTTATATACTGCAAAAAAAACACCTTGCATTTGCCAAAGAACTTAAGGAAGATTGGAGCATGTTCTTCAGTCCGACAAGTCGAAACTTGACAACCTAGCATTGGATGGTGTCAGGTATGTTCTTAGGAGAAGACTGGAGTGTTTTAAAACCAAATGCATGCGTGATGCCATTAAGCATGTAGTCAATGTATGCTTTATTTCCTGAGCTTTTGTTTTTCTATACCGTTTTTACATAATACAATAAAAAACATATTTATGCTGAAGTTTGCCTTTCTTGCCAAATAATTTTGTCATTTTGATACCTTAATCAAGTTTAGGGTATTCTTCTTCCCAATATAACATAGCTCCTACTCCTCATATTTTGAAAGTGTCATTAAAAGCTAATATTGTGCAAATATCTCCTCTGGACATCACGTTTGGCCACTACTGTATATGACACATTTATATCTAAAAACTCCTTTGTAAAATAAATCTTACTTACCTTTTCCATTTTTGGCAACTGCAGTCATGGCAGGAATCTTTGTACCAGCAGCATGAGGTCTACTGCTACTAGGAGCCTAGAGATATACAGAAAAAAAAGAAATGTCTCTATTATGACCCTTTTATGTCCCGCTTTTATATAAATAAAAATAACAGATACTTTTTTTTCTTCATTTTGTTTTATTGTTTTATGACTAATTTTTAATCACACTTTGGTAATATTATTTTGTTCTCAAATTATCCAAAAAGTGTGAAAATATTTTTTTAATTGTGGATACAAATGCTGTATAACATTAGCATTAATAAGACATTTTTAAGAGTTTGCCATTTATATTCCAAAAATGTTTAAATTATGTGTTGAAAATGACATTAAATGATGGTTCAGAAAATGACAAAAATAACAAACTTCTCCAGTGATACATGCATGCCCATTGTTAGACATTGTTAGTAGACAACTAAAAGGAACTACTCAGAGTCCAGAGAGCCAAACCCACTCAAAGTTGAAGAGGCACTCATAAATAGGCATTATGACATTTTTGCCTACTCAAACAAAGAGATTGAAAGCACTTTCAATAATTATGAACCCATCCACAGGAAACACAAAAACTTTGCTGCAGCTGAGTCTAAAGTCTAAAACCATGCTGACCATTTTCAGTTGCCTTTCCAGATGTCAGTGCTAATGAAAATGAACACCAACAATAGAATATTTGTATGAGAATGAGATGCTTGTCAGTTAGCAAGAGGAAAGATGCAGATACTGTTAATCACACAAGACAGTGGGCAGACTGCCAGTAAAACAGAGGCGTAGACCATTCTCCACAGAAGCGGCAGGACATCGGCAGCTGTACTCACTCTTGGCCTGGATTCTCTTGGCCCAGCACTGGTGGCAGGTACTGAGGGAGATCTACTAGAGGAGGCCAAGGACTTTTTGGGGAGGGAGGAAGGTGTTTTATAGGAGGAGGGTCTGACTTTGGTCTTTATATAGAGAGTAAAACAGTAGTGGATGAAAACCCCATGGTGTACAAATAAGCAAAATAAAAGGCAAGAAAATGAAAGTGGAGGAGAACAAAAGAGAAATGCAAAATAGCTATTAGCACTCACCCTCTTCTCAGCATCACCATTGGTCTTGGACTGAGCTGTAAAGAACCAAAAAAATGCACCAATGTGAATACAATCAATATATCAATTTGAATGAACTTGAAAAGTGAAAAAACTGGACTCTCTACATGTGTTGTAAACCTAGTGACCTGTCTCTGTGTCTAACCATTATTAAACCTCACAAGAGACTAATTTGGAACACTGGAGACTTGACACACAATGGATTTTGACGCTAGAGTTTGACGATTCAAATGACGCTAAATATTTTTATGAATTATTTTAAGTACTGCTGAATAGTTTCGGTTGATAGTCAACATTTCTCTCATCTGGCCTGCCGTCTTGGATTTATCACTGAGTTCAACGTAATGTATTCTGAGATTGCCTTTTTCGTAAAGGTTATATGTGATGCTACTTTACAATCTGAAGGCATAAATAAGATAAGAATGCACTATGCACATATGCTTTCTTAAAACGCTGCCCCAGTACACTCTTAAAAAAAGGGTTCTTAATTGGCATTTATGGTTCATTGCAGAACCTTTATTGCCCAAAAGTTTCTTGACAGTGGAAAAGGGTTCTTTAAATTATTAAAATGTTCTTTACTACTTTTTTTTCTTTTCTTTTTTTCTTTTCTATAGGATTTGCTGTGAAAACCTCTTTATTTTCAAGAGTTAGGCAGCTAAGTAGGTTGCAACTATACTAACAGTGTGGAAATGCCTTCGTTAAACTGACAGTTTGCTAAATGTATTGCTAGTGTTTTTCAATTGAGAATTTCAACGAGACTTTGTATAATTTATGCTCTAAAGAAACATTTGAGAAAGGTAAGGCTGTAAATAAAAGTGAGGGGATCTGTTAAAGCAGTGCTGCACCAGATGATGGTGTTGTGAACACATGCAAACACACTCATGCACACAGACATGCCAGACTGAAACACGGCCAGCAAACATGGATTTCATCAATCAGCGCAAAACAGGCTGCAAGAGGAAACAAAAGAATGACAGAGTGAGGCTGAGTGCCCAAAAAAGGACGACTTGTAGCAAACAATTGCAGGACAACAGACCGTTCTCCTCAGCGCGCCGCTTATTTTGTAGGATGTTCGTTATAGACAGAAAGTGGTGCATAGCTAAGCCGCTCTGTAAAACATAGGTGGAGGCAAACCAAGGAAGAGACACTGCACTGGGATTCTGTGAGCTTAACAGCACGGACCTTTAAACTGAGCCACCGGCACCAGGGATTTTCTTGCCGGGGAGCCGTGGACACCTTTTGGAGAGCCACTTGTGCTAGTAGGAGGATGAGTCTCTGCATCTTCAGCAGCAGCTCTAACCCCTGATAACGTAGCATCGACTTTCTCCTCCACTGCGCCCATGGTGTCCATGTGTTCATGAGGTAAAGTGCTCGTAAAACTATGTTCTTTGGTTTCAGAAGGTGCATATACAGATTCAGCGAGGGTTGTCTGAGCCCTGCTGGCCCATGCTGGAAGCTTTTTTTCTTCAGCATGGCTCTCATTGTCGTAAAAGGACAGTTCTTCCTCTTCCTGAAGGGTCTCACTGTAAGCAGCCCTGGCTTCTACGATCCTCTCCCCGACGGATGTCAGGTCCTCCAGGGCGGCACTGCGAACCAGGAAAGTCACAGGTTGCTCGTTCTCCAGAGAAAGGCTCCTGGTGCGGTCAGGACTGACAGATGTCCGCCGATGATGGGAATGGACTGGTTGTCCAGCCCAGCTGCTTCTGAGGAGGTCTTCGTCCTGCTCTTGTATTCTCTGGTGGTCAACACAGCTCCAGTCCGAGTGTTGATCATAACCATCAGATGAAAACCCGGCTGCTAAAGCTGGAAACAAAGCCGCTTTTGCCTTATACTTGCACTTATAATAATGCATGTCCCATTCACCATGGACACAGACTGGTCAGATGTTTTATAGAAAGCAATGACAACTTCTCCATTTTTTAAAAACACAAGGTGTTCCAAGAAAACTGTCACATGTTAAGGAGGGAATAAAAACCCGTAGAGGAAAGATAACGAGCAAACATATCAAACTGGTTTGCTGGCCTTTACTAACATACAAAACAAACAGTAGTGATGAAACCAGACTTCACACTGAACACAGAAATATGAGCCGATAGGTACAACTGAAGAGCATGATTGCTTGTAAAACATTTTTTAAAATAAAACTGGACAGAGATGACGCATGTCATTTCTGGGCCACTACCCTTGTGAAACTTTGGAAAAAAAAAAGACTTCAATTTCAATTTCCTTTTTTATTGTCATTGCATATATTATAATTCCTCGGTTTCACAGACAAGGCTTAAGCCTAGTCCCAGACTTAAATCCATGTTTGAGCTGTTTTAATTGAAAGCAACTTGCACTGACATATCTGAATGAATTTGTCAATGCCATTGTTTTGTCTCAAGAAGCACACTAATAATGGTTTTTCTAAGGCACGTTTAAAAAATGTACTTAAATGTCCTAATTGAACTAAGGCCTAATCCTGCCGTAATCTAAGCCCTGTCTGTGAAACCAGAACTAAGTGTGTATAAATGTACACATTTATTTGTAATTAAATAAAAATGTATTATAGTTTAAATTTAAAATAAAAGCAATTAGCTTAAGAGTGCTTTTTTGACTTAAGTGAGACTTAAGTAAATCTTTATATGTAATTTCATAATTATTTCTGTTATCTTTTAAATATGGTTAAAGTGTACTGCCGAATGTACTGACAAGCATTTATGGTAAACTAAAATATACTTTCAAGTTATTTCAAGTTATTTAACTTTTTTGACTTAAATGAGACTTAAGTAAATCTTTATGTGTGATTTCATAATTACTTCTGTTATCTTTTAAATATGGTTAAAGTGTACTGCCGAATGTACTGACAAGCATTATGGTAAACTAAAATATACTTTCAAGTTATTTCTATTGAAACTTGTGTGTCATGCATTTAAATATATGTGTAATTACACATCTGTAATGATTCAGTTGCAATTTAGAACATTTAAAATACAATAACTTTAAACATAATATCAAACATCAAATACAGTTAAATTTATAATAAAGTACTTTACATATGTTTTAGCATGTGAATCAAGACAGTCAAATGTTTAAAGCACAACAAAAGATAATTAAAACATAAATGTACTTTAAAGTAACACTTTTAAATTGACATTATTACAAAATGCACATTTTATTCCTTTTTATAATATCTGCAAGTTGATTTTTTTAAATTATACTAATAAGATTTAGGTACACTACAGTGTACATTCAAGTAGGGTAGCACAAAAAAATCTATATAAACGAATTAGGCTTCCTGAACACGTTACTTGATAAACATTTGTGTGTCTGCTCTTTAGAGGTACCTAGTTGCTCCTGATCATTCAAATAAAATTAAAATGGACAAATCTGTGTATTCACGAAAAACAAATAACCAATACAAGATAATGATCAGTGAGGTGGAGTACTACCAAAACATGACAGAAAAAACAAACTGTAATATTTAAAAATATATTTTTTATTAAAAAAAATAAAAAAATCTACTAGATCATATTTAATGTAGCATAATGGCTATTCTACAAAGCATGACACCTATGTGGTACAATCTGAGAATAAGTTGTGTAAGAGTAAAAATAGTGTTTTACCTGTGGGCGCCGTTCCTCCAGCTTAATAATGGTCAGGATATGCAGCAAACAGAGAGAGAAACATAAAAGACAAAAATTAGAGAATTGTACAGCATAATATCTGGCAATTTCATCTGCAGGGAGGAATGAATGAATGAGGTATTTATATAGCACATTTCCTATGTACTACTTTACACCCAAAGCGCTTTACAATCATATCAGGGGTTTCTCCTCAACCACCACCAGTGTGAGCATCCACCTGGACCATGCTCACCACACACCAGCTATAGGTAGAGAGGAGAGAGAGTGATCGAGCCAGTTCAGTGGATGGCGACTGATAAGGGCCAATGGAGGGAATGTGGCCAGGACACCAGAGATACACCCCTACTCGTTTACGAGAAGTGCCAAGGGATTTTTAGGCCCTGTTTTCACCTGGTATTATGATGCATTTTGGTCGATCAGATCACAAGTAGACAAGGCAGACACATACCCGTTTACACTTGGTGTTTTAATCAGTCTCTTTTGTCTGCTTTCAACCACTTCTATCCTGATGTCTTCGAGGGAAAGGTCTTTGGGCGGGTAAATGTATGGATTTTTTCAGATCTTTTGATCTAATGGTCAAATAAGCTCTGCAATTTACATATGAACGCGCCCGAGGACGACGGAAAAACGTACGAAGAGCAGTAACTTTTGTTTCTGCACTGACAGCTGCAAGACCAGCCGAACGCTGCGAGTGTGTGTTAGAAATCAGGAATGGTGAGAGAACATTGTGCTTTGGACGTTTTTCATCTTCAAACCAAACTTGGGTCTTCAGTTGACAAAGTTTAAATACCGTCTGGCTAGAGCGCTTCCCATAATGTTAACGCATTAGGTCAGTAGACGGTCTTTTGTGGCTGCTCGAACACATTTGATCACATGAGCGTCTACACTACAAAAGCGATCTGGTCGAATGAGTTTTTAACTACCTCTGGAAGTGGTCGAAAGTGGACAAGCTCAAAACTTTTTATATCCCGTTTACACCTGTATTTAGCCTCGTCCACTTGTGATCCGATCCAAAAACGCATCTTAATACCAGGTGTAAACAGGGCCTTAATGACCACAGAGTCAGGAACTCAGTTTAACGTCTCATCCGAAGGACGGCAAGGCAAACACTATTACCTAGCATGAAATCACACCATCAAATTATAAAAATTATACACAAAAGCAACAAATACTTGCAATTTAAAGCACTGTGACCTGTGAAAAAAAGAGCTTTGGCTAAAAGCGTATTTGGCTCAAGGCATTAATTCCAGACTTGGCAAAACATCACACCTAGCGTGTCAAAGACAGCTGAGCGGAGGTCTCTGTGACTAATCACATGGGAAATAAACTGAAAACAGGGCTGGAGTCTCCCTTGAGTTTATTTTGATTTAAAAGCCTGAAACCTCTCAGCATGCCCTTGCAGTGGTATCAAAATTAATATGTGTGTCCTCACTGACATACATATTATCTTACACTTTTAAAATCACCCCATTGTAAATGCAACATGAAAAGGATTTTCAAAGCAAGAAAAGGCGAGAGGTCCTGTTACCAGTATGCCCAATTCAAACAGAAGCCAAATGCAAACCAGCAGGCTTAAAATATGACAAAACACTAGAAAATTAGAAACATTAGGTTGCAAAGCATAAAAACATCCACAAAAATGAAGGCAGAAAAAGGCATTCGGGCAAAGCATTTCAATCAAAACAGGCAGCAGCGTTTGAGCAGAAGATCCATACCGCTCGCCACTTCCACAACAGGCAGGGGCTGATCTTCATTCTCTTCTGCTCTTGAATCCTGCGGGCCCTCTATAAAACATCATTTCAACAGCTTTACACACTAAGCTACCAAAGGAAGTCCAGGTTTTCATGTGAAAGTGAAGCAGCTGTTAACATCACAAAAGCAAGCCAGAAATGAAAGGTTTATCTCCACAGCTCAGCTACAGTGAGACTTTAAATTGAGTTCTGAAGCGCTCAGCTGAAAGCAAATAACTGGTTGATTAACTGGATGATTAACATGAACACCATGACACAACATAAATTCTAAAGGAAAAAAGAAGGTTTTGACATTTTTACTGTGTTCCAAATCAGAGGCTGCATCCTTCAAAGGCCGAATGCATCACAGCGGCGCAATAAAGGCTGTCCCAATTCAAAGGCTCCTTCAAATACGGCCTACAAGCGCACTCTTCTTTCCCTGAGCCGCAAAGGAGAGAACGAGTGGATCCTTCACAGCCTAGCCAATCCCAAGATGCATTGCACGCTGGGGACGACTGGAGTTTTATATTGAAATAAAAGATCTGGTTTTTAGCTTACTGGAATATCTAAAGATACAAGTGTTTAAAAAACATATTAAGGCGGTTCAAATGTTGAAATATCTTACCAAGATGTGATTTTATAGATCATTTATACTCTTTATTATGTACATAAATTGACCAAAGTAAACATTTTGAGACAGGTTGTGAACCCTGTTTTGTTTTCAGACAGACATTTTCAAAAAACTCCAGTACAAACATTGCTGCCAATCATCAATGTCAGCTGTCACAGCTGCTACTAACTAGGTGACAAGAGCAATCCCCCATAGGCTACAGCATCCCCTTTAACAACGCTCGTCCTGACCTTCGTGAACTTCGAAGAATGCAGCTTCTGTATATTTAACAAGGCAAAGTTAGTAAGAGGCATTTCATTACATCAATAAAAGTAAATAAATAAAAAAGGGCAAACTGAAAGAGAAAGGGGAAAGCATCTTTATTAGAAGTGCCGCAATGCATACCACATTGCTTCTCCTCAGAAGAGGAGGTTCCTTCAGCCTTACTGAGCTCAACATCCAGCTGTTCTTCTGAAAACTCCTCTGTGAGAGAATTCCGGTTAAAAAACACAAATAACATTAGAGTTGTTTGGGACAATCTATATTTATAAAGACATGTTTAACATATATATACTATATATAGCAAAGAATAATTCAGTTCTTCAAAGGTAAGAAATTAAAGTCAAACATCACACATCCTGGAGCAATCAGTCACACTGTACTGTGACCTCAGTGCAACCTTAACATAGTTTCCCTAGCTGCAACTGGATCCCTGAACTTAGCTAAGAGAATTCATTCAACAATGTTTGTTGTAAGGACACGTGTAAAGTTAAAAAGACACACTAATTTTACTGTCAAATAAAATATAAGGACAGAAACAGATGGCAGCTGAATGTACTGGCAAACCATAAAAGCAACAACCTGCAGTGCTGGAAAGTAACTGCTTTATTGAACTAACAAGAAACGAACTTTGTGCAAAAGATCTGAAGGGAATTTAGTCAATATTTTACATCGCTTTTAAAAACTTTGGCACTCAAACAGTATATATGCTAAATCTTGGAAGAGAGATGTGGAGTGCATTAGACACTGAGGTCAACACTCAGCTTTACTGAACTTTACTGTTTGAATCCATTGTGTTTTTGTTCTTGTAATCATACTAGTATTGCTATTTTTTCCAGTATATAATATGCATATACCATATGGGACAAGACTGGTGAAAACATTGGTTTGACCATTCAATTTCCTATTATTAACCATGCATTTATTTTAAATAAATGTGTAACACTATGAATTTTACAGTTTGTGTACTTACAGTGTACTTACCTAAGAAATTACTTAGTAACTATTATATTACTATAATAAGTACATAGTATGTGCATGCGCAACAGGACTTTAAAATAAGTGCCACCGAAGTTATGTTATTTGTAAATAACCATTTTCATGCTATGTGAGAACAAAACATTAGAGCACGTATGTGGTCGGTACATTGATGAAAAAAGATTGGTTTGGGCCAATCATCAGTTCTGACAGAGATGACGTGGTTAATCCACCTTGTTTAGTTTAAGGTTAAGGTTCAAATGAGTTTTTGTGCAGTTTTTTGTCATGTAAACATGCACTAGATGGATGTTTTTAGCAGCATCTCGCACTTGAGCAGCTTGTTTATGCGTCTCGAGACTCTCTCTTTTTTTCCATTCATAAGTGCTGTGGCTCTACAGAGGATACTATTGTGTGGCACCTTGCGCTTTCAAATGCAAAAATGTGTTAGGGTTGTTTTACGGGGTCAGTTTGTGTGATTAACAACCACATTTACTTACAGGTGCGAGTCTCGAAATGTCCCGTTCACACAGTAACTTACAGTAGCGTCTCAAATACTGTCTGTATGAACATGCAACGAGAGTCAAGCCCATATTTTCTTACCAGTAAGCATAACAACAAAAATGGCGTGTGATAATCAAACTGAGTGTGAACGTGAACGTATTAAGGACTCAAATACAGGACTGACAACCGTATTGTGCTGCTGTGTGGCCACATTTTACATGTGTGAAAGTGGCTAATGTTTAATACTGTACTTCTACAGTCACTAATGTACTAGTTTTACTATCTATAACATACTCACTCTCTGCTGTGCCATTGCAGTATGTGCCATTTATTTGTGGAAGATTCTCTGAGTAATGTTTCCTCCTTGAGTGGGCCATTACAGGAAGAGCAAACGGGGAGAAAGTGTGCACTAGTGAAGGCTGTAAACTAGGGAAATATAAGCTACGCACTAAAGAATGCAAGGGGGTCGCAGAGGAAAAAAAGAGAGAGTGTTATGGTCCCATTTAGGGAATGTGAATACATACAATACAACAGAAGACTCTGCTGCAAGCTGGCACCTTTACAAAACACTGTCAGTCAATACAACGACTGTGTTTGTCCTTCCCCTCCTTACACAAGCTTGGAGTTCAATGATTGGCAGTGGCTTTAAACAAGCCACTACATTTAGAAAAAAAGAGAGAAAAGCCGGATTTTCCCAGGGCTTTCAGACAGCATCATTTATTTAAAGTGTTGGTTCACCCAAAAATGACAATTCTGTCATAATTTACTCATCCTCATGTCATTCCAAACCCATAAGACTTTCATTCATCTTCGGGAACACAAATGAAGATATTGAATAAAATCTGAGCGATTTCTGTCCCCCCAATAAAAAGTCTATTCTACGCTTCAAAATGTTCATAACGAGATTGTAAAAGAAATCCATGTGGATTGAATGGACTTTAACATGATTGATTTATAAGATAAACACATATAATGTAGGCTTTTATTCACATATCAACACTGATTAGCGAATGTACATAGAGCACTCAAATTTGGTCACGGATTCTCAAGCAAGCTCACTTGACGCGTGACAAGGTTCATTCTCGCATGTTTCGCCAGCACATTTGAGCACGAGAACCAATGAGGTTTGTTCTTGCACATCAAACAAGTTTCAGTGATCTATATATGTTTGCTGATCAATCTTTATATGGGAATAAAAGCCTCAATAAATCTGTTATTATTATTTTGTGATCTCTTCATGAACCGTCAGAGTTTTGGGTGAATAGACTTTCAATGGAGGGACAGAAATTCTCAGATTTCATTAAAATAAAATGAAAGTCTTATGGGTTTGGAACGACATGAGAGCGAGTACCTCATGACACTATAGCTTTATGAATCTAGAATCTACTTGACTAGTTCAGATTACACTATACACTAGAACGACTGTGGCAATCACATTGGAGTCCGCCAACTGTGCAAAGTTTCATTGGTTTAATTCAGTTACTGACAACTGTTTATACTTTTGGTAGAACAGTGAATGAGGGGGTTTCAAACTTGCTCAACATCCATCGATTGTGTCTTTATACACTGTCTCCTTATATTTTCTGTAACCCAACTGAGAACCAATTTCATTACTGTGTGCTTTTCAAAAAGCCTCAATGGTCTGTAAACAAAAACCACAAAACCACACACACATGCAGAAGACAGCAGGTTGTGTGAAGGCGTTGAATTAGTACCAGCGAGCGTCCTGAGAAGAGTGTGACCCACATGCATGGATTACAGCACGACGCAGCTGCAAAGCCTGGATTGAGGGCCCAGTCAAGCACAGCCTTTGGTTTATGTAAAGGAATTAATACACAAGGCTGTATCAAACAGTTGCAGCCAATGCGGCCACATTCATAATCTGAAACAACACTAAAATATGTGTTAAGATCATACGCCCTTCAATGCCTTTGATCATTTAATCTCCCTCATTTGATACGTTTATTTGCTCATGAAAGGAGAAAACGCATGTAAGCGGTCATGCTATTCAGTGGGATAACACATCGACATGCATGCAGTATCACGGGGAATTCATGTGCTAATGAAATCATTAATATAATCTCATTATTTAGTAGGAACGTGCAAATCTTTCTCTGGTGTATTATCCAGAACCATACAGCCTAATAATATCTTTCCCTGGCAGCCATGAAATATTTGATTATGTCTGTCATAACATTTGCCCTTGTAATATTTAATAGTGTGCACTACATATTCAAATATATTATTTATGAAAGACAGTAATTATATCTACATCCTTATTGGCTGTGGAGGAAAGAAAGTGTCTTTTATATAGTCTAAAAACCAATATATAAGCTCAACAAAACAACAACAACAGTGTGCATCAATCTTTTATGATTATGAGTTATGATAATGTCTAATAAAATTATGTTCAAATGACAAACTACAGTAGTCAACATTTGAAGTGGATTAAAAAAGTTAATCAAAGTTAATCAAAGTTGTCCTAATACCCGTTGTATTGTTCAAAATTCATGTATAACTTTGATGAAAGGTTTTGATCAACTTCAAATGTTGACTACTGTACATTGAGTTAGAGAAATTTGCAGCATAAACAATTTTTTGAAGCTGATTACTGATTAATTTCAGCACAATTGAGTGGTGGTCCTCAAACCAATTATTATTCAAATCAGAATAACAGCAAATGTATATGCTAAATATTACTTGCACACAGGCATTAGTGCAGTCATTGCTCATAAGGCCAGAGTAGTTTCAATATAACATTAACTCTTTTAAATGTCAAACATAACAGCAATAAACACTAACAGGTCTTTCTTTTTACAAAAAAAACAAACAAACAAAAAAAAACATAAAATAAAATAAATAACACTCAACTTCAACATTAATTCTCCTTCTCAATTCCTATGCAAAGCATGCTGGGAACTAGAATTCTAGTTCTGCCGCTTCTGGGAATTAATTCTGGGAATTAGATTAATTCTGGGAATTAGAACTAGCCCAATTCTCAACGTTATCAAGACAATTTCATTATGTTAATATTTCCTTTAAAAAAAAGAACACAGAAATTTCAGTTTAAAGCTGTAACTTTTGGCGCTCTAGCGGTTAATAAACAGAACTGCGTGCGTCTTGAGGAAGAACATTGTATCCGGAGCTCCTTCTCTCTGTTTATGTCTATGACGAGTCACGCAGGTACAGGACTACTCCACAGCGGTGCGACCCGAAACAGTCTAAAATAGTCCCAATATAAACACTTACTATAGGTGTACCATAGTGATAAACACGGTTTAGAAAATGAACTTATGATATACTCACTCATAATATAATTTTTGTACATTTTGATCACAAAAAAGTTACAGACTGCAGCTTTAAATTACACACAATATAACACTGATGTAATGAATAGTTGATTTTTATGTCAACATAACCAGGTCCCCTGAATTTCTTTTTAGACTGTAGATCATATTCCACACCAGTACGTCCTTCAAGAACAATTAAACTTGTCCTTTAACTATATTTGAATGTGTCATGATAACACACACACCCTGTTCACACTGCAGAGCTTGTTTAATAGTTCTGACTAATCAGGTAATCGGTATGTATTTATTTTGAATGGCTGTGACACAATGAACCTGTTTTCCCACAGAAGCAAGCTCACCTTTCATTGGACAATCCCCTGGTCTCACAAGCCCCACCGCAATTCCATTCTCCTTATGGAACTGGTTGCCATGGTGATGATCATTGATGGTCATTCCAGAAAGGGAGGTTGCCATGGTATCGCCAGAGTTGTAGTGAGCTGTGTGGCTATTGGGCGAGGAGCTCAAGAAATCGTGCTGCTGGTCCATAGCAAGTCCAAATGCGGATACTGGGTGGAGTGGGAGGGTGGGGGAGAAAGGTAAGGGAGAAAGGATAGAGTAAGAAGGGGGGGGGGAAAGCAGAAAGGGAAAAAAGAAAGAATAAGTTAGTGGTTGTACGAGAGAAAGGCTTTTGCCAGGCACTGATTGTTTTGCTCTGATTCCTTGCGGCAAAAATGGGTTTTCAGTGCTGACAGAAGAAAAAAAAATTGTTCAAATCCACTGAAAATCCACAATCCATTAGCCGAAAACCTCCAAAACAACTCTCAGTTCAATGAGTCAACAGTAGTGGCGTCCTCCACTAACATGTCCAAGGACAACGTGGGTTGAATCAATAACCAATCGTCAGGATCCGTCCCTTCCGCTGGCTTCACACAGGGCTGTCACAAGCTCAGTGTAAACAGAGCCAGAGTGCCGGTGCAAACCTGGATATTTATACTGCCAAACATGCAGGACTAGCTTAAGGTTACTGCCATGTGGCTTAAAATAGTGCAGTCAAGCCAATGTGTCCCCATGCACCTCCTGCAAGCCTTTCTGTAGCCACTTTATTTAAACCATTGTAACACACAACATAACATAGTGCACTTGCAAAAGTTCTCATTTTCCAGGTAAAAAAATCACGCCTTACATAATGACACCATGTAATTAACAATCACATTGTGAAATGATAGAAAACACCCCTTTTTGCCACTGAAGGCAACTGTTGTTTCTACACGGGACAATCCGGCTCCAAAGCATTGAGGTGTTAAAGGTGTTCATTATTTTGTAATACTATAATCACTGATACTGAAAGTCCATCTGATTAGTGATACATATTTAGTTAGCTACCCAGCCCAAAGAAAATTATACATGTTGAAAATTTCACAGCCGTCCTGATGCACAACTCAACCCAGCCCTGCAGACATCCTGACAGCTCATGCTGATGTGTACGCTGGTAGCACTTAGAAACAGCATGTTTTTTTGTTGTTGTTTTTTTTAGTGCAACAATGGGAAGGTAATGACTTTTCACTTTACACTGTCCGGCCAAAAAAAAAAAGAAAAACAGAAGTCGCTGTTTGGATTTGAATAACCTTGGCTATATTCCAAGATGACAATGTCAAGATTCATCAGGCTCAAACTGTGAAAGACTGGTCAGGAAGGAACATTTTCACACATGAATTGGCACATTGAGTCCAGATCTTATATTCATTGAAAGTCTTAGGGATGTGCTGGAGGAGACTTTACAGAGTGCTGGACTCAAAAATTGAAGCACCTCTTGTGTAAAAATGATTCTTCATGCTCCCTATGTACATTTAAAAGAGACTGTATACTATATATTATAAATGAGAGACTATATACAGTAGGTTCCAAAAGTCTGGGACCACTACTTAAAGTCGACATGAAATCAAAATTGACCCTATTTACTTTGTTAGCGCATATTACTAGTCTTGTGGTGAACAATTAATCCGTGCAAGTTAATACACAAAAAAAAAATTGTTTGCCGTGGTAATCTTTAATCAAAATCTGAAAAGTTACTTCTGGTCTGGAATGGCGTTCCTTCTCTGATGATGTCAGTTTGACGGCTTGGGTTGGGAAACGCTTAACCACTCCTCTCAAACCGTTAGTCTGCTATGAGCGAGAGATGGAGAGGAGGAGCGCTAGAGTAAAACCCTGCCCTCTGTTCAATATTCCCTTTCACTTGGAAAAACGTCATAACACTGGAGAAAAGTCGTTCACGGGGACTTTAAAATACTTCACTTTTACATTTAGAGCACAACCACACTACATGTCAGAGCACTGCTCACGAGGCCATCGGCTTCGACTCCTTTATATGTTTATGTTTCTTGTGCAGTCGCAGAAAAAACTTTCATGCATTGCTTAGTTTTTAGGAGCTTATTATAGCAGAGAAAAGAGAAATCAAGAAATGCGCCAAAGAGGTTGTTTACACAACACCACTTTTAACTAAAAACTGAAAACTTTTTATGCGTTTTGGCCCTTCATTTACACGAGAACAGAGTTTTTGCGGCCTGAAACCGTAAGCTTTTGAAATCGAGTTTCTAAGAGCAAGTTTATGAAAATGATACCGTTATCGTCTCCATGTAAACAACAAAGATGCACATTTGTGAAAATGTGTGTAAACGTACCCTAAGACTGCTGTAGAGCATTAACAGCACCATTACTGCCATAGCAAGCAGTGTGACTGTACAACACACAGCTGTTGTTGTATCCCATTAGCATTTATTGAATACTTTCCCTGTTATATCAACAAATTGCACTTCTCTTTGATCTTATGAGTTTTCCTGCCATGCTTACTCTACTAAAATCCACAGTTCCCAACAAAATCCTGTCTGGAATCTCCATGGCACTGCATTTGGGCAGTGGGAAAAATCTCACCTGTTTTATGCGCATCTGGCACACAAACTGTCTGGAACACAGTGTTTGCACAAGGATTCAGGAACTTTGCTCTCTCTTACCTTTCCTCAAAGCTTTTTGTTCACTGGGAATGTGATGACTGCTCAACATTTATTACCATTTACCTAATATATATCATCATATGGAACAAATGAATTCTGCAGTATAACAAAAAAGACAGTGGGATCCACAAGTCCTTTGTACTTTTCTAATTCATACACCGTATATTATTTTCAATTACAAATTCAATTATGATTATCACACTTGCAGTAAAAAGTAAAAAATAAAAATGTCCCATTAATTACAGCAAGAAGTCATGATCATGTCATCCCATTTAATAAAAACCATCTGTCACATTGATCAATGCAAACTTCTTTGTACAAATTTACTTTTATTAGTGACCTAAAGAGTGCAGGATCTGTATCTTTTTATTATTTATAACTTTCCAAATTAAAATTAAAATTTGAATTAAAAAATGTATGTGTGCACCATTACGCCACATGCCTCCAAGGGCAGTTGAAGAGCCCGTCTAACCAGGCACTAACATCTGTTGGTTTTTGTGTAGCGGTTCCTTGTTGTGAGTGTTAAAGCATAAAAAACATGCACAGTTGGCTCTCTAATGAGTGTGTGTGTGTGTGTGTGTGTGTGTGTGCGTGCGTGCGTGCGTGCGTGCGTGTGTGTGTGTGTGTGTGTGTGTTCAAAGAATGAGAATGATGAACTTGGCACGCTCATGGCCGTTCTGCAAACCAACCTAAAAGCGGTAATGCAAGGGTGGGTGCGACTACAGAACGCACAAGATCAACATAGATGTTTACACAGCACCTGGGATACTATGCAAAGACATATTCGCCACAGGGTACACATTTAAAACCATCAAAAGTGTCAGTAACTGAACAAAGACATTCAGTTTGGATTCCTGCATTCAAAGGCGAGGTGAGGGTTAACACGGGTAGTTGCCTGGACACAAGATCAGATCGCAACGGTCTTTCCTTCTTTATAGACCTTATTCAAAGCAGCGCCATGACAGGTATGTTAGTGAGGCTGATTACAAAAACAAAAGTCTCACCATTAAAAGCCATGTCCCAAGCACACAATTATAATGATGATCTCATTATAATTTTATGTAGCCTATTTGACAGACTTGCGCTGAACATGTTGCACTTTACTGTATTTTCCTTTTTGAAGTGATTTCAATCATATTTCAAGCAATTCAAAACCATCATGGCGAACAGTGCGCATATGAAGAGTCTCAGCTGAAGGAAATAATAAATTTATCGGCTTTAATATATCGGCCAAATGTTTTTATCGAGCCGATAACGATAATATTAAAAATGAACATATATCGACTGATACCGATACGGTGGCCGATATAACGTGCATCCCTAGTTAGTATGCTAATCATATAGGCCTGGTCTCACATAAAATCAACAAAATTGATTTACTTATTTTGATAATGCGTTGCTGCTTTCTCCAATACACAAATAATTAGCATGACACTGAAGCTGAAGTTTAAACTGGTGTTCTGAGATGATTCAGACTGGAAACTAGACTGTATGCTACAAATAGATGCAGCTGAATGCTTCCTTGTAAACATACACTTCCTCTTTCTTTGAATCCTGTGAAACTGATCGTTCAAATAGACGTGGGAGCATTTGATTCTTCCCATGGAGTGTCAAGACGTCTTATGAAACAAAGATCCCACTGTTACACTGAAAGGATGTCAACAAACTTCTGGATTTTTTTTGCTGTTCTGTTCTCGTCAGTGTCGTGTTTGTAGTTTTGTGGGACATTTCAATTGCCGTGCTTAAAATTTCGCTTCTAATACCAAGACATCTAGAAAACACAAGAAATTCTAATGTAAAAACAACAACAAAAATGTAATGTAAAAACCTTCTATTCTTGCAGATTGCAAAAACATACATATACTGAGGCAAGGACAAAAACCTTATTATTTAAAGGAATTTAATAACTATAGGATTTAAATGGATTTGAGGGGATAAAGAAAAAGAAGAACAGTTAAAGAACAAGAATAAGAATTATCTGTAAATTAATCAATTTGAATTCATATTTTTATTTTAGAATATGCACACATTCACTCTAATTCATATGCCTAATATGTTCAAAATGCAAAACAGCAAAATATTTATTTTCCTGCCACATTCAATTAGATTTCTATTGTAAAACAATTGTCAAATACAGTATTAAATGTTAAAGGAACACTCCACCGTTTTTTGAAATAGGGCTTATTCACCTTCTTTCCTACATTTAGATTTTGTCTCAGTGCATGCATTGTTTTAGTTTGACAGGGTCGGCGCTAGCTTAGCTTAGCTTAATGAATGGAATCCTTTGTTGCCAGCTAGCATGTCCTGAGTAAAAGTGATAAAACAAAACAAAAACAAAAACACCTAATTACTTCTTGTGGCCTGCGTATTCACAACGAGTACAAATAGCGATGCAGAATAACACTAGGCGATTTCCTAGGCAGATATTGACTTGGGACTATATTAGGGGGAAGCACAGGCACTGCTACTTGGGCGCAGAGATATCACGCAACACATGAAATCCCGCGACTTCCGTCAACATACCGGCGTGAATAGTAGCTGGCTATTTTTCCTACAGTACATGAATGGCAATGAACATGGCTGATTTTGTGAGAGACAAAGAGGGTGACTTCTCAGACAGTCAATAGAGTGTCAAATAGAGTGTCTGTGCTGTGGCGAGTGGGACAAGTTACTGCCATCGATGACCAGGCTCAACGCGTCAGATCAAGATGAGCGTGCCCGCAGTTGTGTCACAGCTACTGAGGATTTCACACGTACTCGATTTTTTTTTCCGGTGTGATAAAGTAAACTGGAAAAAACGCCCCACGCCGAATGGACCAAATGGACTGCAGTCCACAGAGTAAGTGATTATTTTAAACATGACGCATGTATAGATCGACCCATATTTTACCTGTATTCACATTCACATATTATACCACATATTCACATTTCATGTGTTACGTGATATCTCTGCGCCCAAGTAGCAGTGCTTCGCCTGTGCTTCCCCCTAATATAGTCCCAAGTCAATATCTGCCTAGGAAATCGCCTAGTGTTAATCTGTATCGCTATTTGTACTCGTTGTTAATACGCAGGCCACAAGAAGTAATTAGGTGGTTTTGTTTTAAATTTTTTTTATCACTTTTACTCAGGACATGCTAGCTGGCAACAAAGGATTCCATTCATTAAGCTAAGCTAAGCTAGCGCCGACCCTGTCAAACTAAAACAATGAATGCACTGAGACAAAAATGCATTTGCCCACCTATCTAAATGTAGGAAAGAAGGTGAATAAGCCCTATTTCAAAAAACGGTGGAGTGTTCCTTTAACACCTTAGATCTTACCATGCACTCTTTCACAGTTAAAAACTGAAGCACTCAGTATGTGTAAACAGTAAAGCACAATTTCTTTGATTTTGTTGGCCATTTCAATTATTTTGACACTGACAAGTGCTGTTAAGGCCCATTCACACCAAGAACGATTACGATATTAGCGTCCACACAAGCGGACTTTATCGTTCTGGGCTCAAGCCAAAGTAGATCGTAGAACCATTGCCACCAATGGTCTCTACAATCATCTTGGCTCACGATGCTTTTGAGAAATGCAGCCCTGTATATTCTAAGCACACGCTGCAGTTTATGAATGCTTGAGCTCTTTAAAGCAGGATGGATTCTGATTGGCTGTCAATGTTTTTATCTTTCATCAGCTAGAAGACATAGTTCTGAAAGTGATTCCAACGATAGGGTGTAGGGTGTGTAGGGGCCTTTAGACCGCTAAGGCAGATGGTGGTTATGGCCATTCACTGAAATCCTGTAGGCTGACAATCTATCTAAAAAAAATTTAAAAATCTGTATATAGCCTACCAACTCAGCAGGTATTATTTGTTATGTAAGCAGGCAAATCTGTAATCAGTAGATCTGACCATGTCAAAAACTGCTTGGTTAGCAGTAAATCTATGGATGGCACCAGGAAAAGTCAGAGTGTATCTCCTAAGGCGTTATTGCTTGTTTATCTGGCACCAAACTGAAAATCGCCGCTCTCCACTGGCTCGCACTGAGTTTGTGCTTTAGAATAGCTGAAAGTATCTGATGCTCTCATCACGGTTGACTTCCCTTGTATCCCTGACCTAAATTTGCTCAGCATCGCTATGAAGCACAGTTACTCCTCTCTCATATTCTCTCACTGCTTTCAATCCCCGCCTCCTTTCGGGCAGGGCCAGTTATGTTCTAATTCAAACACAGTCCCATAACATAACAGACTGATCACAAAATGACTCATTTATGAAATCAACCAAATCAAGATTACATAAGACCCTGGCAGTCTAGTATGTAGAACCCAATATTGGATTAGATGACAAGAATACAGACTGTAAATCTGATGCCAGAAAATGTATTCTGACTGCTGTGATGACATAAGCAACTTCCATTATCCCGCTAGCATGCGAAATAACTCTTATGATGAGTCACTCCCTTTATGAGCAGGGTGTAGAATGGTTCCACTGTACTGAGGTGGAAAGACAAATATTAATTTCAGAAAATTATGCACTTTGTTTAATATATTATTTGTCTATAATTATTGCAGAACACACCAATCAGTTAAAAATATATTCATTTTGCAACAAAAAAAAGTACATTTATAGGCTAATATTGAACATTTTTATATGTAAGGAATAATTGACAACGGACCGTTGAATTATTAGAAAATAATGCACACCCGAGGTGGTAATGCGGCCACAACGCGAAACAGAGTTACACTTCAGGTGTGCATTATTTTCTAATAATTCAACGGAGTCAATTATTCCTCTTATAACACGGTTACCACACAAAAGCCAAGTCATTTAAAATGAATAATAAATATTCATATGTAAAAAAAATTCTTCCAATGTAGCTCACAAAATGCTCTTGACATGCTGTATGATATGGATCATCAGGTTTTGCATAAACTTGTTCGAGTGCAGCAGATGTCATTAAAGCAAACGAACAACCCGAATACTGAAATCTCTATTCATTTTTCAACTCATCAATATACTTTTGATCTTATCATTTGTAGTGATTTTATTAAATTGCCAAAATAGAATATAGAGACATTTTTATTAATGGTCTCAAACTTTTGTACCCCACTTTACATGTGTTTCAGATCATGAATAGCAGCATTCCAGAACAGTCATGCATAAGTTCTCAGGGCAAAGGACCATGTGGATGCATGTAGACGTGGAATTTTGGAATTCTGCTCATCACGCTTCTGTCAGAGAGGTAATGGCCTAAGTCTCTGCAGCTGCAAATTCACCTCAAATTACACAAATCACTTGGTCTGTGGCAGAGATCCCAATCACACCCTCTCATGCCAACTACTCTGAGGAGACTGATGTTGCAGCAAGCTAAACCCCTCTGTCAGTGCCATGCCAATTAAGCACTCATACTGGTCTGAGAGACTTCATATGGCATTATGTCAGAGATGTTATGCTCTTTGTAAGCCTGTCCATATCACTAAACCACAACAATTTGCTCAGATGTTTCCATGGGGCTTAGTGACCATTAAAAATAATAAGCTCACATGGCAAAACTCTATAATGCTGGGGCTAAACATTTATCTTCTATCATTTTTGCAACAACATGTTTACACAAATGGCACAAAACATTAATCAATGCAATGTTTTTTTGTTCTTCCCCAGAAGAAAGATCATAGATCTGTCTAATTATATGTGATTTTGATATATTTGATTCAGTGGCCGCAATGTTTTATGATTCTAAATATTCTGTAATGGCTTCTGCTGAAATTCCCCATCAGAAATAGGCTACCCCTAATTAGTCAATTTAATTAACTAACCATTTTATGAATTAAATTATGACCGCTTCGACAGACGATTTTAGTGTGACTTTTGGGACACTAAAGGAGTTGTAACAATGTCAGCTGCTCTTTTTCATACAACAAAGGTGCATAATGCCTGTGGATACACCCTATCTAGGGTTCCTTGCAGGGTCTCTAAACCATGAGAGTGGCTCGACTTATTCTATTATGAAATAATTATTGAGATTCAGTCATGACAATTAAAAACGTCAAACAGAAATCGGACACTGGCAATGGCGGTACATTCATGTAATCAATATAAAGCTGTAATGAGGGAAAAAGGCGAGGCACCTTAAAACCCTCAACTCAACCCCCATTTTAAACCGGATTACAGTCCACAAGGGATGCAGTTTAACACAGTGATTATATACATTGGGTACCGCTACAAACGACCCCGTGTGCGAAGCGCGCATTGAACATGAAGAATAATGCTGGTTACTAAATGAACCCATGCATCCATGAATAGACAACTGCACAGTCGTTGACGAAAGGTGTTGCAATAGCATTATTAGAACACATAATCAGCACTCGGTCAGCGACGAAGCGTAACCATGAAATGAATTAAAAGCGAGTCGCCTATAAATTCGACAGACCTCAAGCGTGATATCAGAATCAGAGACACTGTGATGGCTGAATTCAGACACATGAACACAGACAGACAGACCAGACGACATGAAGAGCTGGAATCATGGCCGCATCTCTGTTCTGTAGAGATGGAGGGAGGTGGTGCGTTCCAACAAAGCATCCTTCAACAAAAATCGTTTTACAATGTGCTCGAACTTGCACAGGCATCGCATTCCGTTTTTGGAGCGGAAGAAACAACCTCGCTTGAATACAGTATTTCTTTTATTTGGAATTATTCGAATTATTCGCATTCTTTGTAGCAGTCCGTAAATATTTTGCTAGAATAAAAATGACTCATTGTGCGTAATAGCTATAGCGATTTGCGTTGAACTGATAATATGAAAATAAAGGTAACGAGCAGGGGAAAAACAAATATTTTACACGTCTAAAGGTCTAGTCTTGAACATGAGCACGTTAACAGATTGGCATTTGGTGAAAAGTCCCATAAATACCGTTACACGTACGCTCGGTTTAGTCTGAATAATCTTGTTAGTCACTTAACGTATTTTTCTTATGAGACCGGGCATTTTCTCCTAATATTTGAGCATATTTCATATACATTCTATATTCAGAGCATTAGTTTATTAATACGTAAGCTGCACAGGCCCGATTTAACAACATGACTTGACCAACGAGGATTTAGAATTGCGACAAGGACACGCGCATTCAAACCTTCTTCGAATACAGTGCATGAAAACCAGCATACATACACAAAGAAATCGCATTGAAAATCACAAATGGCAGCTTTGACAGGTTCTGCTTACCTGTGCACGGGTCGCTGTTATTGTCTCTCCAGCTGCAGTCGCTCACTGAGCGCAAGACTAGAGCTCGAGAGCTGCTGTTCCTATAGCAGCCTGTTCAAGAGACGAGGCGCTAGAGAGACATCAGAGAATCAACTGCTTTTCTTCCTAATTTTTCTCAAATCGCCGTGCTCAATATGAAAACTTCTTCATTCGAGGAAAATCGAAGACGTGAGCGTTTAAGTTGAGTGCATCTGTTTACTATAGTATAATGTGCTGCTGTATGTGGATGGGACCAGTAGCCTATTTGGACTATAAATTCAAACAAATTTACTCGCCATTTATTTTAAATAAAGATAGATTATAATAATAGGTTTATTATAGAGTGTGGATTAGTGTAATGTGGGACACATAAGATTCAGTGCATTTAGGGGAGGTTAACACTTTTTGTTTGAGCATCAGTAATGCAGTAAGGCCTAATGTGGTTCCCATAGCAGACCAACACTAAATCAACATTGAATCAATGTTAATGCATTAACCAAAAGATCATTGAATCAAATGTTGAAATTTAACATTGATTTTTCATCAGGTTTGCACCCTGAAATAATGTTATTTCAACAATGAAAAATCGATCAAGATTGACATAAAATCAATCATTTTCAACCTCAATCAAAATGATGATTCTGAAGGAATTTCAACATTGAGGTCAATGTCACCTTGCTATCTGGGTTGGCTGTGCTATAGATCTCTCAAACTTTGATATATGGTTGCCACATTTGTCTAACAAAACTCACTTGGACATGTACACGTACGTCTGCAAGATGTCTGTTAAAGATCACTTTATCTGGAAAGCATCTGCTGTTTATTGACATCTGATAGACGTCTTTAAGATGTCAGTTTTACATAAATTCTAAATCATAAACATCTTCATTTTCTAAACGTCTATTTGACATCTGGCTGGGAAACGTCCTATAGACGTAATCGCAGATGAGCAAACACTCTAAAAAAATACGTCTTCCAGATGTAAACACACAAATCTATCAAATAGACGTCTCTGTGATGGAGGCTATATGTGCTATCATTAATGATACAAAGAGTTCCATTGTTACAACCTGGGTGAGTTGTAACACTAGTTGGGGATAGATGTCACAATGAGAGGTGATTTTTTGAAGTAATATCCACATTCCACACCATCTAATTTATGAAAGAACTTTATTGAAGAACAAAGAATAATCACTTTTGAATCAAGTGAAATATTTAAAATGACACACAAAAAAAAAACATATTGTATTTCTTTTAGGACTTTAAACTGTTTTATATCATAAATGTTACATGAATACACACAAACACTCACGACAATTGTTTTTGTGTTCACTTTAATGTTGTAATAGGTAATGTGTCCCTTATCCATTAGGTGGCGACCAAGTGCTTGCTTAGAGTTAAGTTGCAGTGTTCGAAGGATTGAAGCAAGTCTGCCAGTGTTTCTGAGTAGTCACATTTTAATCTTAAAATATTTTATGACTCATTGAATACAATTACTAAAAATAAGAAGTGTATAAAAACATCTCTCAAACTGAAAAAAAGTCATTTGTAGAATTTAATGTTTTACTTTGTACAATGTAAGATCAGTTAGGTCTATACGTTTCCCCCAATATCTGTTTGGCTTATGTTTGATGTTAAATGTCATTGTATGCTTTTCTGAAAGTTAAATAAAAAAAAGAGTAGTCACATTTTGTGCTTGTGTGTACAGTCAAAAACTTTGATGTTAAAGGGATAGTTCACTTTGAAATAAATTTTTGGTATGTTTTAGCTTACCTCAAGGGCATCCAAGATGTAGGTGTCTTTTTTTCCGCAGTAGTTTCAATTTTGATATTTTTAGGTCAAACCGTTCTTGTCTGTCAGTCATATAATGCAGGTCTATGGTCACTGTCTCAAAACACAAGCACAGAGTCCAAATTAAAACAATTCCCCGTCGTCCAAATTAAACAATTCCCCATCGTAAGTACACATTGATGGCCTAAGACACGAAACGAGCGGTTTGTGTGAGAAAACGAACAGTATTTATATCGTTTTTACCTCTTATACGCAGACATGTCGAAGTGATCTGATCTGACGTGTACGCAGACTGGTGCATAGATATATACACTAGATGTCGCCTTAAAGACATTCGTTCCAATGAACTGCCGTAGACAAGGCGACATCTAGTGTATATATCTATGCACCAGTCTGCGCACACGTCCGATCAGATCACTCGGACATGGCTGCGTATAAGTGGTAAAAACGATATAAATACTGTTCGTTTTCTCACACAAACCGCTCGTTTCGTGTCTTAGGCCATCAATGTGTACTTACGATGGGGAATTGTTTAATTTGGACGACGGGGAATTGTTTTAATTTGGACTCTGTGCTTGTGTTTTGAGATAATGACCATAGACCTGCATTATATGACTGACAGACAAGAACGGTTTGACCTAAAAATATCAAAATTGAAACTACTGCGGAAAAAAAGACACCTACATCTTGGATGCCCTTGAGGTAAGCTAAAACATACCAAAAATTAATTTCAAAGTGAACTATCCCTTTAATAAATCTCGGATGGAAATGAAACTAAGTCACTTTATTGACAGTGACAGATCACAACATTCAGTCACTAGCTATGTTGCTATCCAATGGATATAAAAATAGTATCCATCTATTTTTATTATAATTTTATGATATCACATGGATTATTTATGATATCTGAATGGAAATGCCAGGATGCACATAAATTCAAAAACATGTATGCGCTCAAATGAGGCAGAACTCATAGGTTGTAACATTTTTAAAGAACTGTTTGATACAACCATCCCCACCCCAAACAGCCATAACATAGCTAACTGTTTTAGCATGTGGGTTTGAGAGAAACAGCTAGCCTACTTTAGGTTATGCAAGCCAATGTATAATAAAATAATTGCTAGGCAAAAAATAATCTTGACAAAAATGTATAGGGAACCGCGGGGCACAACCTAACGCGGGGTTAAATGTAACACGGACCTTTTACATAGTTAGTCAGGGTCAAGCAGGTTGTGTTTCCGCTTATTTTCTCTCGCTGTCAGAAGACGGTCTCCCGCAGTTTTGATAAGATTTCGTGAAGATATTGGACAAAGAGTGTTTTGATACCATGCAAGTAAATTTTTCATCAGAGTTGGGCGTGTAGAGGAGAGCGGGGCACAAAGTAATGCTTTTTGACTTTCTCAGTTTGTGTAAATCTACTTATGGTTCAGAGTATTTATTTTTTCCCATATTAATTTCCCACATGTCTAGTACAATTATGTGGTTTTGTTTTATTAATACAGTATATACTTTTTTCTTGATATACCCCGAAAGAATGGAAGTGAAATGTGACAACATGCCCAATAGGTGGGGTACATTGTAACATGACCATATGACAGCTTAAAATGTTATCTGATCTAATAAAAAAAATATACAAGACAAACTAAAATATTTTCTTCATAAAATACAATTATTAACTTTTTCATATAAAATAATCGAATTTTTTAATAATTAAATATAAACTCATTTTTGAGTTTTGACTACGAACACAGGCCAACACAGCTATACAACATAGTTCAAAACAAATAAATAATTAGTAATTTCTGAACATTGACTCTCAGTCTTTATTCACCTTTTTCTCATGTTTTCTCAATAGAATTAATAATATAATAGCATATTTCTAATAGGAGCACATTGTAACGCAGCGTGACAACATGCCCCACCTGCACAACTGGGATTTAAACCCGGCTAGTGTCTTCTGCTAGTTAGCGAAGCATTAAAGAACTATATCAACGTTAAATAACATATTGGAGATTAAAATAATATCAGATTTGTCTCATTTTAAATAAACACAAAAAATAGAGATGAAAAATTAACTTAAGTAAGAAATTGACTTTTGCTATGGTTTAATAAATGTCTATGGATATCTTCCCCCCCCCAAAAAATATGTTTTTTATATATTCTCTATATAGTGTTGATATGGCAACTAGTAAATACACAAAGTTTTGTCATGCTAGCATGTGTGGAAGTATTTAAAACAAGTGTGTTACAACTAGCCCCGTGTTACGTTGTGCGCCGCGCTCCCCTACGTCACCAAATCTAACTTTATATTACCTTAATCACTGTCTTGTTGGCTAAAACATAGCACCGTTTTGAAACATGCATGTCAGCAACTCCTAGCAACTGTTTGCTAGGCTTAAAACATTTTTTTTTTACACAGCGGGGTTAGTTGTAGGCAGCACAGTGTTACAACTAAGCCGCCAAGTGTAGCCTACAAGATAATGAAATGAAAACAGGGAGCCACACAACTTTTCAGGTTTGAGTATTGAGTTATTTATTTAGACACATTTACCTGTTGGACTCTCACAAACAATCTTGGAATTTAAATGTCAAAGTATGATTTTTTTCACATTTGTTAACTATGCATTGATCACTTGTTTATTTATGTTTTTCATGCAATAAACCCTTTAAAATGTGATTTTGAGCGATGAGGGATGGACGTATGGATATCTATACAGATGTACAAACAATATCAAACTATACAGATAAAATAGTACTGAATTATGTGTGTGACACACAAGTGTTACAACTAACCCCTCTGTCTGTTAGTTAACCCCGCATATGGGGTAAGTTGTAACTTGTAACATTTGCACTTCTGTTACTTTCAGTGCAACTGTATGAAAATGGTAGGTCCTAGACAAAAACTTTAAGTGTTCATTTGTAGCAGAGATGTGTATGTTGCTTGTGAAAAAAAAAAAAGGATTAATCTATCTTATTTTTTTAATAATTGAGCCAAAACCAAAATGTGTTAGGTTGTGCTACTCACTACTCTTATTCCTGAAAATCAGTTTTTTGGTCATAAAATATACAATGTTGCTCAAAGTCACATGCCACTTCTCCTGTGAGCTCAAACAGGTGATGGGAGTGCATGCTATTGATGACATCACATAGATCTTTTTCAGACTAGGACAGTGGGATCCTGGACCATGATGACTGGCAAGAACTGCTTATTTCTGTTATGAAGTGTTTTTTAGCATTACAATTTGCTTAACACATGCTTCATATTCTCACCATGTGCAGAGTATTAGAAGTTTAACAACAGTTTAAGACATTCCATGTTCCAAAGTTTAAATATTTTTAAAGATCTTTTATGGAAATGTTCTATTTATTAATTGAAATTTTACATTTTTGACTTCATTACATATTTATTATAGGTGCTGCAAGAAATCTGACATATTTGTAACAAATTATTTTCAATAGTATATGATTTATGTGTTATATATTTGTATTTTACATTCCACATGTGAACATATAAAACAAGGGCATGCACATTTAACCAGGAGTGTTTTTGCAAGTTTGCTTTGTACAAATAAAACAATTTCTAATCCAAAATATAGTGTCTCAGATTTCAGCGTAAACTGTCCCACTATAGAAAATCCACAAATTCTTAAACGATTTGGCACAAATAGCACTAATATATGCATTATTTCCCTTTGAGTATACCATATCTGGAAAAAATGTTTTCTGATTTAATAAGTGAACTGGCTGGCACTGCCTCAAAAGAGAGTGGCCGTAAGTGACCAACAGGAGCTCAATGATAAAAACTCATGGTAAAATCTATGGTACACTATTAAGAAGTGGTAATCTGCAATTGACATCTTTACCTTTGCCTTTTCACATTCAGTATCTAACACCAGTAAGTAATATCCATCAATGATCCTAACAGTCATTTTCAGATGAATACTTTCATTGCTTAGGACCTCTTTAATAAAATTCCAACAATCACAAACTATTTTACATATTCAGTGATGTAAAACACTTAATGGGAAAATGACTTAAACTGAAAACATTTCATGTCATCTCAGAAGACAAAATTGCTTTGTCTCAGACCTCAAGGCTGTATATCACAAAGGTAACACGAGCTCACTGGAAAAACGTACATCTTCCTACATTTTGGCAAAACGCAAAAAAATACCAATACATACAAATCACTGCAGTTTCCAACTGAAATGAACACTAGAGGCAAAAAAAAAAAAAAAAAATATCCGCACTTTTAATCCTTTTCACACAAAATTGCGCTTGCAGGGGCAGATCTTTGGAAAAAGACTTTTCACGTGCTTCTTTGCACAATATTATGTCAAGTCACCTTTATTTTTATAGCACTTTATATAATACAGATTGTTTCAAAGCAATTTTACAGTGATAATAAAATGATGCACTTCAACTGCTGTTCAGCTAAAGGCGCAGTAAAAAGTCACGTTGGTTCTAATTACAGAAGTGAGAGGGAGAGGGGGAGAGGATTTTTCAGGAGTGACTTTTTACTGCGCCGAGTCGAAGTGCTCCCGAGTCCCAAGTGCTATTCCGCCATACATTATAGTTATCCTTTTTACCCGCTTAGAAAAGTGCCACGTTTTATTTTGTGTCACCATACTTGGTCGTGTAACTACTCGTGTAACTGTATTTAAATAGGGAAAACGTGGAGGTGTTTGGTCGCTTCTAGCTTCATCTCTGTTTGGTCCCTAATGAATGAACTGGGCTAAGCTAAGTGCTATCAAAGTGTCGCCGCCGCGCGCCAGAGCGATTGAGTGCACGCACTGAGACGAGAGAGGTATGTATCAACTCGTCTTAGTTAAGGGAATAACATAGTTTAATATGAAAAAAACTGAAGTATCCCTTTAAGTGTCTCCAAATAAGCAAGCCAGGGGGCTAATGGGTGGAGCTAGGATATCCAATCACACCCTAACCATACCCACAACTCTATCCCTCCACCCCCTTAGAGCTCCAGCGGTGAGTACCACTTGAAAAGTTAAGGAAAAAAAACTCTTCACTAACAGAAATTCTTACCAGTATCTTATTGAAAACATTTACATTTATTCATTTAGCTGACGCTTTTATCCAAAGCGACTTACAATTGCTATATATGTCAGAGGTCGCACGCCTCTGGAGCAACTAGGGGTTAAGTGTCTTGCTCAGGGACACATTGGTGTCTCACAGTGGATTCGAACCCAGTGGCCACCACCACCCCTTGGTTTCAAATTTAATAATTCACTGCTTACCAATCACAAGTTACTTCCTTTTTGTTTACTTTTAAAGAAAAACATTTCTTTATAGCATTGTTTGTCAACTCTGTTACAGTCAATTCGGTTACATACTGTCAACATTGTTACTTGACCTTGGGAACAGAGTTTGAGGGTTACAGAATTGACTATTTTAAACTTTGTAGCCAAAAACTCCACTTGCTAGCATAAATGCTAAGAACACATGGCACTAATGAAATCATGATTAAAAAACTGTTAAATAACCCACTGTGTGATCAGTGATAAATTCTGCTTTCTTTTTGATTGTAGTAAACATTTTGGTGTTTTACAAATTAACGGAGTAAGAACTTTTTAGAATAAAATATTTTCTTAGAAAGAGCACACATACCTTTCAGTGCTTCAGAACTAATCAGTGAGGGAAAGTGACATCATTTGCTGTATCTTGCATAGTTGTTGGAGGTAATTCCACCAATTTAAAGGCAAAGTATGGTATGGTAACAGAATTAACGCAAGATTTATGGACACATTTTAAGATAAAAGTTATATTGAAACAATTTAATGTTGTCGAGTTAGGAAAATTACTATTTAGGGCTTGTATAAATAAACTAAATGAAATATTACCAAAAAAAAGTAAAATCAAATATTTTGATTACACAATGATACATGATGGGAAAAAAATACACTGACTAATTCGGACAACAAGAAATCATGATTTTTAGCTATACAAGACACTTTTTTACAGAAAATATTATGGCCTGTAACATCCGTTGACCTTGTGATCCATGACAATGAGTAACACATTTTTAAAATAATAAAAAATATAACCTTTTGAAAAAAGCAACAAGAAAAAAAGACTTTGGACACCAAATGTACCTGTGATTCCAGAATCAGCCACATAACCAGCTCCAAATGTTAGGCTTTTCTGATGTGTTAAACTTGTTGTTAGCTCACCCAGTGTAGTATTGCACTTACAATGCGGAGCTCATGGGTACCATTTAAATAAGAGTTGCACCAAAAGAGCTCGAAGACTTGTAGAAGCAAGCTAAAATGGCATGGTTACTTCAGCAAATGCGTTTGTTACGTTTGCTTTTGTTAACCCTATCAGGTATGTTTAGATTTAGGGTTTAGTGTAGTTGGTATGTTCTTTTCAAACTTGATAGAACATTAATGCTGCCTTCACGTGCTATCAGAATTATCATAAATATGAGTTTCGTAGTTGAAAAATGGACATGAATGTCCTCTCAAGTTGTACTGGCAAGCTCAGGGATAATTCTGATACCAGAGTACCAGAGTTGGGCGTGCCACAAACTTTAAGCATGGCGGAGGGGAAAATGATTACTGCTGTGACAGGCATGCTCTATTACTTTTATTTCCACAACAGATACATCGCCTTGACTTGTTGTCAAAGGAACACACCGACTTTTTGGGACTTTAGCTTATTCACTGTATCCCCCAGAGTTAGATAAGTCCATACATACCCTTCTCATCTCCGTGCGTGCCGTAACTCTGACGCACCCACCGCTAGCCTAGCTTAGCACAAAGACTGGAGGTAAACAGCTCCAGCTAGCATACTGCTCCCAATAAGTGACAAAATAACACCAACATTTTCCTATTTACATGTTGTGATTTATATAGTCACAGCGTGTATAAATAACAAGGTCACATGAGACACAACCATCTTCTAACCGTATACATACTGGGAACTATATTCTCAGAAGGCGAAGCACTGCTACTTGGGTGGAGTGATGAAACACATGAAAACACATTTAACACATGAATTGTGAGATATAAACTCACAATTGTGAGATATAAAGTCCAATTCTAAAGGGAAAAAATAGACTTTTTTTTTTTTACCTCAGAATAGTTTATATCTCATAATTCTGACTTTATAACACGCAATTGCGACTTTATATCATGCAATTCTGACTTTATATCTCCCAATTGCGTGTTATAAAGTCAGAATTGCGTGTTATAAAGTCGCAATTGCGAGAAAAAAAGTCAGAATTCTGACTTTATAAGACGCATTTGCGACTTTTTCACGCAATTCTGACTTTATATCTCGCAATTGTGAGATAAAAAGTCACAATTATCTTTTAAAATGTTTTATTCTGTGGCGGAAACAAGCTTCCATACATATGACCCGGTATCCGATAAGATTAAAATACTTTAAATATTCCACTTTTCCTATTATACTGGCAATTATGAGACTCAGTCTGCAGGGACTCAAATGCTTGAGAAAAAATTATGTACAAATAAAATAAATTTACTTGGCTCTTCCTTTTCCATTTGTTCAACAGATAAAAGCAATGCATGGGCCTCAACTGTGAAAACGGAACTGTCTACACTAAAAAAAAACATGATCATGATGTCATTGCAACATATGTTTTACATTAAAGCAAAAATAAATTTTCAATTAGTTTAATATAAAGTTGAAGTGACTTTTTGCTAAGTTTTCTGCTTTAGTTGTGGTGGTGTTGATTCACACCGTTTCTAGATTATTGTGCAGGGTGATCGGATGCATTTTAAATTATTGCAAAAAGCTTAATTTGCTCCAATGACCCCTTTAATCCAATAGAGAACCTGTGGTCAATCCTCAAAAGGCGACTGGGCAAGCTGAAGTTCACAAATTGCGATCAACTCCAAGCATTAAGGCGGCAAGAATTGACCGGCATCATTCAGGATTTGGCCCAGAAGCTGATTTCCAGCATGCCAGAGTGAATTGCAGAGTTAATGAAGGGTCAATACTGAAAATATTGACTATTTGCATATGTTGAATGTTTTTTTGCCAATAAAGCCTTTAAAACGTATGAAATGCTTGTTTTCCTGTATAAAAGAAACATGTGGACCTAAACATGACACCTAAATCAAAACAAATTTAAGTTGAGAACAGTGAAAATATTTTATTAATTTAATATAGCGACATTTTACATAAAATATAAAAAGGCATTTTCCAAAAACTATTTGGAGTAGCAGTCTTTAGGGAATACCACAAGACATTGTCATTATCTCATTGTCCTTCTCATTGTCCTTCATCTGCTCGTCTCTCTTGTTAGAAGTGGCAATATCAATGCTGTTCTTGTTCCTCAGATACAACTGCAAAACATGAACATAATTAATTCATTAAAGGTTATGTTGCTTAATATACTTCACAACATGAACTCAACTGGTTAGTTGACCCAGAAAAATATTTTGGGACAACATGAGTGAGAAAATTTGTCTTAAAAAATTTCATTTTGTCCATCCACTGACAATCAAACTTATGTGCGTTTCAGCTTCCGTTTGCCATATTTGATGTGCTCCGTGCATTACATTTACATTGATATGTGAATAAATCAGTCAGCTTAGAGCAATTGTCCCTTCACAATACTGAAGCAGCTTGGTTCAAATGGATTACTTATGTCTTTAAAAGTCATTATAATCTTTGAAGAATACAAATGTTGATTAAAGGATGGACCAAAAAAATTTGAGAATATTAAAAATCTTAATTTGTATTCTGAAGATTAACAAAAGTCCTAAGGGTTTGGAACCACATGAGGCAGGTAAAATGCATTTGAAAATGTAAAGCATCAAAAAAGGAAAGCATCCCTTTAAGGAGAGCAGGAAAATCGTTTAGTAAGTGCAACCTGCATAGAAATACTGCATAAGATATGAACAGTTTTTGTATACGGTTCAACTAAATTAAAGGTTGTATCAGTGATTTCAGGCCCCCCCCCCCAAAAAAAAAAAAAAAAAACACATTCACATCACGATTGTTAGGAAAGATTATTGAATGTGATCTTTTTTTTGGGGGGGGGGGGGCCTGAAATCACTGATACAACCTTTAAGGCTCCGATATACTTCAAGCGAAATCGAAGAACGAACTGATGTGATGCAAACAAAATCAGGCCAAAACTAACTTGCAAAAAACAGCTTGCGAAAGCGAACTTTACAGAAAGTACTACCATTGGTCTGTGCCGATTACGTAATAGGTAGGTGTGCGCGGAGGCTCCACCTTCTTGCTCATGCTGTCGAGGTCAGACATCCACGATTGAAAACATGAACACCTTGGAGAGCAGCTTTACAGTAGAAAATGGTGTACTGTTTTTCATGTTTAATACAGTAAAGCTGCGTGATTTTTAGCAATCTATTGTATAAAGTACTTTATAAATAAACGTGGTGACTGCACAAATTCTGCAAATCGGCAGTCTAGTAGACATAATTATGCTTTTCTCATGCTTTATTAAAAAATGCTTGCTGTTTTCTCAGTTTTGTTGTTATTTTGTTATTGAGAGGAAAGCACGCAGCATATATTTACATATTCATCTAAAGGACGGCGTCGGATGTTCGCTAACAGTATAAATCGCTGGTCACGTGTTTCGAACTTCGCTGTGAGTATTATCGGGGCCTTTAGTCAGCAGTGAATTGTTTACATTGGCTACTACTGAAATCAAATTAAATCTGTACAGTTGTGTCTCCAAAATACTTACCTGAAAATAGTCAGTTCATTCATATTTAAATCTGCAGTCCATGATGGCCACAAGGTAAACGGCAAATATTATTCACCTGAAGGAAAAAATTCTATATTTAAAAATGGACAGATGCAATAAAATGTTGAAATTGTCCATAAGAAAATTAGATGAAAACTTTACAGCAGTCTTTGCATTAAAATTGTCAAGTCGAAGTAGAGAAATCTTAGACAATATTATTGTCTGAGTTAATGTTTTATTTCAGTTGAAGCTAAAAAAAAAACGACTCAATTTAAGCAGAGTTTGTTTTATCTCCTGCTGTCATTACAGGTGAGGGCATTTGTAAAAATTCAGATGTAAAACTTACAACTGCAGTTGTGGAAGCAGTTGTACAGCTGTGGCTTCAGCAGTTGCAGGTTTTGTTGAAATGTTTTAGCTGCCTTGTAACCCTACTCTTATGATCATTACAGCTGTAGAGGTTTCCAAAATTCCCGTTGAACTAACCGAAGTTGTTCCAGCAAAAGTGGTTCATAGGGCAGTAGTCGTTTTCAGAGTGATTGTAGTTTCAAAAAATGGTAAGGCAGTAGCTAAGACTAGAATTCCTGTTGAACTGTGGATTAGATTCAACAGCGGTGTAGTTTCAAGTGAGGTTGATCCTCCAGAAGCTGTCATTACAGGTGTGGATGTTTCCAATACAACTCCTGTTGAAATAACTGTGGGTGTTTTTCTGCTGTTGTGCCTAAGGAAGTAATTTCTCATGAAGTAGAAGTTTTCAGAGACATTGTGAATTAAAAAGTCAACCTAAAAGTAGCTTCAGGTGAAGTTGTTCTCAGTTATTACTGGCGTGGATGTTTCCAATACAACTCCTGTTGATCTAACAGTGGGTGTTTAAGCAAAAGTGGTGACCAGAGTAGTAATTTCTACAGAAGTGGTACCCAAGGCATTTTCTGCAGAATCAGTGGTTTCAGGTAAGGTTGTTGCTCCAGCAGTTGTCATTACAGGTGTTGATGTTTCTAAATTAATTTGTTGACTTAACTGAATGCGTTTCTGCAGTAGCTGGCCTTGTAACCCAGCCTTTTGTACTGTCATTGCAGTTGTACATGTTACCAATATGGTACTGTCTACAGAAGTGGTGCCTAGGGTACTTCCTGCAAAAGCAGCAGTTTTCTTCAGGTGAGGTTGTTGCTCCAGCAGTTGTCATTACAGGTATTGATGTTTCTACATTAATTTCTGTTGACTTAACTGAATGTATTGTTTCTGCAGTAGCTGGCCTTGTAACCCAGCCTTTTGTACTGTCATTGCAGTTGTACATGTTTCCAATATGGTACTGTCTACAGAAGTGGTGCCTAGGGTACTTCCTGCAAAAGCAGTTTTCAGGTGAGGTTGTTGCTCCAGCAGTTGTCATTACAGGTGTTGATGTTTCTAAATTAACTTCTGTTGACTTAACTGAATGCGTTTCTGCAGTAGCTGGCCTTGTAACCCAGCCTTTTGTACTGTCATTGCAGTTGTACATGTTTCCAATATGGTACTGTCTACAGAAGTGGTGCCTAGGGTACTTCCTGCAAAAGCAGTTTTCAGGTGAGGTTGTTGCTCCAGCAGTTGTCATTACAGGTGTTGATGTTTCTAAATTAACTTCTGTTGACTTAACTGAATGCGTTTCTGCAGTAGCTGGCCTTGTAACCCAGCCTTTTGTACTGTCATTGCAGTTGTACATGTTTCCAATATGGTACTGTCTACAGAAGTGGTGTCTAGGGTTCTTTCTGCAGAAGCAATTTTCAGGTGAGGTTGTTTCTCCAGTTGTCATTAAGGATGTGGATGACTCCAAATGAATTGCTGTTAAACTAACTAACGGTGTTGTTTCAGCAAAAGTGGTGCCTAGAGTAAAAGTTTCTGGAGAAGTCGTGCTTATGGTGTTAATTTCTATGGTTGTTTTCAGAGACATTGTGGATTCAACTGAAGATATTAAGCCAGGTGTAGTTACACCTGAGGCTGTTTTCATAGCAGTTGTGATTACAGGTGTGGATGTTTCCAATACAATTCCTGTTGAACTATCTGAAGGCATAGTTTCAGTAGAAGTAGTGCCTAGGTAAGAACTTTCTGGAGATGTGCTGCGTAGAGTAGCACTTTCTGCAGAAGTTGTAGTGACATCTGAGGGTTTTTTCATAGCTGTTGTCATTACAGGCATGGATGTTTTCAATACAATTCCTGTAGAACTAACTGAGGAAGTCGTTTCAGCAGTAGTTCCTATGGGAGAAGTTTCTGCAGAAGTGCTGCGTAGAGTGGTAATTTCTGAAGTTGTAGTTTGAGCCAAAGTAGTTTTAACAGCAGATGTTAAGCCAGGTGAAGTTACAACTGAGGTTGTTTTCATAGCAGTTGTCATTAAAGGTGTGGATGTTTCCAATACAATTCCTGTTGAACTAACTGAGGGTGTCGTTTCAGTGGAAGTAGTCCTCAGAGAAGTTTCTGGAGAAGTGCTGCCTAGGGTAGTACTTTCTGCAGAAGTTATAGTTATAGGCAACGTCGTTTCAACAGATGTTAAGCCAGATCTAGTTACAACTGAAGTTGCTTTCATAGCAGCTGTCATTACAGGTGTGGATGTTTCCAATACAACCCCTGTTGAACTAACTGAAGGTGCAGTTTCAGCAGAAGTAGAGCCTAGGGAAGTAGTTTCTGGAGATGTGCAGGGTGGAGTAGTAGATTCTGCAGAAGTTATAGTGACATCTGAGGTTGTTTTCATAGCAGCTGTCATTACAGGTGTGGATGTTTCCAATACAATCCCTGTTGAACTAACCGAGGGTGTCGTTTCAGTGGAAGTAGTCCTCAGAGAAGTAGTTTCTTTAGATGTGCTGCCTAGGGTAGTACTTTCTGCAGATGTAGTTTGAACCAATGTAGTTTCAACTGCAGATGTTAAGCCAGGTGTAGTTACAACTGAGGTTGTTTTCATTGCAGCTGTTATTACAGGTGTGGATGTTTCCAACACAATCGTTGAACTAACTGAGGGTGTCATTTCAGCAGAAGTAATACCTGGGGTTGAGGTTATTGGAGAAGTTGTGCCTAAGGAAGAAGTTTCTGCTAAAGGGCTGCCTAAGGTACTACTTTCTGCAGAAGATGTAGTTTGAGCCAATGTAGTTTCAACTGCAGATGTTAAGCCAGGTGTAGTTACAACGGAAGTTGTTTTCATAACAGCTGTCATTACAGGTGTGGCTGTTTCCAATACAATTCCTGTTGAACTACCTGAGGAAGAAGTCGTTTCTGGAGAAGTCGTTTCTGGAGAAGTCGTTTCAAAAGCAGATGTTGAGCCAGGTGTAGTTAGAGAGGTTGTTTTCATTGCAGTTGTCATTAAAGGTGAGGATGTTTCCAATACAATCCCTGTTGAACTAACTGAGTGTGTTGTTTCAGCGGAAGTAGTGAATCGGGAAGAAGTTTCTAGAGAAGTGCTGCCTAGGGAAGAAGTTTCTAGAGAAGTGCTGCCTAGGGAAGAAGTTTCTAGAGAAGTGCTGCCTAGGGTAGTACTTTCTGCAAAAGTTGTAGTTTGAGCCAATGTAGTTTCAACAGATGTTAAGCCAGGTGTAGTTACAACTGAGGTTGTTTTCATAGCAGCTGTTATTACAGGTGTGGATGTTTCCAATACAATCCCTGTTGAACTAACTGAGGGTGTCATTTCAGCAGCAGTAGTAGTACCTGGGGTTGAGGTTATTGGAGAAGTGCCTAAGGAAGTAGTTTCTGTCAAAGTGCTGCCTAAGGTACTACTTTCTGCAGAAGTTGTAGTTTGAGCCAACGTAGTTTCAACAGATGTTAAGCCAAGTGTTGTCTCACCTAAGGTTGTTTTCATAGCAGTTATTACAGGTGTAGATGTTTCCAATACAATCCCTGTTGAACTAACTGAGGGTGTCGTTTCAGTGGAAGTAGTCCTCAGAGAAGTAGTTTCTTTAGATGTGCTGCCTAGGGTAGTACTTTCTGCAGATGTAATTTGAACCAATGTAGTTTCAACTGCAGATGTTAAGCCAGGTGTAGTTACAACTGAGGTTGTTTTCATAGCAGTTGTCATTACAGGTGTGGATGTTTCCAACACAATCATTGAACTAACTGAGGGTGTCATTTCAGCAGAAGTAATACCTGGGGTTGAGGTTATTGGAGAAGTTGTGCCTAAGGAAGAAGTTTCTGCTAAAGGGCTGCCTAAGGTACTACTTTCTGCAGAAGATGTAGTTTGAGCCAATGTAGTTTCAACTGCAGATGTTAAGCCAGGTGTAGTTACAACGGAAGTTGTTTTCATAACAGCTGTCATTACAGGTGTGGCGGTTTCCAATACAATTCCTGTTGAACTAACTGAGGAAGTCGTTTCTGGAGAAGTCGTTTCTGGAGAAGTCGTTTCTGGAGAAGTCGTTTCTGGAGAAGTCGTTTCTGGAGAAGTCGTTTCTGGAGAAGTCGTTTCTGGAGAAGTCGTTTCTGGAGAAGTCGTTTCTGGAGAAGTCGTTTCTGGAGAAGTCGTTTCTGGAGAAGTCGTTTCTGGAGAAGTCGTTTCTGGAGAAGTCGTTTCTGGAGAAGTCGTTTCTGGAGAAGTCGTTTCTGGAGAAGTCGTAGTTTGAGCCAATGTAATTTCAACAGATGTTAAGCCAGGTGTAGTTACAACTGAGGTTGTTTTCATAGCAGCTGTTATTACAGGTGTGGATGTTTCCAATACAATCCCTGTTGAACTAACTGAGGGTGTCATTTCAGCATTAGTACCTGGGGTTGAGGTTATTGGAGAAGTTGTGCCTAAGGAAGTAGTTCCTGCCAAAGTGCTGCCTAAGGTACTACTTTCTGGAGATGTTGTAGTTAGAGCCAATGTAGTTTCAACTGCAGATGTTAAGCCAGGTGTAGTTACAACTGAGGTTGTTTTCATAGCAGCAGTCATTACAGGTGTGGATCTTTCCAATACAACCCCTGTTGAACTAACTGAAGGTGCAGTTTCAGCAGAAGTAGAGCCTAGGGAAGTAGTTTCTGGAGATGTGCAGGGTGGAGTAGTACATTCTGCAGAAGTTATAGTGACATCTGAGGTTGTTTTCATAGCAGTTGTCATTACAGGTGTGGATGTTTCCAATACAATCCCTGCTGAACTAACTGAGGGTGTCATTTCAGCAGTAGTAGTACTTGGGGTTGAAGTTATTGGAGAAGTTGTGCCTAAGGAAGTAGTTTCTGCCAAAGTGCTGCCTAAGGTACTACTTTCTGCAGAAGATGTAGTTTGAGCCAATGTAGTTTCAACTGCAGATGTTAAGCCAGGTGTAGTTACAACTGAGGTTGTTTTCATTTCAGTTGTCATTACAGGTGTGGATGTTTCCAATACAATTCCTGTTGTTGAACTAACTGAGGAAGTCGTTTCTGAGGAAGTCGTTTCTGGAGAAGTCGTTTCTGGAGAAGTCGTTTCTGGAGAAGTCGTTTCTGGAGAAGTCGTTTCTGGAGAAGTCGTTTCTGGAGAAGTCGTTTCTGGAGAAGTCGTTTCTGGAGAAGTCGTTTCTGGAGAAGTCGTTTCTGGAGAAGTCGTTTCTGGAGAAGTCGTTTCTGGAGAAGTCGTTTCTGGAGAAGTCGTTTCTGGAGAAGTCGTTTCTGGAGAAGTCGTTTCTGGAGAAGTCGTTGTTTGAGCCAATGTAGTTTTAAAAGCAGATGTTAAGCCAAGTGTAGTTACAGAGGTTGTTTTCATAGCAGTTGTCATTACAGGTGTGGATGTTTCCAATACAATTCCTGTTGAACTAACTGAAGGTGCAGTTTCAGCAGAAGTAGAGCCTAGGGAAGTAGTTTCTGGAGATGTGCAAGGTGGAGTAGTACATTCTGCAGAGGTTGTAGTGACTTCTGAGGTTGTTTTCATAGAAGCTGTTATTACAGGTGTGGACATTTCAAATACAATTCCTGTAGAACTAACTGAGGGTGTCATTTCAGCATAAGTAGTACCTGGGGTTGAGGTTATTGGAGAAGTTGTGCCTAAGGAAGTAGTTCCTGCCAAAGTGCTGCCTAAGGTACTACTTTCTTGAGATGTTGTAGTTTGAGCCAATGTAGTTTCAACTGCAGATGTTAAGCCAGGTGTAGTTTCAACTGCAGATGTTAAGCCAGGTGTAGTTACAACTGAGGTTGTTTTCATAGCAGCTGTCATTACAGGTGTGGATGTTTCCAATACAATTCCTGTTGAACTAACTGAGGGTGTTGTTACAGTGGAAGAAGTCCTCAGAGAAGTAGTTTCTAGAGCAGTCGTTTCTAGAGAAGAGCTGCTTAAAGTACTACTTTCTGCAGAAGTTGCAGTTTTAGCCAAAGTAGTTTCAACAGATGTTAAGCCAGGTGTTGTCCCACCTAAGGTTGTTTTCATAGCAGTTGTCATTACAGGTGTGGATGTTTCCAATACAATTCCTGTTGAACTAACTGAGGGTGTCATTTCAGCCGTAGTAGTACCTGGGGTTGAGGATATTGGAGAAGTTGTGCCTAAGGAAGTAGTTTCTGCCAAAGTACTACTTTCTGCAGAAGTTGCAGTTTTAGCCAATTTAGTTTCAACAGATGTTAAGCCAGGTGTTGTCCCACCTAAGGTTGTTTTCATAGCAGTTGTCATTACAGGTGTGGATGTTTCCAATACAACCCCTATTGAACTAACTGAGGGTGTCATTTCAGCAGTAGTAGTACCTGGGGTTGAGGATATCGGAGAAGTTGTGCCTAAGGAAGTAGTTTCTGCCAAAGTACTGCCTAATGTACTACTTTCTGCAGAAGTTGTAGTTTTAGGCAACGTAGTTTCAACATGCGTTAAGCCAGGTGTAGTTACAACTGAGGTTGTTTTCATAGCAAATGTCATTACAGGTGTGGATGTTTCCAATACAATTCCTGTTGAACTGTGTGTCGTTTCAGTGGAAGTAGTCCTCAGAGAAGTTGTTTCTAGAGAAGTGCTGCCTAGGGTAGTACTTTCTGCAGAAGATGTAGTTCGAGCCAATGTAGTTTCAACTGCAGATGTTAAGCCAGGTGTAGTTACAACTGATGTTGTTTTCATAGCAGTTATTACAGGTTTTGATGTTTCCAATACATCCCCTGTTGAACTAACTGAGGGTGTTGTTTCAGCAGTAGTTCCAAAGAGAGAAGTTTCTGCAGAAGTGCTGCCTAAAGTACTACTTGCTGCAGAAGTTGTAGTTTTAGCCAACGTAGTTTCAACAGATGTTAAGCCAGGTGTTGTCCCACCTAAGGTTGTTTTCATAGCAGTTGTCATTACAGGTGTGGATGTTTCCAATACAACTCCTGTTGAACTAACTGAGGGTGTCATTTCAGCAGTAGTACCACCTCGGGTTAAAGTTATTGGAGAAGTTGTGCCTAAGGAAGTAGTTTCTGCCAAAGTGCTGCCTAAGGTACTACTTTCTGGAGACGTAGTTTGAGCTAATGTAGTTTCAACTGCAGATGTTAAGCCAGGTGTTGTCCCACCTAAGGTTATTTTCATAGCAGTTGTCATTACAGGTGTGGATGTTTCCAATACAATCCCTGCTGAACTAACTGAGGGTGTCATTTCAGCAGTAGTAGTACTTGGGGTTGAAGTTATTGGAGAAGTTGTGCCTAAGGAAGTAGTTTCTGCCAAAGTGCTGCCTAAGGTACTACTTTCTGCAGAAGATGTAGTTTGAGCCAATGTAGTTTCAACTGCAGATGTTAAGCCAGGTGTAGTTACAACTGAGGTTGTTTTCATTTCAGTTGTCATTACAGGTGTGGATGTTTCCAATACAATTCCTGTTGTTGAACTAACTGAGGAAGTCGTTTCTGGAGAAGTCGTTTCTGGAGAAGTCGTTTCTGGAGAAGTCGTTTCTGGAGAAGTCGTTTCTGGAGAAGTCGTTTCTGGAGAAGTCGTTTCTGGAGAAGTCGTTTCTGGAGAAGTCGTTTCTGGAGAAGTCGTTTCTGGAGAAGTCGTTTCTGGAGAAGTCGTTTCTGGAGAAGTCGTTTCTGGAGAAGTCGTTTCTGGAGAAGTCGTTGTTTGAGCCAATGTAGTTTTAAAAGCAGATGTTAAGCCAAGTGTAGCTACAGAGGTTGTTTTCATAGCAGTTGTCATTACAGGTGTGGATGTTTCCAATACAATTCCTGTTGAACTAACTGAAGGTGCAGTTTCAGCAGAAGTAGAGCCTAGGGAAGTAGTTTCTGGAGATGTGCAAGGTGGAGTAGTACATTCTGCAGAGGTTGTAGTGACTTCTGAGGTTGTTTTCATAGAAGCTGTTATTACAGGTGTGGACATTTCAAATACAATTCCTGTAGAACTAACTGAGGGTGTCATTTCAGCATAAGTAGTACCTGGGGTTGAGGTTATTGGAGAAGTTGTGCCTAAGGAAGTAGTTCCTGCCAAAGTGCTGCCTAAGGTACTACTTTCTTGAGATGTAGTTTGAGCCAATGTAGTTTCAACTGCAGATGTTAAGCCAGGTGTAGTTTCAACTGCAGATGTTAAGCCAGGTGTAGTTACAACTGAGGTTGTTTTCATAGCAGCTGTCATTACAGGTGTGGATGTTTCCAATACAATTCCTGTTGAACTAACTGAGGGTGTTGTTACAGTGGAAGAAGTCCTCAGAGAAGTAGTTTCTAGAGAAGTCGTTTCTAGAGAAGAGCTGCTTAAAGTACTACTTTCTGCAGAAGTTGCAGTTTTAGCCAAAGTAGTTTCAACAGATGTTAAGCCACGTGTTGTCCCACCTAAGGTTGTTTTCATAGCAGTTGTCATTACAGGTGTGGATGTTTCCAATACAATTCCTGTTGAACTAACTGAGGGTGTCATTTCAGCCGTAGGAGTACCTGGGGTTGAGGATATTGGAGAAGTTGTGCCTAAGGAAGTAGTTTCTGCCAAAGTACTACTTTCTGCAGAAGTTGCAGTTTTAGCCAATTTACTTTCAACAGATGTTAAGCCAGGTGTTGTCCCACCTAAGGTTGTTTTCATAGCAGTTGTCATTACAGGTGTGGATGTTTCCAATACAACCCCTATTGAACTAACTGAGGGTGTCATTTCAGCAGTAGTAGTACCTGGGGTTGAGGATATCGGAGAAGTTGTGCCTAAGGAAGTAGTTTCTGCCAAAGTGCTGCCTAAGGTACTACTTTCTGCAGAAGATGTAGTTTGAGCCAATGTAGTTTCAACTGCAGATGTTAAGCCAGGTGTAGTTACAACTGAGGTTGTTTTCATTTCAGTTGTCATTACAGGTGTGGATGTTTCCAATACAATTCCTGTTGTTGAACTAACTGGAGAAGGCGTAACTGGAGAAGTCGTTTCTGGAGAAGTCGTTTCTGGAGAAGTCGTTTCTGGAGAAGTCGTTTCTGGAGAAGTCGTTTCTGGAGAAGTCGTTGTTTGAGCCAATGTAGTTTTAAAAGCAGATGTTAAGCCAAGTGTAGCTACAGAGGTTGTTTTCATAGCAGTTGTCATTACAGGTGTGGATGTTTCCAATACAATTCCTGTTGAACTAACTGAAGGTGCAGTTTCAGCAGAAGTAGAGCCTAGGGAAGTAGTTTCTGGAGATGTGCAAGGTGGAGTAGTACATTCTGCAGAGGTTGTAGTGACTTCTGAGGTTGTTTTCATAGAAGCTGTTATTACAGGTGTGGACATTTCAAATACAATTCCTGTAGAACTAACTGAGGGTGTCATTTCAGCATAAGTAGTACCTGGGGTTGAGGTTATTGGAGAAGTTGTGCCTAAGGAAGTAGTTCCTGCCAAAGTGCTGCCTAAGGTACTACTTTCTTGAGATGTAGTTTGAGCCAATGTAGTTTCAACTGCAGATGTTAAGCCAGGTGTAGTTACAACTGAGGTTGTTTTCATAGCAGCTGTCATTACAGGTGTGGATGTTTCCAATACAATTCCTGTTGAACTAACTGAGGGTGTTGTTACAGTGGAAGAAGTCCTCAGAGAAGTAGTTTCTAGAGAAGTCGTTTCTAGAGAAGAGCTGCTTAAAGTACTACTTTCTGCAGAAGTTGCAGTTTTAGCCAAAGTAGTTTCAACAGATGTTAAGCCACGTGTTGTCCCACCTAAGGTTGTTTTCATAGCAGTTGTCATTACAGGTGTGGATGTTTCCAATACAATTCCTGTTGAACTAACTGAGGGTGTCATTTCAGCCGTAGGAGTACCTGGGGTTGAGGATATTGGAGAAGTTGTGCCTAAGGAAGTAGTTTCTGCCAAAGTACTACTTTCTGCAGAAGTTGCAGTTTTAGCCAATTTACTTTCAACAGATGTTAAGCCAGGTGTTGTCCCACCTAAGGTTGTTTTCATAGCAGTTGTCATTACAGGTGTGGATGTTTCCAATACAACCCCTATTGAACTAACTGAGGGTGTCATTTCAGCAGTAGTAGTACCTGGGGTTGAGGATATCGGAGAAGTTGTGCCTAAGGAAGTAGTTTCTGCCAAAGTGCTGCCTAAGGTACTACTTTCTGCAGAAGATGTAGTTTGAGCCAATGTAGTTTCAACTGCAGATGTTAAGCCAGGTGTAGTTACAACTGAGGTTGTTTTCATTTCAGTTGTCATTACAGGTGTGGATGTTTCCAATACAATTCCTGTTGTTGAACTAACTGGAGAAGTCGTTTCTGGAGAAGTCGTTTCTGGAGAAGTCGTTTCTGGAGAAGTCGTTTCTGGAGAAGTCGTTTCTGGAGAAGTCGTTTCTGGAGAAGTCGTTTCTGGAGAAGTCGTTTCTGGAGAAGTCGTTTCTGGAGAAGTCGTTTCTGGAGAAGTCGTTGTTTGAGCCAATGTAGTTTTAAAAGCAGATGTTAAGCTAGTTGTAGTTACAGAGGTCATTTTCATAGCAATTGTCATTACAGGTGTAGATGTTTCCAATACAATTCCTGTTGAACTAACCAAAGGTGTTGTTTCAGCAGTAGTTCCTATGGGAGAAGTTTCTGCAGAAGTGCTGCGTAGAGTGGTACTTTCCAAAGTTGTAGTTTTAGCCAATGTAGTTTTAAAAGCAGATGTTAAGCCAAGTGTAGTTACAGAGGTTGTTTTCATAGCAGTTGTCATTACAGGTGTGGATGTTTCCAATACAATTCCTGTTGAACTAACTGAAGGTGCAGTTTCAGCAGAAGTAGAGCCTAGGGAAGTAGTTTCTGGAGATGTGCAAGGTGGAGTAGTACATTCTGCAGAGGTTGTAGTGACATCTGAGGTTGTTTTCATAGAAGCTGTTATTACAGGTGTGGACATTTCAAATACAATTCCTGTAGAACTAACTGAGGGTGTCGTTTCAGCATAAGTAGTACCTGGGGTTGAGGTTATTGGAGAAGTTGTGCCTAAGGAAGTAGTTCCTGCCAAAGTGCTGCCTAAGGTACTACTTTCTTGAGATGTTGTAGTTTGAGCCAATGTAGTTTCAACTGCATATGTTAAGCCAGGTGTAGTTACAACTGAGGTTGTTTTCATAGCAGCTGTCATTACAGGTGTGGATGTTTCCAATACAATTCCTGTTGAACTAACTGAGGGTGTTGTTACAGTGGAAGTAGTCCTCAGAGAAGTAGTTTCTAGAGAAGAGCTGCTTAAAGTACTACTTTCTGCAGAAGTTGCAGTTTTAGCCAAAGTAGTTTCAACAGATGTTAAGCCAGGTGTTGTCCCACCTAAGGTTGTTTTCATAGCAGTTGTCATTACAGGTGTGGATGTTTCCAATACAATTCCTGTTGAACTAACTGAGGGTGTCATTTCAGCCATAGTAGTACCTGGGGTTGAGGATATTGGAGAAGTTGTGCCTAAGGAAGTAGTTTCTGCCAAAGTACTACTTTCTGCAGAAGTTGCAGTTTTAGCCAATTTAGTTTCAACAGATGTTAAGCCAGGTGTTGTCCCACCTAAGGTTGTTTTCATAGCAGTTGTCATTACAGGTGTGGATGTTTCCAATACAACCCCTATTGAACTAACTGAGGGTGTCATTTCAGCAGTAGTAGTACCTGGGGTTGAGGATATCGGAGAAGTTGTGCCTAAGGAAGTAGTTTCTGCCAAAGTACTGCCTAATGTACTACTTTCTGCAGAAGTTGTAGTTTTAGGCAACGTAGTTTCAACATGCGTTAAGCCAGGTGTAGTTACAACTGAGGTTGTTTTCATAGCAGTTATTACAGGTTTTGATGTTTCCAATACATCCCCTGTTGAACTAACTGAGGGTGTTGTTTCAGCAGTAGTTCCAAAGAGAGAAGTTTCTGCAGAAGTGCTGCCTAAAGTACTACTTGCTGCAGAAGTTGTAGTTTTAGCCAACGTAGTTTCAACAGATGTTAAGCCAGGTGTAGTTACAACTGAGGTTGTTTTCATAGCAGTTGTCATTACAGGTGTGGATGTTTCCAATACAACCCCTATTGAACTAACTGAGGGTGTCATTTCAGCAGTAGTAGTACCTGGGGTTGAGGATATCGGAGAAGTTGTGCCTAAGGAAGTAGTTTCTGCCAAAGTGCTGCCTAAGGTACTACTTTCTGGAGACGTAGTATGAGCTAATGTAGTTTCAACTGCAGATGTTAAGCCAGGTGTTGTCCCACCTAAGGTTATTTTCATAGCAGTTGTCATTACAGGTGTGGATGTTTCCAATACAATCCCTGCTGAACTAACTGAGGGTGTCATTTCAGCAGTAGTAGTACTTGGGGTTGAAGTTATTGGAGAAGTTGTGCCTAAGGAAGTAGTTTCTGCCAAAGTGCTGCCTAAGGTACTACTTTCTGCAGAAGATGTAGTTTGAGCCAATGTAGTTTCAACTGCAGATGTTAAGCCAGGTGTAGTTACAACTGAGGTTGTTTTCATTTCAGTTGTCATTACAGGTGTGGATGTTTCCAATACAATTCTTGTTGTTGAACTAACTGAGGAAGTCGTTTCTGGAGAAGTCGTTTCTGGAGAAGTCGTTTCTGGAGAAGTCGTTTCTGGAGAAGTCGTTTCTGGAGAAGTCGTTTCTGGAGAAGTCGTTTCTGGAGAAGTCGTTTCTGGAGAAGTCGTTTCTGGAGAAGTCGTTTCTGGAGAAGTCGTTTCTGGAGAAGTCGTTTCTGGAGAAGTCGTTTCTGGAGAAGTCGTTTCTGGAGAAGTCGTAGTTTGAGCCAATGTAGTTTTAAAAGCAGATGTTAAGCTAGTTGTAGTTACAGAGGTCATTTTCATAGCAATTGTCATTACAGGCGTAGATGTTTCCAAAACAATTCCTGTTGAACTAACCAAAGGTGTTGTTTCAGCAGTAGTTCCTATGGGAGAAGTTTCTGCAGAAGTGCTGCCTAGGGTAGTACTTTCTGCAGAAGTTGTAGTTTGAGCCAACGTAGTTTCAACAGATGTTAAGCCAGGTGTAGTAACAACTGAGGTAGTTTTCATAGCAGCTGTTATTACAGGTGTGGATGTTTCCAATACAATCCCTGTTGAACTAACTGAGGGTGTCGTTTCAATCCCTGTTGAACTAACTGAGGGTGTCGTTTCAGAGGAAGTAGTCCTCAGAGAAGCGGTTTCTGGAGAAGTGCTGCCTAAAGCAGTACTTTCTGCAGAAGTTGTAGTTTGAGCCAACGTAGTTTCAACTGCAGATGTTAAGCCTGGTGTAGTTACAACTGAAGTTGTTTTCATAGCAGCTGTCATTACAGGTGTGGATGTTTCCAATACAATTCCTGTTGAACTAACTGAGGGTGTCGTTTCTGGAGAAGAAGTTTCTGGAGAAGTTGTAGTTTGAGCCAATGTAGTTTCAACTGCAGATGTTAAGCCAGGTGTAGTTACAGAGGTCGTTTTCATAGCAGCTGTCATTACAGGTGTGGATGTTTCCAATACAATCCCTGTTGAACTAACTGAGGGTGTCATTTCAGCAGAAGTAGTACCTGGGGTTGAAGTTATTGGAGAAGTTGTGCCTAAGGAAGTAGTTTCTGCCAAAGTGCTGCCTAAGGTCCTACTTTCTGGAGACGTACTTTGAACCAATGTAGTTTCAACTGCTGATGTTAAGCCAGGTGTAGTTACAGAGGTCGTTTTCATAGCAGTTGTCATTACAGGTGTAGATGTTTCCAATTCAATTCCTGTTGAACTAACCAAAGGTGTTGTTTCAGCAGTAGTTCCTATGGGAGAAGTTTCTGCAGAAGTGCTGCGTAGAGTGGTACTTTCTGAAGTTCTAGTTTGAGCCAATGTAGTTTTAACAGCAGATGTTAACCCAAGTGTAGTTACAACTGAAGTTGTTTTCATAGCAGCTGTCATTACAGGTGTGGACGTTTCCAATACAATCCCTGTTGAACTAACTGAGGGTGTCATTTCAGCAGAAGTAGTACCTGGGGTTGAAGTTATTGGAGAAGTTGTGCCTAAGGAAGTAGTTTCTGCCAAAGTGCTGCCTAAGGTCCTACTTTCTGGAGACGTACTTTGAACCAATGTAGTTTCAACTGCTGATGTTAAGCCAGGTGTAGTTACAGAGGTCGTTTTCATAGCAGTTGTCATTACAGGTGTAGATGTTTCCAATTCAATTCCTGTTGAACTAACCAAAGGTGTTGTTTCAGCAGTAGTTCCTATGGGAGAAGTTTCTGCAGAAGTGCTGCGTAGAGTGGTACTTTCTGAAGTTCTAGTTTGAGCCAATGTAGTTTTAACAGCAGATGTTAACCCAAGTGTAGTTACAACTGAAGTTGTTTTCATAGCAGCTGTCATTACAGGTGTGGACGTTTCAAATTCAATTCCTGTAGAACTAACCGAGGATGTCGTTTCAGTGGAAGTAGTCCTCAGAAAAGTAGTTTCTGTAGAGGTGCTTCCTAGGGTAGTACTTTCTGCAGTTGATGTAGTTTGAACTAATGTAGTTTCAACTGCTGATGTTAAGCCAGGTGTAGTTACAGAGGTCGTTTTCATAGCAGTTGTCATTACAGGTGTGGAAGTTTCAAATACAATTCCTGTAGAACTAACTGAGGGTGTCGTTTCAGCAGTAGTTCCAATGGGAGAAGTTTCTGCAGAAGTGCTGCGTAGAGTGGTACTTTCTGAAGCTGTAGTTTGAGCCAACGTAGTTTCAACGGATGTTAAGCCAGGTGTTGTCCCACCTAAGGTTGTTTTCATAGCAGTTGTCATTACAGGTGTGGATGTGTCCAATACAACCCCTGTTGAACTAACTGAGGGTGTCATTTCAGCAGTAGTAGTACCTCGGGTTGAAGTTATTAAAGTTGTGCCAAAGGAAGTTGTTTCTGGAGAAGTGCTGCCTAGGGTAGTACTTTCTGCAGAAGTTGTAGTTTGAGCCAATGTAGTTTTAAAAGCATATGTTAAGCTACTTGTTACAGAGGTCGTTTTCATAGCAGTTTTCATTACAGGTGTGGACGTTTCAAATACAATTCCTGTAGAACTAAATGAGTGTGTTGTTTCAGCGGAAGTAGTACCTAGGGAAGAAGTTTCAGGAAAAAAAGTGCTGCCTAAAGCAGTACTTTCTGCAGAAGTTGTAGTTTTAGCCAACGTAGTTTCAACAGATGTTAAGCCAGGTGTTGTCCCACCTAAGGTTGTTTTCATAGCAGCTGTCATTACAGGTGTGGACGTTTCAAATACAATTCCTGTAGAACTAACTGAGGGTGTTGTTTCAGCAGTAGTTCCAATGGGAGAAGTTTCTGCAGAAGTGCTGCGTAGAGTGGTACTTTCTGAAGCTGTAGTTTGAGCCAACGTAGTTTCAACAGATGTTAAGCCAGGTGTTGTCCCACCTAAGGTTGTTTTCATAGCAGTTGTCATTAAAGGTGTGGATGTTTCCAATGCAATTCCTGTTGAACTAACTGAGGGTGTCGTTTCAGTTGAAGTAGTCCTCAGAGAAGTTGTTTCTGGAGAAGTACTGCCTAGGGTAGGACTTTCTGCAGAAGTTGTAGTTTGAGCCAATGTAGTTTCAACTGCAGATGTTAAGCCAGGTGTAGTTACAGAGGTCATTTTCATAGCAGTTGTCATTACAGGCATAGATGTTTCCAATACAATTCCTGTTGAACTAAAAGGTGTTGTTTCAGCAGTAGTTCCTATGGGACAAGTTTCTGCAGAAGTGCTGCGTAGAGTGGTACTTTCTGAAGTCGTAGTTTGAGCCAATGTAGTTTTAACAGCAGATGTTAAGCCAGGTGTTGTCCCACCTAAGGTTGATTTCTTAGCAGTTGTCATTACAGGTGTGGATGTTTCCAATGCAATTCCTGTTGAACTAACTGAGGTTGTCGTTTCAGTGGAAGTAGTCCTCAGAGTTGTTTCTGGAAAAGTGGTTTCTGGAGAAGTGCTGCCTAGGGTAGTACTTTCTGCAGAAGTTGTAGTTTGAGCCAATGTAGTTTCAACTGCAGATGTTAAGCCAGGTGTAGTTACAGAGGTCATTTTCATAGCAGTTTTCATTACAGGTGTAGATGTTTCCAATACAACCCCAATTGAACTAACTGAGGGTGTCATTTCAGCAGTAGTAGTACCTGGGGTTGAAGTTACTGGAGAAGTTGAGCCTAAGGAAGCAGTGTCTGCCTCAGTACTGCCAAAGGTACTAGTTTCTACAGAAGTTGTAGCTTTAGGCAGCGCAATTTCAACAGATGTTAAGCCAGGTGTAGTTACAACTGAAGTTGTTTTCATAGCAGCTGTCATTACAGCTGTGGATGTTTCCAACACAATCCCTGTTGAACTAACTGAGGGTGTCGTTTCAGTGGAAGTCGTCCTCAGAGAAGTTGTTTCTGGAGAAATGCTGCCTAGGGTAGTACTTTCTGCAGAAGTTGTAGTTTGAGCCAATGTAGTTTTAAAAGCAGATGTTAAGCCAGGTGTAGTTACAGAGGTTGTTTTCATAGCAGTTGTCATTACAGGTGTAGATGTTTCCAATACAATTCCTGTTGAACTAACCAAAGGTGTTTCAGCATTAGTTCCTATGGGAGAAGTTTCTGCAGAAGTGCTACGTAGAGTGGTACTTTCTGGAGACGTTGTAGTTTGAGCCAATGTAGTTTCAACTACAGATGTTAAGCCAGGTATAGTTACAACTGATGTTTTTTGAGAAGTCCTCATTACAGGTGTGGATGTTTCCAATACAATTCCTGTTAAACTAACTGATTGTGTTTCAGTGGAAGTCGTCCTACGAGAAGTAGTTTCTGGAGAAGTGCTGCCTAGGATAGTACTTTCTGCAGAAGATGTAGTTTGAGCCAGTGTAGTTTTAACATCAGATGTTAAGCCAGGTGTTGTCCCACCTAAGGTTGTTTTCATAGCAGTTGTCATTATAGGTGTGGATGTTTCCAACACAATCCCTGTTGAACTAACTGAGGGCGTCATTTCAGCAGAAGCAGTACCAAGGGTTGAAGTAATTGGAGAAGTTGTGCCTAAGGAAGTAGTTTCTGCCAAAGTGCTGCCTAAGGTACTACTTTCTGGAGACGTTGTAGTTTGAGCCAATGTAGTTTCAACTGCAGATGTTAAGCCAGGTGTAGTTACAACTGAGATTGTTTTCATAGCAGCTGTCATTACTGGTGTGGATGTTTCCAATACAATCCCTGTTGAACTAACTGAGGGTGTCGTTTCAGTGGAAGTAGTCCTAAGAGAAGTAGTTTCTGGAGAAGTGCTGCCTAGGGTAGTACTTTCTGCAGAAGTTGTAGATTGAGCCAATGTAGTTTTAAAAGCAGATGTTAAGCTAGTTGTAGTTAAAGAGGTCGTTTTCATAGCAGTTGTCATTACAGGCGTGGATGTTTCCAATACAACCCCTATTGAACTAACTGAGGGTGTCATTTCAGCAGTAGTAATACCTGGGGTTGAAGTTATTGGATAAGTTGTGCCTAAGGAAGTAGTTTCTGCCAAAGTACTGCCTAATGTACTACTTTCTGCAGAAGTTGTAGTTTTAGGCAACGTAGTTTCAACATGCGTTAAGCCAGGTGTAGTTACAACTGAGGTTGTTTTCATAGCAGCTGTCATTACAGGTGATGTTGTTTTCATAGCAGCTGTCATTACAGGTGTGGATGTTTCCAATATAATTCCTGTTGAACTGTGTGTCGTTTCAGTGGAAGTAGTCCTCAGAGAAGTTGTTTCTAGAGAAGTGCTGCCTAGGGTAGTACTTTCTGCAGAAGATGTAGTTCGAGCCAATGTAGTTTCAACTGCAGATGTTAAGCCAGGTGTAGTTACAACTGATGTTGTTTTCATAGCAGTTATTACAGGTTTTGATGTTTCCAATACATCCCCTGTTGAACTAACTGAGGGTGTTGTTTCAGCAGTAGTTCCAAAGAGAGAAGTTTCTGCAGAAGTGCTGCCTAAAGTACTACTTGCTGCAGAAGTAGTAGTTTTAGCCAACGTAATTTCAACAGATGTTAAGCCAGGTGTTGTCCCACCTAAGGTTGTTTTCATAGTAGCTGTTTTCAAAACAATTCCTGTTGAACTAACTGAGGGTGTCGTTTCAGTGGAAGTAGTCCTAAGAGAAGTTGTTTCAGGAGAAGTAGTTTCTGGAGAAGTGCTGCCTAGGGTAGTACTTTCTGCAAAAGTTGTAGTTTGAGCCAATGTAGTTTTAAAAGCAGATGTTAAGCTAGTTGTAGTTACAGAGGACGTTTTCATAGCGGTTGTCATTACAGGCGTGGATGTTTCCAACACAATCCCTGTTGAACTAACCAAAGGTGTTTCAGCAGTAGTTCCTATGGGAGCAGTTTCTGCAGAAGTGCTGCGTAGAGTGGTACTTTCTGAAGTCGTAGCTTGAGCCAACGTAGTTTTAACAGCAGATGTTAAGCCAGGTGTAGTTACAACTGAAGTTGTTTTCATCGCAGCTGTCATTACAGGTGTGGATGTTTCCAATACAATCCCTGTTGAACTAACTGAGGGTGTCATTTCAGCAGAAGTAGTACCTGGGGTTGGGGTTGAGGTTATTGGAGAAGTTGTGCCTAAGGAAGTAGTTTCTGCCAAAGTGCTGCCTAAGGTAGTACTTTCTGGAGACGTTGTAATTTGATCCAATGTAGTTTCAACTGCACACGTTAAGCCAGGTGTAGTTACAACTAAAGTTGTTTTCATAGCAGCTGTCATTACAGGTGTGGATGTTTCCAATACAATTCCTGTTGAACTAACTGAGGGTGTCGTTTCTGGAGAAGTCGTTTCTGGAGAAGTCGTTTCTGGAGAAGTCGTTTCTGGAGAAGTCGTTTCTGGAGAAGTCGTTTCTGGAGAAGTCGTTTCTGGAGAAGTCGTTCCTAAAGTACTACTTTCTACAGAAGTTGTAGTTTTAGCCAACGTAGTTTCAACTGCAGATGTTAAGCCAGGTGTAGTTACAACTGAGGTTGTTTTCATAGCAGCTGTCATTACAGGTGTGGATGTTTCCAATACAATTCCTGTTGAACTAACTGAGGGTGTAGTTTCTGGAGGGGAAGTAGTTTCTGCCAAAGTGCTGACTAAGTTAGTACTCTCAGCAGAAGTTGTAGTTTTAGCCAACGTGGCTTCAACAGATGTTAAGCCAGGCGTTGTCCCACCTAAGGTCGTTTTCATAGCAGTTGTCATTACAGGCGTGGATGTTTCCAACACAATCCCTGTTGAACTAACCAAAGGTGTTTCAGCAGAAGTGCTGCGTAGAGTGGTACTTTCTGAAGTCGTAGTTTGAGCCAACGTAGTTTTAACAGCAGATGTTAAGCCAGGTGTAGTTACAACTGAGGTTGTTTTCATAGCAGCTGTCATTACAGGTGTGGATGTTTCCAATACAATTCCTGTTGAACTTACTGAGGGAGTCGTTTCTGGTGAAGTCGTTTCTGGAGAAGTCGTGCCTAAAGTACTACTTTCTACAGAAGTTGTAGTTTTAGCCAACGTAGTTTCAGCGGATGTTAAGCCAGGCGTTGTCCCACCTAAGGTCGTTTTCATAGCAGTTGTCATTACAGGTGTGGATGTTTCCAATACAATTCCTGTTGAACTAACTGAGGGTGTAGTTTCTGGAGGGGAAGTACTTTCTGCCAAAGTGCTGACTAAGGTAGTACTCTCAGCAGAAGTTGTAGTTTTAGCCAAGGTGGCTTCAACAGATGTTAAGCCAGGCGTTGTCCCACCTAAGGTCGTTTTCATAGCAGTTGTCATTACAGGCGTGGATGTTTCCAACACAATCCCTGTTGAACTAACCAAAGGTGTTTCAGCAGTAGTTCCTATGGGAGCAGTTTCTGCAGAAGTGCTGCGTAGAGTGGTACTTTCTGAAGTCGTAGTTTGAGCCAACGTAGTTTTAACAGCAGATGTTAAGCCAGGTGTAGTTACAACTGAGGTTGTTTTCATAGCAGCTGTCATTACAGGTGTGGATGTTTCCAATACAATTCCTGTTGAACTAACTGAGGTAGTCGTTTCTGGTGAAGTCGTTTCTGGAGAAGTGCTGCCTAAAGTACTACTTTCTACAGAAGTTGTAGTTTTAGCCAACGTAGTTTCAACAGATGTTAAGCCAGGCGTTGTCCCACCTAAGGTCGTTTTCATAGCAGTTGTCATTACAGGTGTGGATGTTGCCAACACAATCCCTGTTGAACTAACTGAGGGTGTCATTTCAGCAGAAGTAGTACCTGGGGTTGGGGTTGAGGTTATTGGAGAAGTTATGCCTAAGGAAGTAGTTTCTGCCAAAGTGCTGCCTAAGGTAGTACTTTCTGGAGACGTTGTAATTTGATCCAATGTAGTTTCAACTGCAGATGTTAAGCCAGGTGTAGTTACAACTGAGGTTGTTTTCATAGCAGCTGTCATTACAGGTGTGGATGTTTCCAATACAATTCCTGTTGAACTAACTGAGGGTGTCGTTTCTGGAGGTGTCGTTTCTGGAGAAGTCGTTTCTGGAGAAGTCGTTTCTGGAGAAGTCGTTTCTGGAGAAGTCGTTTCTGGAGAAGTGCTGCCTAAAGTACTACTTTCTACAGAAGTTGTAGTTTTAGCCAACGTAGTTTCAACAGATGTTAAGCCAGGCGTTGTCCCACCTAAGGTCGTTTTCATAGCAGTTGTCATTACAGGTGTGGATGTTTCCAATACAATTCCTGTTGAACTAACTGAGGGTGTAGTTTCTGGAGGGGAAGTAGTTTCTGGAGGGGAAGTAGTTTCTGGAGGGGAAGTAGTTTCTGGAGGGGAAGTAGTTTCTGGAGGGGAAGTAGTTTCTGGAGGGGAAGTAGTTTCTGGAGGGGAAGTAGTTTCTGGAGGGGAAGTAGTTTCTGGAGGGGAAGTAGTTTCTGCCAAAGTGCTGCCTAAGGTAGTACTCTCAGCAGAAGTTGTAGTTTTAGCCAACGTGGCTTCAACAGATGTTAAGCCAGGCGTTGTCCCACCTAAGGTAGTTTTCATAGCAGTTGTCATTACAGGCGTGGATGTTTCCAACACAATCCCTGTTGAACTAACCAAAGGCGTTTCAGCAGTAGTTCCTATGGGAGCAGTTTCTGCAGAAGTGCTGCGTAGAGTGGTACTTTCTGAAGTCGTAGTTTGAGCCAACGTAGTTTTAACAGCAGATGTTAAGCCAGGTGTAGTTACAACTGAGGTTGTTTTTATAGCAGCTGTCATTACATGTGTGGATGTTTCCAATACAATCCCTGTTGAACTAACTGAGGGTGTCATTTCAGCAGAAGTAGTACCTGGGGTTGGGGTTGAGGTTATTGGAGAAGTTGTGCCTAAGGAAGTAGTTTCTGCCAAAGTGCTGCCTAAGGTAGTACTTTCTGGAGACGTTGTAATTTGATCCAATGTAGTTTCAACTGCACACGTTAAGCCAGGTGTAGTTACAACTGAAGTTGTTTTCATAGCAGCTGTCATTACAGGTGTGGATGTTTCCAATACAATTCCTGTTGAACTAACTGAGGGTGTCGTTCCTGGAGAAGTCGTTCCTGGAGAAGTCGTTCCTGGAGAAGTCGTTCCTGGAGAAGTCGTTCCTGGAGAAGTCGTTCCTGGAGAAGTCGTTCCTGGAGAAGTCGTTCCTGGAGAAGTCGTTCCTGGAGAAGTCGTTCCTGGAGAAGTCGTTCCTGGAGAAGTCGTTCCTGGAGAAGTCGTTCCTGGAGAAGTCGTTCCTGGAGAAGTCGTTCCTGGAGAAGTCGTTCCTGGAGAAGTCGTTCCTGGAGAAGTCGTTCCTGGAGAAGTCGTTCCTGGAGAAGTCGTTCCTGGAGAAGTCGTTCCTGGAGAAGTCGTTCCTGGAGAAGTCGTTCCTGGAGAAGTCGTTCCTGGAGAAGTGCTGCCTAAAGTACTACTTTCTACAGAAGTTGTAGTTTGAGCCAACGTAGTTTCAACTGCAGATGTTAAGCCAGGTGTAGTTACAACTGAGGTTGTTTTCATAGCAGCTGTCATTGCAGGTGTGGATGTTTCCAATACAATTCCTGTTGAACTAACTGAGGGTGTCGTTTCTGGAGAAGTCGGTCCTGGAGAAGTCGTTCCTAAAGTACTACTTTCTACAGAAGTTGTAGTTTTAGCCAACGTAGTTTCAACAGATGTTAAGCCAGGCGTTGTCCAACCTAAGGTCGTTTTCATAGCAGTTGTCATTACAGGCGTGGATATTTCCAACACAATCCCTGTTGAACTAACCAAAGGTGTTTCAGCAGTAGTTCCTATGGGAGCAGTTTCTGCAGAAGTGCTGCGTAGAGTGGTACTTTCTGAAGTCGTAGTTTGAGCCAACGTAGTTTTAACAGCAGATGTTAAGCCAGGTGTAGTTACAACTGAGGTTGTTTTCATAGCAGCTGTCATTACAGGTGTGGATGTTTCCAATACAATTCCTGTTGAACTAACTGAGGGTGTCGTTCCTGGAGAAGTCGTTCCTGGAGAAGTCGTTCCTGGAGAAGTCGTTCCTGGAGAAGTCGTTCCTGGAGAAGTCGTTCCTGGAGAAGTCGTTCCTGGAGAAGTTGTAGTTTGAGCCAATGTAGTTTCAACTGCAGATGTTAAGCCAGGTGTAGTTACAACTGAGGTTGTTTTCATAGCAGCTGTCATTACAGGTGTGGATGTTTCCAATACAATTCCTGTTGAACTAACTGAGGGAGTCGTTTCTGGTGAAGTCGTTTCTGGAGAAGTGCTGCCTAAAGTACTACTTTCTACAGAAGTTGTAGTTTTAGCCAACGTAGTTTCAACAGATGTTAAGCCAGGCGTTGTCCCACCTAAGGTCGTTTTCATAGCAGTTGTCATTACAGGTGTGGATGTTGCCAACACAATCCCTGTTGAACTAACTGAGGGTGTCATTTCAGCAGAAGTAGTACCTGGGGTTGGGGTTGAGGTTATTGGAGAAGCTATGCCTAAGGAAGTAGTTTCTGCCAAAGTGCTGCCTAAGGTAGTACTTTCTGGAGACGTTGTAATTTGATCCAATGTAGTTTCAACTGCACACGTTAAGCCAGGTGTAGTTACAACTGAAGTTGTTTTCATAGCAGCTGTCATTACAGGTGTGGATGTTTCCAATACAATTCCTGTTGAACTAACTGAGGGTGTCGTTTCTGGAGAAGTCGTTTCTGGAGAAGTGCTGCCTAAAGTACTACTTTCTACAGAAGTTGTAGTTTGAGCCAACGTAGTTTCAACTGCAGATGTTAAGCCAGGTGTAGTTACAACTGAGGTTGTTTTCATAGCAGCTGTCATTACAGGTGTGGATGTTTCCAATACAATTCCTGTTGAACTAACTGAGGGTGTCGTTTCTGGAGAAGTCGTTTCTGGAGAAGTCGTTCCTAAAGTACTACTTTCTACAGAAGTTGTAGTTTGAGCCAACGTAGTTTCAACAGATGTTAAGCCAGGCGTTGTCCCACCTAAGGTCGTTTTCATAGCAGTTGTCATTACAGGTGTGGATGTTTCCAATACAATTCCTGTTGAACTAACTGAGGGTGTAGTTTCTGGAGGGGAAGTAGTTTCTGGAGGGGAAGTAGTTTCTGGAGGGGAAGTAGTTTCTGGAGGGGAAGTAGTTTCTGGAGGGGAAGTAGTTTCTGGAGGGGAAGTAGTTTCTGGAGGGGAAGTAGTTTCTGCCAAAGTGCTGCCTAAGGTAGTACTCTCAGCAGAAGTTGTAGTTTTAGCCAACGTGGCTTCAACAGATGTTAAGCCAGGCGTTGTCCCACCTAAGGTAGTTTTCATAGCAGTTGTCATTACAGGCGTGGATGTTTCCAACACAATCCCTGTTGAACTAACCAAAGGCGTTTCAGCAGTAGTTCCTATGGGAGCAGTTTCTGCAGAAGTGCTGCGTAGAGTGGTACTTTCTGAAGTCGTAGTTTGAGCCAACGTAGTTTTAACAGCAGATGTTAAGCCAGGTGTAGTTACAACTGAGGTTGTTTTTATAGCAGCTGTCATTACATGTGTGGATGTTTCCAATACAATCCCTGTTGAACTAACTGAGGGTGTCATTTCAGCAGAAGTAGTACCTGGGGTTGGGGTTGAGGTTATTGGAGAAGTTGTGCCTAAGGAAGTAGTTTCTGCCAAAGTGCTGCCTAAGGTAGTACTTTCTGGAGACGTTGTAATTTGATCCAATGTAGTTTCAACTGCACACGTTAAGCCAGGTGTAGTTACAACTGAAGTTGTTTTCATAGCAGCTGTCATTACAGGTGTGGATGTTTCCAATACAATTCCTGTTGAACTAACTGAGGGTGTCGTTCCTGGAGAAGTCGTTCCTGGAGAAGTCGTTCCTGGAGAAGTCGTTCCTGGAGAAGTCGTTCCTGGAGAAGTCGTTCCTGGAGAAGTCGTTCCTGGAGAAGTCGTTCCTGGAGAAGTGCTGCCTAAAGTACTACTTTCTACAGAAGTTGTAGTTTGAGCCAACGTAGTTTCAACTGCAGATGTTAAGCCAGGTGTAGTTACAACTGAGGTTGTTTTCATAGCAGCTGTCATTGCAGGTGTGGATGTTTCCAATACAATTCCTGATGAACTAACTGAGGGTGTCGTTTCTGGAGAAGTCGTTCCTGGAGAAGTCGTTCCTAAAGTACTACTTTCTACAGAAGTTGTAGTTTTAGCCAACGTAGTTTCAACAGATGTTAAGCCAGGCGTTGTCCCACCTAAGGTCGTTTTCATAGCAGTTGTCATTACAGGCGTGGATATTTCCAACACAATCCCTGTTGAACTAACCAAAGGTGTTTCAGCAGTAGTTCCTATGGGAGCAGTTTCTGCAGAAGTGCTGCGTAGAGTGGTACTTTCTGAAGTCGTAGTTTGAGCCAACGTAGTTTTAACAGCAGATGTTAAGCCAGGTGTAGTTACAACTGAGGTTGTTTTCATAGCAGCTGTCATTACAGGTGTGGATGTTTCCAATACAATTCCTGTTGAACTAACTGAGGGTGTCGTTCCTGGAGAAGTCGTTCCTGGAGAAGTCGTTCCTGGAGAAGTCGTTCCTGGAGAAGTCGTTCCTGGAGAAGTCGTTCCTGGAGAAGTCGTTCCTGGAGAAGTCGTTCCTGGAGAAGTCGTTCCTGGAGTACTACTTTCTACAGAAGTTGTAGTTTGAGCCAATGTAGTTTCAACTGCAGATGTTAAGCCAGGTGTAGTTACAACTGAGGTTGTTTTCATGGCAGCTGTCATTACAGGTGTGGATGTTTCCAATACAATTCCTGTTGAACTAACTGAGGGAGTCGTTTCTGGTGAAGTCGTTTCTGGAGAAGTGCTGCCTAAAGTACTACTTTCTACAGAAGTTGTAGTTTTAGCCAACGTAGTTTCAACAGATGTTAAGCCAGGCGTTGTCCCACCTAAGGTCGTTTTCATAGCAGTTGTCATTACAGGTGTGGATGTTGCCAACACAATCCCTGTTGAACTAACTGAGGGTGTCATTTCAGCAGAAGTAGTATCTGGGGTTGGGGTTGAGGTTACTGGAGAAGTTGTGCCCAAGGAAGTAGTTTCTGCCAAAGTGCTGTCTAAGGTAGTACTTTCTGGAGACGTTGTAGTTTGATCCAATGTAGTTTCAACTGCACACGTTAAGCCAGGTGTAGTTACAACTGAAGTTGTTTTCATAGCAGCTGTCATTACAGGTGTGGATGTTTCCAATACAATTCCTGTTGAACTAACTGAGGGTGTCGTGCCTGGAGAAGTCGTGCCTGGAGAAGTCGTGCCTGGAGAAGTCGTGCCTGGAGAAGTCGTGCCTGGAGAAGTCGTGCCTGGAGAAGTCGTGCCTGGAGAAGTCGTGCCTGGAGAAGTCGTGCCTGGAGAAGTCGTGCCTGGAGAAGTCGTGCCTGGAGAAGTCGTGCCTGGAGAAGTCGTGCCTGGAGAAGTCGTGCCTGGAGAAGTCGTGCCTGGAGAAGTCGTGCCTGGAGAAGTCGTGCCTGGAGAAGTCGTGCCTAAAGTACTACTTTCTACAGAAGTTGTAGTTTTAGCCAACGTAGTTTCAACGGATGTTAAGCCAGGCGTTGTCCCACCTAAGGTCGTTTTCATAGCAGTTGTCATTACAGGTGTGGATGTTTCCAATACAATTCCTGTTGAACTAACTGAGGGTGTAGTTTCTGGAGGGGAAGTACTTTCTGCCAAAGTGCTGACTAAGGTAGTACTCTCAGCAGAAGTTGTAGTTTTAGCCAACGTAGTTTCAACGGATGTTAAGCCAGGCGTTGTCCCACCTAAGGTCGTTTTCATAGCAGTTGTCATTACAGGCGTGGATGTTTCCAACACAATCCCTGTTGAACTAACCAAAGGTGTTTCAGCAGTAGTTCCTATGGGAGCAGTTTCTGCAGAAGTGCTGCGTAGAGTGGTACTTTCTGAAGTCGTAGTTTGAGCCAACGTAGTTTTAACAGCAGATGTTAAGCCAGGTGTAGTTACAACTGAGGTTGTTTTCATAGCAGCTGTCATTACAGGTGTGGATGTTTCCAATACAATTCCTGTTGAACTAACTGAGGGTGTCGTTTCTGGAGAAGTCGTTTCTGGAGAAGTGCTGACTAAGGTAGTACTCTCAGCAGAAGTTGTAGTTTTAGCCAACGTGGCTTCAACAGATGTTAAGCCAGGCGTTGTCCCACCTAAGGTCGTTTTCATAGCAGTTGTCATTACAGGTGTGGATGTTTCCAATACAATTCCTGTTGAACTAACTGAGGGTGTAGTTTCTGGAGGGGAAGTAGTTTCTGCCAAAGTGCTGCCTAAGGTAGTACTCTCAGCAGAACTTGTAGTTTTAGCCAACGTGGTTTCAACAGATGTTAAGCCAGGCGTTGTCCCACCTAAGGTTGTTTTCATAGCAGTTGTCATTACAGGTGTGGATGTTTCCAACACAATCCCTGTTGAACTAACTGAGGGTGTCATTTCAGCAGAAGTAGTACCTGGGGTTGAGGTTATTGGAGAAGTTGTGCCTAAGGAAGTAGTTTCTGCCAAAGTGCTTCCTAAGGTAGTACTTTCTGGAGACGTTGTAGTTTGATCCAATGTAGTTTCAACTGCACACGTTAAGCCAGGTGTAGTTACAACTGAGGTTGTTTTCATAGCAGCTGTCATTACAGGTGTGGATGTTTCCAATACAATTCCTGTTGAACTAACTGAGGGTGTCGTTCCTGGAGAAGTCGTTCCTGGAGAAGTCGTTCCTGGAGAAGTCGTTCCTGGAGAAGTCGTTCCTGGAGAAGTCGTTCCTGGAGAAGTCGTTCCTGGAGAAGTCGTGCCTGGAGAAGTCGTGCCTAAAGTACTACTTTCTACAGAAGTTGTAGTTTTAGCCAACGTAGTTTCAACGGATGTTAAGCCAGGCGTTGTCCCACCTAAGGTCGTTTTCATAGCAGTTGTCATTACAGGTGTGGATGTTTCCAATACAATTCCTGTTGAACTAACTGAGGGTGTAGTTTCTGGAGGGGAAGTACTTTCGGCCAAAGTGCTGACTAAGGTAGTACTCTCAGCAGAAGTTGTAGTTTTAGCCAACGTGGCTTCAACAGATGTTAAGCCAGGCGTTGTCCCACCTAAGGTCGTTTTCATAGCAGTTGTCATTACAGGCGTGGATGTTTCCAACACAATCCCTGTTGAACTAACCAAAGGTGTTTCAGCAGTAGTTCCTATGGGAGCAGTTTCTGCAGAAGTGCTGCGTAGAGTGGTACTTTCTGAAGTCGTAGTTTGAGCCAACGTAGTTTTAACAGCAGATGTTAAGCCAGGTGTAGTTACAACTGAGGTTGTTTTCATAGCAGCTGTCATTACAGGTGTGGATGTTTCCAATACAATTCCTGTTGAACTAACTGAGGGTGTCGTTTCTGGAGAAGTCGTTTCTGGAGAAGTGCTGACTAAGGTAGTACTCTCAGCAGAAGTTGTAGTTTTAGCCAACGTGGCTTCAACAGATGTTAAGCCAGGCGTTGTCCCACCTAAGGTAGTTTTCATAGCAGTTGTCATTACAGGTGTGGATGTTTCCAATACAATTCCTGTTGAACTAACTGAGGGTGTAGTTTCTGGAGGGGAAGTAGTTTCTGCCAAAGTGCTGCCTAAGGTAGTACTCTCAGCAGAACTTGTAGTTTTAGCCAACGTGGTTTCAACAGATGTTAAGCCAGGCGTTGTCCCACCTAAGGTTGTTTTCATAGCAGTTGTCATTACAGGTGTGGATGTTTCCAACACAATCCCTGTTGAACTAACTGAGGGTGTCATTTCAGCAGAAGTAGTACCTGGGGTTGAGGTTATTGGAGAAGTTGTGCCTAAGGAAGTAGTTTCTGCCAAAGTGCTTCCTAAGGTAGTACTTTCTGGAGACGTTGTAGTTTGATCCAATGTAGTTTCAACTGCACACGTTAAGCCAGGTGTAGTTACAACTGAAGTTGTTTTCATAGCAGCTGTCATTACAGGTGTGGATGTTTCCAATACAATTCCTGTTGAACTAACTGAGGGTGTCGTTTCTGGAGAAGTCGTTTCTGGAGAAGTCGTTTCTGGAGAAGTCGTTTCTGGAGAAGTCGTTTCTGGAGAAGTCGTTTCTGGAGAAGTCGTTTCTGGAGAAGTCGTTTCTGGAGAAGTCGTTTCTGGAGAAGTCGTTTCTGGAGAAGTCGTAGTTTTAGCCAACGTAGTTTCAACAGATGTTAAGCCAGGCGTTGTCCCACCTAAGGTCGTTTTCATAGCAGTTGTCATTACAGGTGTGGATGTTTCCAATACAATCCCTGTTGAACTAACTGAGGGTGTCATTTCAGCAGAAGTAGTACCTGGGGTTGGGGTTGAGGTTATTGGTGAAGTTGTGCCTAAGGAAGTAGTTTCTGCCAAAGTGCTGCCTAAGGTAGTACTTTCTGGAGACGTTGTAATTTGATCCAATGTAGTTTCAACTGCACACGTTAAGCCAGGTGTAGTTACAACTGAAGTTGTTTTCATAGCAGCTGTCATTACAGGTGTGGATGTTTCCAATACAATTCCTGTTGAACTAACTGAGGGTGTCGTTTCTGGAGAAGTCGTTTCTGGAGAAGTGCTGACTAAGGTAGTACTCTCAGCAGAAGTTGTAGTTTTAGCCAACGTGGCTTCAACAGATGTTAAGCCAGGCGTTGTCCCACCTAAGGTAGTTTTCATAGCAGTTGTCATTACAGGTGTGGATGTTTCCAATACAATTCCTGTTGAACTAACTGAGGGTGTAGTTTCTGGAGGGGAAGTAGTTTCTGCCAAAGTGCTGCCTAAGGTAGTACTCTCAGCAGAACTTGTAGTTTTAGCCAACGTGGTTTCAACAGATGTTAAGCCAGGCGTTGTCCCACCTAAGGTTGTTTTCATAGCAGTTGTCATTACAGGTGTGGATGTTTCCAACACAATCCCTGTTGAACTAACTGAGGGTGTCATTTCAGCAGAAGTAGTACCTGGGGTTGAGGTTATTGGAGAAGTTGTGCCTAAGGAAGTAGTTTCTGCCAAAGTGCTTCCTAAGGTAGTACTTTCTGGAGACGTTGTAGTTTGATCCAATGTAGTTTCAACTGCACACGTTAAGCCAGGTGTAGTTACAACTGAAGTTGTTTTCATAGCAGCTGTCATTACAGGTGTGGATGTTTCCAATACAATTCCTGTTGAACTAACTGAGGGTGTCGTTTCTGGAGAAGTCGTTTCTGGAGAAGTCGTTTCTGGAGAAGTCGTTTCTGGAGAAGTCGTTTCTGGAGAAGTCGTTTCTGGAGAAGTCGTTTCTGGAGAAGTCGTTTCTGGAGAAGTCGTAGTTTTAGCCAACGTAGTTTCAACAGATGTTAAGCCAGGCGTTGTCCCACCTAAGGTCGTTTTCATAGCAGTTGTCATTACAGGTGTGGATGTTTCCAATACAATCCTTGTTGAACTAACTGAGGGTGTCATTTCAGCAGAAGTAGTACCTGGGGTTGGGGTTGAGGTTATTGGTGAAGTTGTGCCTAAGGAAGTAGTTTCTGCCAAAGTGCTGCCTAAGGTAGTACTTTCTGGAGACGTTGTAATTTGATCCAATGTAGTTTCAACTGCACACGTTAAGCCAGGTGTAGTTACAACTGAAGTTGTTTTCATAGCAGCTGTCATTACAGGTGTGGATGTTTCCAATACAATTCCTGTTGAACTAACTGAGGGTGTCGTTTCTGGAGAAGTCGTTTCTGGAGAAGTGCTGACTAAGGTAGTACTCTCAGCAGAAGTTGTAGTTTTAGCCAACGTGGCTTCAACAGATGTTAAGCCAGGCGTTGTCCCACCTAAGGTAGTTTTCATAGCAGTTGTCATTACAGGTGTGGATGTTTCCAATACAATTCCTGTTGAACTAACTGAGGGTGTCATTTCAGCAGAAGTAGTACCTGGGGTTGGGGTTGAGGTTATTGGTGAAGTTGTGCCTAAGGAAGTAGTTTCTGCCAAAGTGCTGCCTAAGGTAGTACTTTCTGGAGACGTTGTAGTTTGATCCAATGTAGTTTCAACTGCACACGTTAAGCCAGGTGTAGTTACATCTGATGTTTTTTGAGAAGTAATCATTACAGGTGTGGATGATTCCAATACAATTCCTGTTGAACTAACTGAGGTTGTCGTTTTAAACAATGATTCAGGCAGAGTGGTGCTTGGAGACATTGTTTCACCAGCAGTGCTAATTTCCAAAGCTCCCTCAGTAGTCGGAAGTGTGGTCGCTCTAGAGACCGGAGTTGATTCGAGGTTGGTATGTGTTGCTGCTGTGGTTGTAACGGGTCTGTAAGGTCCCAGTGGTATATCTGAGAAACCCCCATGAAAGTTAAATTCATCACTAGCATTACAAGAAACTGCAGTTACTTCTGCCATCTTGGTTGTGGTTTTAAATGTTACATGGTCTGGATGTGCAAGTGTGTTTGATGGCAGTGTCCACTGGGTCATTTTAGGAGAATCTTCAAATTCTCCAAATGGAACAGTGGGCATGACAGAGTCCAAAAGACCAGAAAACATTGCACACTCTACATCAGCAGTAGTTGGCATTTTGATGATTTTGCTTGGCTGTGAAGCACCACCTGAGGTTCCTTCTTTCTGGGTTGTACCAAGAGTAATTTCAGGCGTTATGAAAGGAACAGTGTTGGTCCTTGTAGTAAGGTCTGGATGTGTAGGGGTGTAAGGGATCATTTTAGGGGTTTCTTCAAATTCTCCAAATGGAATAGTGGGAATGACTGGCTCCAAAAGACCAAAATCAGTAGCACACTCTACATCAACATTAACAGCAGCAGTTACAGTTTCAGTGATTCTTCTTGGCTGTGTAGCAGCAGGTAAAGGTTCTTCTTTCTGATTTGTACCAAGAGTAATCTCAGGTAGCCTGAAGGGAACAGTGTTGGTCCTTGTAGTGAGGTCTGGATGTGTAGGTGTGCTTGATGGAAGTTTCCTCTGGGTCACTTCAGGAGATTCTTCATTTTCCCAAAAATGAAGACTGGGTAATTCAAAGTACAAAAGACCAAAATCTGTTGCACTCTCTACATTAGCATCAACATCAGTTCCAGTTTCGGTGATTCTGCTTGGCTGTCTACCTGTGCATGGTGGTGTTTTGGGAGCTGTACCAAGAGTTTGCTCAAGTCGCTCGAAGGAAACTGTGGGGTTGACACAGTCTTCCAACAAATCAAAATCTAGACCTTCAGCTACTCTTGCATCAGGTGTAATGTCAAATGGCCCCGTAGTGACAATACTAGGAGAACTAGATTCTGAATGAGCAGATATTCCAGTTGGCATGATAGCCTGTAAAGGGGGAGCGATTACTGCCCAATCTGGGTTAATGTCTGCCCAATCTGGAACTGTCGGTATTGGACCATATTCCGAAATAAAATCAAATGGGTATTGTCTTCGTTTTCTGATGGCCTTTTTAAAAGGGAATGTATGGTGAACACAGGACACTGTGATTGTCTGTGATTTTCCAGTCACATCAAGATAATCCAACTGGAGAAAACCACCCTTTAGAGAGTTGGCAAAAATCAATAAATTGCAAAATAAGTAGAGAACAAAACTTCAAAAACTGTAGCAAAACGCAATTGTTCAGTGAAACCGGTTCATACCTCAATCGCTGAGCGTTTCACTTTGACGTATACAATATGGTGACTTTTCCAAAGGACTGGACGAGGCAATTGCCTGGACACATCTTGAGAAAAAAAGTTGATAGGAATTGTCTTTCACTCCTCATAAATATTTCTTTCAAAACAGTTGCTATTTTACATTTGTTCTTTGCATCATTATTATTATAGTTGGAATGTTATATTAAACTGCGACAGTCCAAAAGTATTGGTGTAACTTATCAGTAACAAGTACTCACCCAAAACTTTAACATTTTTAATCGTCTTGGCTAGTAGTTTTACAATCACATATGACTTTCCACAGATAACTTCGGGTGATTCTCCTGTAGAAGGTACATCATGTGGCAGGATGGCAGAATGACAGGTAGCAGTGCCGGAAAATGTCCTCATTAAAAGGCGATCAAAGTAAAGTACTCTTACAGAGTAGAACATCCTTTTGCCTTGAGTCTGAGGGATTAAACAGGCAGTTTAACTTTTGTTCATGGGGCAAGGAACTCAGAAATTTATCAACAGCAGGGGCATTGAGAAACTGAATATACACCGTGTATATACTAGGGATGCTTCGGTAAATCTGCATTGGCTGATAATCACAAGTCACTAAATTTGGCCGATTTCACAATCCAACCGCAAATTGATGACGTCAGACTTCAGAGCCACAGTTGTGTCATCAGCAATGGAGTTGCTATGCAGTCTCAAGATACTGGGCTGTAACAATACACCAAACCCACGATTCGGTTCGTATCACGATTTGAGCGCATCTTGCTGCAAAGATGAAGTTGACTATGCTGACTCGCAATCTTCGCAGTAGTGAACGCGCCAGAGAGAAATGCACATTTCATACGGATTACATAAACAGCAGTTTTCTGTTTCCTATAGATATATGTCTGAGGTCTGTGAGGCAAGTAGGCTACCTTATACACTGAGTTTCGGTTCATTTATGAGACTAGCTCCAGTTCACGCGCCGGCGCCTCAGTGTTATATTTGCTTATTAAATCCAAGCAATTGGTTGATGCAACATTGATTAAAATTAAGATACAATTAATACAAAATGAAATTCACTTTAAAGGCTTTGTGCTTTCCGTTTGAGGTCTCTGTGAAAGTTTTAAAGCAGTCTTTTAGTTCCACTTTAGAGCGGTCACGTTCGTAACATTGTTTTCTTCCTCAAATGCGAACACAAAAATTTATAAAATGAATTTTGTTCTGTGGAGAGCCAACCCTTCTTCATCCGGTGGGTAGTATTACTTTTGGTTTGCGCAGTGTAATTCACAGAATTACAAAAAAATATTTTGCCACCTAAAAGTTGTACATCTGTGTATTTCCCTCATTAAATACAAAACGCATGTGTAGACTGAAATTATTCTAATGTCTGGAATCTTTTATTAAGGGAGTATGGATATATAAACAGACGTTTCAATATATTGGTATTAAATGCATTTTCTGATAATTTATATTACAAGTTTTGACTGCAAATGTCACATCCATAACGCTGGAATTCCCCAATTTTAAAGAACTTATCCTCAACTAGTTTTGTGGTGTAGGTCTACGCATTTTATAATGTTAACTTCAAATAATACTAATAGTAATTTAAAGATGTGGTAGCATTGGATCTGGACGGGAAGGATAACTCTTGGAGTTGGAAGGGATGTCGCAATTCTGCCTTCTCACATCGCGACACAGGTTCGCTGATCTGAGTGTCGCGATTTTGGTTTCATATCGCATATCGTTATAGCCCTACAAGATACAATGCCTTTTTAAAGTATTTTGAGGTATTCCTCATGTGCAGTAAGCAGTGAAACAGTATTTAAATGAAATGAATCCTGCGTGTCTCTAAATGAATGGCGCAGACGTATGATTTCATTTACCACACACACTGGAGCACACGTGACGCTTGCGCTGTTTTCAGCCTCAGCCACATCATTATATGAGGACATCATTGCATAAACAATCTCCAGAGCCGCTTTGAGTAACTTCATGAGCTTTTTAACGCTTCAACTGAAACGCAAAGATCTCTACCGCAATCCGTCAAAATAAAAGTTCAGGTTTTTTTTTTTTTTATAGGGCCCTAAAATGTAATTTGTTAAACTGTAAATAAATTGAATACGTTTGATTTTAATTAATTAGAAATGCTTTTTGATTACTAAAATTTAACCATTAAAATAGAGTCTAAGCTTTACAAAATGTTTACAGAATGCTGCTGGGTGCTCCCTGCACTATTACTATTATATTACCACTCTCACTACTACTATTACCACCACTCTCACTACTATTACCACCACTCTCACTACTATTACCACCACTCTCACTACTATTACCACCACTCTCACTACTATTACCACCACTCTCACTACTATTACCACCACTCACTACTATTACCACTCACTACTATTCACTACTATTACTACTCACTACTATTACGTTCTCAGATTTAAAGATATGTTTAAAAGCATTTAAAGAAAGTATTTGTCAAAACCCTTTGTTATTAATTGACATTCATTTACATTTTTACACTAGACATAGGCTATATATCGGTTCAAAATATCGGTTATCAGTCTACTTGATCTGTAATCGGTATCGGCCCTGAAAAAAAAACAACAAAAAAACCACATATCGGTTGACCACACACACACGGTTCAAAGTTAGAGTCGGAAACTTCCTGAAAAAAAAAAAATTTATAAAAAATGTGTGGAGAAAGACATGCAAATTGTATAATATCCAAGGTAAACATTTCTAGTAATTGTACAGTTAATTCTCATACTGTATTTTAAAGGACAAGTTCGGTATTTTACACTTAAAGCCCTGTTTACAGATCGTTTCTGATGAAATAGAACTAAAATTGACACATGCTGCTGTCCCGAGAATTTTAGGTTTATTTCGCTTTCCCCAAAACCTCTAGAATGGGTGTATAGGTGCACTGGAACAATCCTTCATAAAACGCATTAAACTTTCGTTTACAAAGACCTGAAACTCACCGAGTGGTCAGGGGTGTTCACTGATATGCTCACACAAAAATCGCTGCAAAATATGCTTACCAACAGGTTTTATCGTAGTTTTTGTCCAACTCCATTGACTTGTATTGAATGTGCTGTGTGAGGTACGGTATTACTCCGCCGCTTCTTCTGCTTCTTCTGTGTATTCAATGAAATGCCAGTGGTTTGCTTGCAATTGGCAAAGGTGCATTGTCACCACCAACTGGGCTGGAGTGTCTATTATTCAAGCTCTCAACGGAAGAATCTACGGGTGTGAGGCGTTTGGAAAAATAGATCCACAGTTTTACAAAGAATGGTAAAACACCTGTTGGAAAGCATCTTTTGCAGCGATTTTTGTGTGAGCATATCAGTGAACACCCCTGACCACTCGGTGAGTTTCAGGTCTTTGTAAACGAAAGTTTAATGCGTTTTATGAAGGATTGTTCCAGTGCACCTATACACCCATTCTAGAGGTTTTGGGGAAAGCGAAATAAACCTAAAATTCTCGGGACAGCAGCATGTGTCCAAATTTTAATCTTAACCGTTCTATTTCATCAGAAACGATCTGTAAACAGGGCTTTAAGTGTAAAATACCGAACTTGTCCTTTAAGAAAGTTTTGGAATATGTATCCTCTCCAAATTTGTCACTAATAAAACACAAAAATGTAATGGGAAGGCTTATATTGACAGATTTAGTTTGTTTAGTTTAGATTTACCTTGTAAATATATGTTTTGCCATTATTAAAAAGGTTACACTTACAACTACAATTTTAACAATAGGTCAAGTGTCTTTCTTTGAATTACGTATGATAAAATGTATACTTTTAACAAAGTTAAGGATTCATTAGTTTGAATATTGGAACAAACACTAACATCTTAGTTGATAATTCAATATACCTACTTTATTTGACAAAACATCCCATACTATTTAACATGCAAGCAGAAATTGGCAAACAAAAGCTTATGATGTGGCGGTAGTCTTTTTTACAGTAAAAACTTTATAATCTATCCAAAACTAAACAAAAATCTTGTCTAAACATTCATATTTCATCTGTAACATTTTATGACATTATATTATACGTTTTTATGATATATTAGCATATGTTCATTTGCAGTTTAATACGTTGCTTATACAAACATTTTATTTCAACATTTCAGTCGATTTATACTCATCTCAGTATAGCAATATAGTTTGGTAAAAGCTAAACTAGAAGATGTGTTCATGTAAAAATAATGTTTACTAATGTAAGTGCGAGTGAACGGCACAGATGTGCGCTGTTTATTACAGCTGTAGTAAACCGCTCGCATCTGTGCCTTTCATTCATTCAGACACGTGATTCATATTTAAACAGTCTTTTTGCAGCTTACAGACACTTCTCCATATCGTGATTAGAACAAAGCACTTAATGAACTTTCTATTCACAATCCTCAGCTGGATGCATTGATCCTCGAAGTGAAACTAAACCGGCACTTCTGAGGTAAATTTCCCAGGACAATTATTCCTCACAGCGTAGCAAGATGACGTAGAGTACATTAATCTGATTAAACTTGATGCATTTAATCGAGTTGATGTGGGCGTTCACAGGTTTGCCTCAGATCATTTGCGTTTGAATGGCGCGCACTCTCCGTGGGCGTGGTCACATTAGCAGATGAGCTGAACTGAGAATGACTGACATCTCTCTTTTCATACAGATTACATAAAAAGAATATTTGTTTATATAAATTTCTTCATTTAAAAGAAGAGAATTCAAGCTTTATAAAAGAAATCTCTCGTGCCTGTGTGACTGAGTATTCGCTGAGTTAGTTCATTTCGGACGCATTTCAGAAGGGACTTCACTGACAGAGAAGACAGAACTCGCATCATGTTTATTTCTTTATTTGGCGAAAAGCACACTTTATTGTGAGGACAAAAAAAAAAATATAAAAAAAAAAAAAAAAAAAAGACAATTAACAGGATCGAATGATGTACAACACTTATATGAAAGCTCAAAATCAGTATTTTGAGTCTTTTGCACTAAGAAAAAGAGTGAGCTGAGATCGCCGGCGCGACCGCTGACCCAAAGGGTTTTAACTTTAACATTAGAATCATTAGATACTAAACATTTGAGTAAGTTGAAACCCAATTCTTACATTTAAAGTGTAATTCGTCAGCCTTCGAATGCGTCCTTCAACGGATGAAGCCTCTGAATTGGGACAGCACAAATGAAGGGTTTTTCCTGCATTGAACATTTTTTGGCGGCTGCCAATGCAAATTGTTGTCCCGCCAAAGACAGATTTGATCAGTCGCAGTGTCGTAGATGACAAATGTTACAGAGAGAACGAGCAAAGAGCCCTTCACACATTGTCTCCGTCTTCAAACTAAGTGATGTCTTTGCTCCCTCTCCCATATTAATCAAAATCAATTGACAACGGTAAAAGATCGGAAGACTGAATCCATGTTTTTTTTTTCTGAATTACCACTGTGTGAGAATTATGCTAAAAAGACATTGCCTTATCTTCTCAGAAAAGTGTTCCGCACATTCAGCCAAACAACCACACTTTCAATAAACAAAAAAACCTATCAGTGAAGAAATGTTTTCTGTGTTGACAAATCTTGTGCGATGTCCTAACTGCCAGGATTAATCACATGTTCACGTCAGCTAATGATACGTCCGATTAGCGACCTAAAGTCTAATTTGAACCAATTAATTTGAATAAATGGTTAAAACAATTGATCCGTCCAACACTAAACTCACGAGACGTCTGAATCTGTGTATAACAAATCTGTAACACTTAACAATAAGGTTCCATTTATTAAACTCTAGTTAACCCTCTGGGGGTCGGCGGTCGCGCCAGCTCGCTTTTTTCTTAGTGCAAAAGACTCAAAATACTCTTGATTTTGATCTTGCATAAGTGTTATACATCATTCAAAACTGTTAATTGTCTTTTATTTGTATAGTATACACAAATAAAAAATAAATAAAATGTCGATATTAAATTTGGTGGCGCGATATATTGCCTATTATATTACTATATATTGCCTAGTTGCGATCGCACGTACTCTGTGTATAGGGAGTGGCAGTGCTGAGCACGCATTCTACAAGATAAGACATTTATCAGACGTTTAGGCTCTCTTCCGCAACGAATCATCCGCCATGGTCACGCGATCAGTGAACCGTGATTCCTGCTGCACTGTACGCGATTGAAACTCGGGCTGGATGAGCAGAGCAGATGTTTAAATAGTTCACAATTTTTTTATAAACACAGCAAAACAGTGGAGGCGTAATGTGAATGTAGCAGCAGCAGCATTTAATTTCACCCTCACGCTCAGTCATGGCGATACCGCTTTTCACTCGACGAGAAATCTCATCACGTTTTAGTCTGACGAGATCTCGCCAGACTAAAATGTGATGAGATTTCTCTCTCATCTCACCCCTAGTGTGTGCAGAACTTAGTCAGTGAGCTCAAAGCTGGTTGAAAATCAGCAGCAACATTTTAATACAACCCTGTTTGGAAGACTATGGAGAGATGATGTTTTTCAACAAACAGGAAAAAGCCTCTTGGCCTTAATCATAATCTTAATATTTTCGTTGTTTAAAGGAAAACTACTGTCATCGTTGGAGCACCTCAACCATCAATTCAATGCAACGATTATCTTTGTTGCAAGGGTGGGAATATTCAAATTAACACCACTTACTAATGTTGAAATTAGAGCCCGACCGATATAGGATTTTTAAGGCCGATACAAAAATCCGATATATATATATATTTTTATCCAGAAACGCGTAACAAAACTTGAACAGATTTCCCTAACATATGTTATTTGTAGTTATTTCACAATTTCATAATGTAGAGTCCTCAGCCTTACTAAAATAATGATAATGCAGTTTAAAAATAAACTTGTTTTATTGTCACAACAGAACAGAAAATATTAAAGTTCTGATAAATATAATGTATATTAAAAATACAAACTTAAGATATGAAACTTAAAGTCCTTTGAACAAAAAAAAAAATCAACTATTATTATTAATATTGACAGTAACAATGATGATGATATTATTATTATCATCATCATCTGTATTATTATTAAACAAGACAAAGGTCACTCCTTGTGTGTGTGTGTACCTTGAAATGCAGTGTAAGTCGCTTTTGATAAAAGCGTCTGCCAAATGTCAATGTTAAGCTACCTTATAATAACAATGTCAACTTGCTTATCCCTTTACCTGCACTCTTTTAATTCTATCCATCTATTCCATCAAGCTACAACAAACCATTTTCAATCATCATTTGCTGCCTGCCTTCTAAAATGTACTACTTAGTGATGCACTAAATACATTATGTGACTCGTTAATGCTGCGGCTAAACGAAGTCAGCAACGCACACTTGGATTTCACACACGTGTAAAAGAAAAGCTAACTTTTATGCACAGGCTATGTTTGATACTTTTTCTCTATGTCTAAATGTTCACTCCTCGCGTGCCTAACTAGCGTTTTACAATGCAGAAACTGGAACTACAGATATGCTAGTTATAAATACAGTAATCATTACTTTATTTAGGCAGAATAAGTTCGTTGTGATTTCCGAGCTCATTAGCCGCGTTTCCACTGTCGGGTCAGTGCGAGCCAGGGCTTTAAACGGGCCGTGCCGGGCTAATAGCACCGGGCCTGCGTTTCCACTGTCGGGCCAGAAGCTCCACAGCGCTTCACTAAAACACGCCCGTAACACGCCTCTCTGGAACAACGTCACACTAACCCATCATTTCACCAACAAATGGAAGTTTTATCAGAAAACTACTCAGAAATCACTGGAAACAGCGTTGAAAACAAACATGATAAAAGCGGCCGTTTGCTGGCATTTTTGTTGTTTACTTGAATATTTAAAACCCAAGCATCGATGTTTTACCACAGGTTTACAATAAAAAGTGATACATTGATCATAATGAATTAATTTATGTCAAAATTGCACATTAGTCACTCAGAAATAAATTACCGTTAACGTTAGGTCTATTTCACAAAAGAAAGACACACTTACTTCTTCAGTCGCGTCTGTTACTGTTTATCTGGTAGTTACAGGACATATTTACATCACATTTAGAAAGAATGATAATTTCTACAAATATATGCCACCAAAATACGACCTGAGGAGCTTTAACTTAGCACTCTCTCGACTCCCATGCAGATATTTTCAGTCAGAGAAACAGAGGAAGCTCCCGAAAAAAAAGTTGCTTTATTTTATGATAGTCCGGTATAAAGAGACGAGGCGTAGGCTACTGACAGATAAAATAAAAACATGACTGTGATAGCCTTTATGATTGGTTGGATTTCTTCAAGCGTTCACTGTTTTTTTACTATGCGTATCTTCAAGCGTTTACTATGGAAATGGTTAGCGCGCATAGTCTTTTGCATCACAAACAGAAGGCATTCAAAGAATCATCTGGCGCTGCCGTCTCCCGACTCAGGTGAACTCCGCCTCTGTTCGTAACCACTTCTCTAGCCTGAGCTGGCCCGCTTTGGCCCAAGGTATTCGACGGGCCAGAAATCCTGGCCGTTGGCCCCAAGTAAGCCCCGATCCAGCCCCATAAGTGACAGTGGAAACGCGACTGGCACGCACTAGCACGGCCCGACCCTGGCCCGACAGTGGAAACGCGGCTATTGATGTTAGCAGTCTTCCTTGTAAAGGTGCCCTCTGGTGGACAAACTATGCAGCGCCAACACTCATAACATGGTTACAGGGTGTTTCGTCCGCTTTTATTTTATTTTTTAAATATTCATTTATCGGCCATTATAAATGCCGATACCGATAGTTTGGAAAATGCCTAATATCGGCCGGCCTAGTTGAAATGTGACTGATATTAAAAATAAATAGAGATGCACCGATTACAATTTTCTGGGCTGATTCCGATTTCCGATTTCTCATTAAGTTTGACCTGCCGATACCGATTTTAGCCGATTCCGATTTCATTTTTTCTAACCACTTTACAGCACACACAAATATTTATTTTATATCTTTTCTGTAATAGAACATTTTACAATTTGCATTGTACATATTTTTTTGAACAGATAAACGCTATAAAATAGAACTATATAAATTACTCCAGGTGTGGGTAATTCACACACATCTAAAGTGCAGTGTTATGGAAGAACCATTTCCTTTTCACATTCAATATCCAATCATTTTTTTATACATGTATTTAGCAAACTAAACGTCTGTATGAAAACAGGGAATAGCGATAAAATATATAAATAAATTAAATAAATATAGCCTTGCTTGCAGTATAAAGATATTTCTCAAAGCACACACACAGGCCTATTGCAATCACTTGTACAAACTGAATAATAAAACAAGTTTAAATGGGTACATTTTCTATAAATATTAGTCTTCGTTTTCTTTTCTGACATTGCCTCCTCCAGTTCTTGTTAAAACACGCAAATTCAAAACTTTTTTGTGAAACCCTATTTAGGCTATTTTGTCCATCAAAAGTGTGCTTTCCCTTTAATTGAGCGTGAGCAGTGCAGCAAATAGACTCGGCGCCGAAACACACGCTTCACTGCTCGCGACGCTCCTGCTTGACGCTCACGCGCTGCTCCTGCTCCCGTTGTGAATGCACTCACTGAGTAACATGCACGCCAAAAAAAAATATGCGCTTGCGGTCTGAACGGACGTAATTCACGAGGTTTCCTACATGTGTTCCGTGTGCACGTGTGATGCTGATGTTGCGCGAATGTTAATCATGTGCCGCCCGAGTGCATTTGACCGGCATAAAATCGGTATTTGTCAGGCCGATCACGTGAAAATCGGCCAATTCCGGTCACCAGCCGATCAATCGGTGCATCTCTAAAAACAAATGGTATTTTTTAACTTAGTTTGTTTGGAGTATGTTTTTATTAGTTCATAAACTATTTATTAGTGGATAAATACTATAAAGCCAAATACATTTTTAAAATGTGTTATATTTTAGCAATTCCAGCACTATGGACGCATGCATTTGCAGTCAAAACTTGACCGAAAATTGCTTGAAATACACATGTATCATTCCTATTTTGCACCCGACGCACAGCTGACTTTTCCCTCCACAGACGCACGTCGGTAAATTAGGGAATGAACTTGCGCTCCCGGGGCGGTTCAGCGAAAAGAGGCGGCGTGTTCCGGCGTAAATGTTCCCTGGCGCTATTTTGAAGTTCCAGAAAACGATTGCCACAGACCAGGAAAAACCTAGTCTAAAGTCAGTGGCGCGTTTTCAGTGGCGCGTTCAGATGCTATTTTAAGGCCGCATGCTTGGCCATAATGTAGCATGTGCACAGCGCGCATACACTTTACTTCTCTCATCTACACAGACGCAGCAGTTGCCATTCTTGCAAACCATACATAATTACAAGGAAAAATATTCCACACGAGGGAAATCATTCTGGTGTCCATGAAGATGTGAAAAAAAAAATAGGCATAAATCTAGCTTACACATTTACCCCAATTATTATACGCCTGTTTAAAAAGCATATTTGGGTGTGGTTTTCCATCCCCATACAAATGTCTCTTCTCTGTCTTTTACGGCCCTGACGAGAATGGTCTCCTCGGCTGTGAACCGCTCCTGCCGTGCGCCTGGAAAATCTGCCGTTACAATAGCAATCTGCCATGGAACAAGCACGCCTGCTTTTAAAGGGAATGTGAGATGACGCTCTGATTGGTTTATTTCAGGTTACGCCCAAACCACACCTATGAATAATGAAGCTACTTCAGACCAACCCATTTTAGATTTGTGTCGGGGCTCAAGAATCATTTATCCTGCTGGTATAATAGCAACAGCGCCCGAGATCCTCCCACAAAGTTACTTGCGTTTCGCGTTTGATTCTTGCTTTTCAGATCGTTAAAATAGGGCCCCATATCTACATGCAGAAACTTAACGGGATAGATATATACAATTTAATTAACTAAAATGTCCCGTATGGAAATGACCAACGAAAGGGAAAACCAGTCTGTCAAGGTGACAAATGATAAATGTAGCATGACATCTAGGCTACTGTTAAGAGAATATCTTACCCAGTTTTGAGCAAAGCACTCTTTGAAAGGGATTCCCAGTAGCATTGAAGGCCCATGATTCCTTTTGATGCATTGACACTGCTTTTGTGAGGGTGAATCAGTCCATTTTGTCTCTGAAAAGATACATTGAAAAATTACATGAAAAAATTGATGTTGATAATGCACAATAGCACATTCTCACACAATAGTTACAGCAAATTAATGCAAAACTACATTTAACATACCTAAATAGACTGCAATAACCATTTTTATAGAATGTTTCTTTTAAATTGCTCATTTTATGTACTGACCAGTTGTTCAGCAGCAAATAGCAAACTAAACAGCACTTGCCTCTTTAAATATTCATGAACTTTGTGTTTCAGTAATAGAAGGAAAAATTAAAACGTCACAATGAAGGAAGACATACAGTACTAAATGTAGCCTAGTGAATGACACAGTTTCTTCCAGTTTTAATGCACTTTTTGACCTCGTTCACAAGCATAAAATTTAACAATTATAAACAAAAAAAAATATCAGGGGCGCAGGAAGTAGGGGTGCTGTTGTCACAGGATTGTAAATTCAACAGACTGGAGTAGCTAATGATGCTGAAAATTCAGGTTTCCATCACAAATAAATTATATTCAAAGTAATAGAAAACCATTTTAAATTGTAATATTTCATATATATATATATATATATATATCAAATAAATGCAGGCTTAATAAGCAAAAGAGAGTTCTTTCAAAAACATTAAAAATAGTAAGTAAAATATAAAAATACACAGTAAAGCCTGCGACTTATTGGCTCAATTTGTAGCAAATTGTGCATTGTCTCTGTTAAGATGGGGAAATGTTAATACATTTGACTATCATTTGTTAATGATATAAACACAAACACATTCACTTGGTGTCTGTGGTGACAATTTATTCATGATTCGATTTCCTTTCGCCTCTTTATAGCTCAGAGTGAATATTCACAGGTACTTACCGTTACTGATAACCAAGCGTGGATTTGAGTGCAGAGTCATGGAAAACTTGATCATGAGGAGTTCATTGCCACAATGAAACACTGGTTGGTTGACGTCAGACACCGCGACTCCGTCCAAATCCCACTGATGACCTTGATGAAAGAATAAGCGGGTTTTATACGCAGTTAGTATTAAAATATACCTTTAAAAAAATGACACAAGTACTTAAGTGCGAAGTACTAGCTCAACATCTTACTTTTTAAGGATCGCCAGGTCACTGGTCCCATGAGCAGTTCTTTAAACAAGTCATTTTGTGTGGGAATTGGTCCATTTCGGTTTGAGTCCGCATTCCCCCAACTGTGATCCGCCAAACATGCATGGCATTTGAAAGTGAATTCGGTCATTGAGTTTTCTGCCGCTTCGCTTGAAGGCGTTGCATTTTTTAGATAAAGTTCACAATCATCTTCACGTGCATCAGCAGTTCTCAAGTACAACCTCTCCGCATCTAAGGGAGACTGCTGTGCTTTTTGGAGCGACTCATTGACTCGATTTGTATCAATTTTCGCATCGTCTCTGTTAAGATGGGCTACTGTTACTACAAATTCCCAATTTAACAATAATGCTATAATTAACATCTGAACGTTCATGTTCAACATAATTTCAAGGCCGTGCATGCAAACGATAAATCATACCCAGATCAAATTTGGGAGGGGGGAATTGCGATCTGGCGTGAACGACAAGGCCTCGCAACCAGTAGGCCTACGGGGAGTCGGCTGGTCCAATTTATGCGCTGCGCAGACCAATCGGCGCTTGCCTTGACGCGATGCATGTCGGTTACTAGATTAAAAAAATTATATCAGTTACAATCTAATTTCATTTAATTATATTTAATCAAAAACGGGTAACTTCAATTTACTGTTATAATATGAGAGTATTGTATCGATCCTTTCCGGGTTTCTCGGAAACAGAAGTCATCATAGTTGGGTCAACAATTTTTTGTGGTCCCATTTGCTCATACAGCAAAGGAAAAATTCCACAATAGTTTTTGTTCCACAAAAAGAAAAAAGAAACACAAATGTGTGATGTTAAACTAAAGTCATTATTGTTTATTATATGGTTGAATTGGATCATCAAAGGTCAGCAGCAAAGACATTGATTAATAAAGCACACTAGAAAGGCCTGGCTAGCTGGAGTTTTAAAACAACGGGGACAGATCCAGCATGGACATTTACCGGAGTGAGAGATATGTCTGAGGAAGTAACTAACGCCAAAACCTCTTAATATTGGCATTAAACAATTACTGACTTTTTCACAGAGCACTGGTGGTATCCTTCAGTTTGTATAGTGTTAATAATAAAAATAATAATAATGACCCTTACGAAAAATACGTTTATTCAAGTGTGCTATTAGTATACTTCTTTTAAACAAAAAAATAAGAAAGTATACTTTCAGTCTACTTTTTATGTACTTCTCAGAAATATACTTCAAATTCCACTTAAGTATACTTGACTTACTGACAGAAAACTCTAAGTATATTTGGCCTCTACTTGTTGATCGAGATATACTTAAAAGTATAATTAAGTATTCTAAGTATTCTTGGCTTGTACTTGTGTTTACAATTTTGATTGAGTAGCTTATTAAATACTTTTTTTGAAAAACATAATATTACACACTGTCTTATAAACTAACATGTTCAAGTTTATATAGTAACAAGCTTTCGGATGGGATAGCTTATAGAGTAAATAAAATAAGTATAGAACTGAACCTGATCTTGTACACAGCGATAATAATTCCCTTACAAAAAATAAGTAAACTAAAACTAAACTAAAACTAAAAAGAAGAAAGCATACTTTCAGTCTACATTTTATATACTTCTCAAAAATATGTAGCCTACTTCTCAGAAATATACTTAATTATACTTAAGTGTACTTGACTTGTACTGAGAGAAAAGTCAATATTTGGCCTGTACTTGTACTCAATCTTTTGGTCGAGATACACTTAAAAGTTTAATTATTCAAAGTATACTTGGCTTGTAGTTGTGTTAACTCTTTTGATCGAGTAGCCTATTAAATATACTTTTTTTTTTTACATAGTTTTTCATATACAGTCTTATGAAACTTACATTATTTGAAAATATTGATTAAAATATTGATATAAAACAGATATGTTTCTAATTCTGCATATCTGAATTTTTGGATAGGCTAGTCCACTGGTAGTGCACAAAGGAATTTACTTTAATTCTACTTTACTCTTTCCCCACCATTGACTGAATTTTCCAGCTATCCATGTTTTCACTGGTATACGGTAGGGGGCACTATGACACATCTTCTAGTACAAAATCTCTGGATCAAAACACAGGAGAAGAAGAAGCTGAAACAACAAGTGATAGAAGATTGCTCACTCAAATGTAAAATAATGTAATATCAAACATTAAACAGCGTGTAAATCAAAACTGCTTAATGTTTCCAAATGAAATGAATTGTAACCCATGAAGAGAAAACGATTGTGAAGCTTTGGGGGAGTTGGACTCGATCTACTCCACCTGTGTTTGATCCTATTTTTTTACAGTCTATGGTTTGATCACGTTTCTGAATCTGATCAAGGCGTAGTCTTTGACAAAAATGAGATTTTCTCATCTTTTTTGTTAAAATGTTACCTTTATTTATGAAACTTACCAACATTCAAGTGTTGATAAAAAAGGATGCATGAAGCTAATAAAATGTTTTTAAAATTCGAAGTACAGTTAAAGGTATTTTTCAAGTATAAAAAATTACATTTGAACATAGTAGTAGGCCTACCGCAAGTGCAAAAATTATATATAAATAGTAAACTATAAATATAATGTTAAGTTCACTTAAGAAAACTTGTAGTATAAAACTAAACTAGTAGTTTACTGAGAGTACACGAAAAGAAAACTACTAGTATACCCATAAGTTATCTTGCAGTACAAATGAGAAACGTAATTATGAACTAGTTGTGCACTTATTTGCTTTTAAAGCGTTGAATGGCCTTGCCCCACCGTATCTCGCCGAGTTGCTACACCCCTACATTCCCAGCCGCTCTCTCAGGTCAGGGTGTGTGGTGGATGCTTGACGGATGTCTTGAGGAAGAGCCACAGCGCTAAAAGACCTGATGGCTTGGCTCCTATGGCTACCAGACTATTAAAACTGACTGAATATGTCACAGCCCCACCTAAGATATATCATCATTTTCTAACGTTACAGCTGCTCCGGCGTGGAAACAATGGCGGGCTGTGTTTAGCTCACTCAGGGCGGGTCTATGCTAAAACTGTATAGTGTCAGTCAATAGTCGTGAGACAGGCTTGTGTAAAAGTACGTCACATTGCCCCGAATCTGAGAACAGGTTGTTCTGAGACAGTGCTTATGATTTATGGGGATTAAAAAAAGCACTGGGTGGATTTTTATCATTATAGGGTGGTTGTGTACACACACTGCCAGCACACATTACGTTCAAACACCATGTAAAAGTGAATTTTGCATAATACAGTAGGTGCCCTTTAAGAATATATTGTAGTGTGTGATGCACCATGATTTTCAAATATTGTGTGTGCAGGTTTGAGATTTGAAAGAAGAATATCTGTGAAGCAACCAGATTTCACAATCGGTTAAGATTTAAAACTCCTGTAGTCTGAGCCCGGCTTAAGTCTAGATCAGGGCAACTTTAGTCCTGGAGGGCCATGCTGTCCTGCAGAGTTTAGCTCTGACACACCTAAACAAGCTAATCAATGTCTTCAGGATTACTAGAAAGCTACAGGCAGGTGAGTTTTTTATCAGGGTTAGAGCTAAACTCTCCAGGACCAAAGTTGCCCATCCCTGATCTAGATGATATAAAAAGTGACATGAAATGATTTTTTGCTGACCATTTTCCACTCTTGCGGTTAAGTCTTGTAAATTTAAACATTAAAGTGCTAGAAGATGCGCAAAATAATTAAATTCAGTCATGCGCCTTTTTCTATGAGCTCACAGAACGTTCACTGGTTCCTGCCTCCTCCTTCCCTGAGCCTAGAATTTTTTTACAGTCAACAGTCATTATTAGTAGACTATCCCCTTAATATTGGCAAACACTTTATTTTGATGGCCCCTCAACATACATGCTACTGACTATAAGTAACTTTGCAACTACGTGTCAGCTTATTCTATGTTAGATCAGATGCTAGATAGTTAGATTCTTAAAATAAAGCTTCTTTATTGACATTGATGGATCCATGAATAAATTGCATGTAACATTTTACTTGGACAAAAGGTTTTTTATAGTAGAAAAGGTTTCTTATTTTTCCCACACTCACAAATAACTTTGTACTTGACTCATGTCTTTCCAATAATTACTTGACTGGACACTAAGCCCATTTGTTCATTGTGAGATGCTGTAAATCCACACAGTGAATGTAACACTTGGCTACAGCACAAGGTTTTTCTTAGAAAAGTCCTTTGAGAGAAGTCCAAAGACAAAGCGTATGGGTTTATCATATGTGCCTGAGAAAAGTTCCTGACATTGAGGATTAGAGCAAACTCAGTGCACAAGCCCCACCAAAGCCAACGTTTTATCCACCGACAGCTGTGTTGATTCTCTCTTGGCATAAAGTAAAGTTTACAGCAGACTCCTGCATTTTGCCTCCTAGATAATTTGCACTTGATATAAAATGGCTTCAAAGTGGTGATTTAAGAACAGAGTGAATTTAATCAGTTACTGTATATAATATTTTACAAAAATGTTGTTTTATTGATGTCAACTCTCACACATGACCTTCAGATTACTACTGCAAACATCAATGTGAGGCTGCCACGGTACCTAGGCAAACAGAAAAGATACAAAATAAATTCAAGTCAATAATGTACCAGCAAAGCATATTATAGTTCAGATCAGGACTTCCCAACCAAAGCTTTGTGATTCTGTAGGAGTTCATGATGGATGTTCTGTAGGTTCATGAGGTCATGAACTGGCTGAACTGAATGCATATAATTAAAACTGAACAAAAAAAAATCAGTTGCTTTCATTATTTAATCATTATATTTATTGAAATGTTAATGTTGATAGGGTTGGGAAGCCCTGACTAGATAAACTTACCAGAAACGATCACTCAGCCAGCCATGACATGTTTTATAAAAGCTTGGAGAAAGAACATAAGATTAATTTCAATGAAAAACTTCAAGTCATTCATTTTGTCAGTAGAGGGAAGTCTTGAGTAACTGTATCTTACCCTCATAGTTGATACAACCATTTGTGTCCTCTTGCCCTGCCAGCAACTGATCCACTTCACCCTCAGACAACCTCTCTCCTGAAATTCAAACAGTCTTCCAATGAGCAAAATTATACATTTTTAGTTCTCAATGTTTTCAATATTTGACTTCACTGGTCAATGTTGGTCAAATATATGAATTTGGCATATTTTTCCTCAATAACATCCTACCCAAAGTAGCAAGCACATGTCGGAGTTCAGCCCCCATGACTGTTCCATTGCCTTCTTTGTCAAAGACCCGAAGGCCCTCTACAAAATCTTCAAATGTGCCCCTTTCAGTAGACTTTGAAACTTGTTGAAACATAGGCAGGAAAGTCTCAAAGTCGATCAGTTTGGATTCCATCTCTGAACGACACAATTGAAATCAAGCAATTAGTAGGTTCTTAGATTTTATTTGACAATCAGAGAGAGAGAAATATTTAATTGGATAGTTCACAAAAAACAGAAAAAATTAGACCCCATTTACTTTCATTGTATTTATTTACTAATAAATACATAAATAAAATATAATTATTTGGGTTCCACAGAAGAAGAAAAAAGTCACACAGGTCTGAAACAACAAGACAATGAGTGTGAACTCATTATTGAAATACAAAATAACCTTTAGCTTCAATAGCACAATTGCAAAAAGTAAATGTTATATTTATAGTCCTTTATCACCCTTTTCTCTTTTGTGTTAAGGTAAAATACTACATTCCTGCGGTTGGAATGGTATTTTGACTTTTAGTGAGTCATTATGGCAAGGATCTCAGTATTCAGAGAATGACTTGCAAACGTCACAGAGAATTTGTCTGCTGTTAATTATAATCTTTGACATTTGTGACAACCAACACCTCAGCAATCTCTGTGACAGAAGTGTGTTCAGTCTTTCCCTTTGTTTTCTAATGAATGATCCCATGGGATGCAGGGAAGCAACAGCTTGAGTAATTTTATATAGATCACCTGGTACAATGCCCTGAAAAGTCATGCAGCTGTATTTTTTCCATTGTGTGTCTATACCTTCAGGCTTTGGTTTCCCTAGAACATTCAAGACTTCAGCATTAGTTGGGTTCTGGCCCAAAGCTCTCATCACATCCCCACACTGAGCTAGTGATATCTTCATCTCCCCTGAGGGAGTCCTGGCAAACAACAGGAACGCTTCTTTGAACTCTGTATAAATGCAAAATAACAAAAAAAAAATTGTTCATTTAAAATGAAGTTGATCAGGTGACCTTTTTAGGCTGTTCCTTACCTTCAAGTTGTTCAGCACTGAGATTACCCTGAAACACAGAACAAGAGATTTCTTTTTTAGGTTTTTATATAGGCATTTATTTGTATCATCAGTAATAGCTGATAGTTTCATTGCTGATCTATGTACTTTAATGCACAGATATTAGTGTCATACAGTAAGTTAAAACTCTGGCAGTTGTTCTGCCATTGTTTTTCCTGGCTCCAACAATAATCTCCCCTCAAAGTTCACAGTCTGTTTATGAGATCATATCATCCATATCTGTCTCCCTAGGGAGTCTAACTTAGGAAGTGTATTAGGAAGAGTGGGACAACCTCCGCAGCAGGTGTGTGTAGATCCAAGTAAAGAACATCTACTGGAATCCTGCCATGAAGCATATATTGTATGTAATATTGTGCAGTTCATGTCCAGGCAATTACAACTGCTTTTCAAAAATCGAAAGAAATGTTCCAGCAATGACAACTTTTGTTAAGTTGGATTAATTAAATATGTATTAAGCACGTTCATATATATGACCTTTTAAATTAGAGATGTGTATTGCACCATATTAGTTATTGGCCTGGGTTTTTATAAATGTATTGGCTCATATATATTTATAGACCAACATTGGATATTTATTTACTTTCCACCTTTTTAAAGATCATCAGCACTAACTTGAAGAGACAGTGATTTAGGTGAGCATGAGTTAGTTCTTGTGCTCAGCTTTTATTAATCTAGCTGTACATTATAATGTTGTGCCTAAAATGGTTAGTTCACCCAAAAATTTAAATTCTGTCATTAATTACTCACCCTCATGTCCTTCCAAACCCGTAAGACTTTAGTACATCTTTGGAACCCTTTGGAAGACTCGATCGCTTTATATGATGAACAGATTTAATTCAGGCTTTTAATCACATATAAACATTCATCAGCGCAAGCATCAGTGGTGGTAAACGGAAACTCAAGCATGTTCGCTTGACATGCGAGAACCAATGAGGTTCATTCTCGTGTTACACAGCACGTTTGAGCTTCAGCAAGAACCAATGAGGTTCATTCTCGTGTTACACAGCACGTTTGAGCTTCAGCAAGAACCAATGAGGTTCATTCTCGTGTTCCGCAGCACGTTTGAGCTTCAGCAAGAACCAATGAGGTTCATTCTCGTGTTACGCAGCACGTTTGAGCTTCAGCAAGAACCAATGAGGTTCATTCTCGTGTTCCGCAGCACGTTTGAGCTTCAGCAAGAACCAATGAGGTTCATTCTCGTGTTCCGCAGCACGTTTGAGCTTCAGCAAGAACCAATGAGGTTCATTCTCGTGTTCTGCAGCACGTTTGAGCTTCAGCAAGAACCAATGAGGTTCATTCTCGTGTTCCGCAGCACGTTTGAGCTTCAGCAAGAACCAATGAGGTTCGTTCTCGTGTTACACAGCACGTTTGAGCTTCAGCAAGAACCAATGAGGTTCGTTCTCGTGTTACACAGCACGTTTGAGCTTTTGCAAGAACCAATGAGATTCATTCTCGTGTTACGCAGCACGTTTGAGCTTTTGCAAGAACCAATGAGGTTCGTTCTCGTGTTACACAGCACGTTTGAGCTTCAGCAAGAACCAATGAGGTTCGTTCTCGTGTTACACAGCACGTTTGAGCTTTTGCAAGAACCAATGAGATTCATTCTCGTGTTACGCAGCACGTTTGAGCTTTTGCAAGAACCAATGAGATTCATTCTCGTGTTAAACAGCACGTTTGAGCTTCAGCAAGAACCAATGAGGTTCATTCTCGTGTTACACAGCACGTTTGAGCTTCAGCAAGAACCAATGAGGTTCATTCTCGTGTTACACAGCACGTTTGAGCTTCAGCAAGAACCAATGAGGTTCGTTCTCGTGTTACACAGCACGTTTGAGCTTCAGCAAGAACCAATGAGGTTCGTTCTTGTGTTACACAGCACGTTTGAGCTTTTGCAAGAACCAATGAGGTTCATTCTCGTGTTACGCAGCACGTTTGAGCTTCAGCAAGAACCAATGAGGTTCGTTCTCGTGTTACACAGCACGTTTGAGCTTTTGCAAGAACCAATGAGATTCATTCTCGTGTTACGCAGCACGTTTGAGCTTTTGCAAGAACCAATGAGATTCATTCTCGTGTTACGCAACACGTTCGAGCTTCAGCAAGAACCAATGAGGTTTGTTCTCGCGTGTCAATGTTGCACATACAGAAGAGGCTGTTTTCTGGTAGCACATGTAAGTTTTATTTTTGTCATATGCTGTACAATCTACAAATTCAACAAAGACAACAATAAATTTGGTTTTTGTTTCACAGTGTTGAAATGGCTGCATGTGTGACTTCTTCATATCAAAAAGTGAAACTCCCTGTGGCTCACCAGTGCCCCCTAGCGTCACCCACCAGTATACGCAGGTTTAAGTGATGTTAAAATAGACATCTAATAAATGGCAATGAACAATATAATAATAAAACATAATAATAACAATACATACGTATGAGTCTATATGACTACATCAAGCAAGTACGGTTGAGCTTCTGTTTATGTTTGCTGACAAAGTTTAAATGGGAATAACGGCCTATAGTTAAATATGTTCATCATATAAAGCGGCTGTGTCTCATTTTACAATCTCTTCATGAACTTTTTAAAGCGTCAAATTGGTAGTTGCGTAACTGTCAATGGATGGAAAGAAATATCTCAGATTTCATTAAAATATCTTAATTTGTGTTCTTATGGGTTTGATGGGTTTGGAACAACATGAGGTTAAGTAATTAATGACAGAATTTGCATTTTTGGCTGAATGAACCCTTGCAGCATAATATTTATTTAAGTTTTGGTTAAACATATTTATTTATTTGGACAGAATATCAATATTTATGTGTCCCTATATTAAAAAGGTGGACCTTTTTGTCATTGTGCCTTATTTTAACTTTTCAACTGATTAACACTAAGTTTAATTACCCAAATGCTTGTCAATAAAGTGATCTGAATCATTTAGTATTTATTCTTAAAAGAAAAGTATGCATTTAAATGTAGACATCAACCATTATTGTGGGTGCATCAATCCAGGCCATCAGGCAACTGAAATACCATAAAATAATATTATGCAAAACAGAGACTTACTACAGCAGCAGGATCATTTTTGAAAGCTGGATTTGGAAGAGAAGCTTGTGCTTTGGCTGGTTCTTCGGCTGCTGCGACCGGGGCTGGCCCAGGCGCAGTGCTGGCTCTTTCAGACTCTTTTGTAGCCGACTCTGGTGTTGCAGTTAGGGCAGAAGCAGCCGTTTCCAGTGCTGCTGATGCTGGTTCTACTGCTCCAGGAGCTGGTTCTCCCTCTGGAGCTGGGGCTGGCTTTCCTCCTGTTTTGGCCACTTGCTTTTGTGAAGCCATGGTGGTGTAATCACAGTAAGTGAATGGACAAAATCGAGTCTTATGCAAATGTTTGACTGCTGTTGAATGGTACGGATTGGAGCCCTAAATGTTATATACTCAGCACTAAATCTGCTGCACCTCCCCAATATTACTCACATTTCTAAAATAGGAAAGAATGCTGTGACTCCAGTGCATGCATTAAACTTCACAGGATATACATATCCCCTCCCCACTTCATATTGTTATACCTTTTGCTGCCTGTTCAGAGCACCATCATCCATGTTCCTCTTCGTCCTGTATCTCATGTGAGTATTTTCTATTTTATGCTGTCATCCTTGTTGCATTTAATGTCATGATGATGATGATGATGATGATGATGATGATGATATTAATTAGCAGAACACAAAATGTAATATCCATCTACCCATCTACATCTATAGCACTATAGATGGGTAGATGGATACATTTTGTGTTCTGCTAATTAATATCATCATCATCATCATGATATAAAAAGCAATAAGGATGACAGCAGTAGGAGTAGGGAGACTGTACAGTGCTGCTGCTTTTAATAGGCACAAATGTTGAGCTTAACTGTGCCCCCAAACATTAACACCTCATTCACACCTGCTCCGCTTGTCCAAAACATATGTGTTTTTCTTCAATGAAAGGCATTTCTGACCCTGTGAACTTTTAGACGCTCCAATTAGTAAATCTGCTTCTAACAATGTCCAACCTTAGACATGCATGTACAGTCATCTCCAAAAGTCAAATCTTTCACGTTTTTCCACCACATTTCACATAATATATTGGTTTTGATAAAATTGTGATGGAAAAGTTAAACTAACTTTTGATAAAACTTTATAGGCCTTCAGGGTAGCCGCATATTTACATTTTGACAAGAATGAAAACAAAGCTGTGAAGGATAGAATTACATTGCCTACGAAGGATTGAACTGTTTACATACCAACTGTTCAGCTGACGAAATGGGGGGGGGGGGGGGTTGTAGACGACAACTCAGTAGCGTGCCATTGTAAGTCTATCCCACACAGCCTCATTTTCATCTGCATTAAATTGTTATTCATGAATGAAATTACATCTTAACTGAGGGTAGTTGTAATTTGTGTAAAATTTGCTAGAAATTAAATTGAATACAATAAATGATGAAATTGATTATGAAGGGATAGTTCACCCAAAAATGAAAATTGGCATCATTTCTTCTGCTGAAAACAAACAAAGATGTTTTAAAGAATAATGGTAACCTGACAGTTGATGGTAGCCATTGACTTCCATAGTATGAAAAAGAAAATACTATGGAAGTCAGTGGCTACCGTCAACTGTATTCTTCAAAATATCTTCTTTTGTGTTCAACAGCGGAATAAAAATCATACAGGTTTTAAACAACTTGAGGGTGCCTAAATGATGACAGAATTTTCATTTTTGGTTGAATTGTCCCTTTAAAAATATTTTGGTTTATGGGTTATCATAAATAAAGTCTTAAAGCTTTTAGTTTAAGTCGTTTTATTTAAGTGCCTGAAGTTGAAAAAACACAAAGATACTTATGAATCGATAACTGTCAGCAAACACATCGCTGCCTCTATAGTTTCTACACACACACCAATGAATATGAGTACACTTTCATTCTGTCATTTTCACATTCTCACTTTCATCCCTCAGAACATCTCTCTTTCTGAATATTGTATGACTGTATCTTTCTGCTCATTATTGTCTTCTTTCAGCCTAACCTCAGCTCCTCAGGGGAAGGACATGCTTTAAAAATGGATGGATAAAGTGTCACGGTCCATCTGCACCATACAAAAAAACTTTACTGCTGGACACACAATAACAAGCAAATGAATCGGTTAAATTCCTAACCCTGTAAAGGAGACACTAAACTGCATTAGAATCATAATTGGTTTTTTTTAATCAACCCTTTTCAAAATATGTTTGATTACAATGTGGATTGTTGGGATTTTGTCATTTGCATACCTCTAAAGTAATGTCATCCTTTTAACTCAGAAGTGATTTACGTTCACTCATGCAGTAAATGGTGCCGGCTAAAAGACTCATTTAAGCTCCCTAGTGTGATAGAGCAGGCAGGTAGGAGACGGATGACTGCCTCCAATGCCAAGGTAGACACACAAAAAACAGCCTATTTACAGTATTAACAAACATAGGACAGTGCAAGGGATAGTTTCAGAATCAAAGTTCTAATAGATGCTGAATGTTGTAAAGGTAATAGAAAGAAATATTTTTTTAGTTAGGGTACCACTGTTAGATTTGTTTTAAAATAACAATGACACTTTAATGTCATGAGGTGATAAGGGCCCTGTACACCCAGAAAAGTGGGCTGTACCATCTGGGTATATCTCACCATCTGCTGCTTGAAACAGGTTGGAGAGATAGATGAGAATTACTGAATAAGCATTGGAATATGTGTGAAGGCTACTGACAAAAACAACGGGCAATAGAGCTACACTTGTTCACCATAACTGACCTAGTTACTTTAGACCAAGAATTATTTACATCGGTGACTTGAATAGAAAAAACACCATGGACCTTAATCATGTCTTTGTCATCTGGACTCTTATAGTTAGTACATGTGAAGGGGTAAGTTATTTGTTATCTTTTTTTCAAAATTATCTCAAAACATCAATGTTTCTGTGAAGTTCTTATAGTGTGCATGCACTTATGCCTTTCAGGTGAAGACCGTTCATCCTGAATGTTCTATAGTATTGCATCTGCAAAAGAATGAAGCTGAATGTCAGCTCAAAATCGGTTTTACGCAGTCGTTGTTAAACTTTAACGCTACTGATACAGGTGAGCTAAGTCACAGATAAGCACTGATACTCAAAACATTTCATCAAGATGTCGACTCACACTTTTGATCCTTTGATTTTATCATGTTATTTGCATGAATTGATATCCTCATAGCTACAGCACACCAATTACTACCTGTTTTTAATTCATAATTCAGTACTCTTATGGCATTTATGTCAACCTGAGGGTTTAGAGTTTAGATTTAAGTACATGTAAATACAAAATAGATGTAAATAAATTTATTTTTATTTTTTTATCTGTAGGCTACATATGTTTTCCGGTCTAGATGTATGTTATTTTCTTTCTTTTTTTAAAAGTATTTTTCTTTTTCTTAATTTTACTTATTTAAATGTTCTTTTTATTCTCTTGTATTATATACGTATACCCAGAGCTCCTGCAACCGCAAACAAATTATTTGGCGAATAAAGCTGATTCTGATCAATTGCAAATATGGGACTGACTAAGGATAAAGCATTTAACTGATTATTTAATTTTCCTCTTTCAATTCCCTTTTAAATACTGAGATTTATAAAAGATTGAAATTCAACCTGCATTGTTAAAGCACCATAAAAGCAGTCCTGTCAATTTGTGCGCTAGATGTTTTCTGAAGCCATATAACAACAGCTTTGCATGAAGAACAGACAAAAATTCAAGTCATTAATCACAGGCAATCTTTGCTATCTTGCTTGCCATAGTCCATTGCTTTTCATTGTATTATTTTGTGCAACCTCTTTACAGAACTATAAGATGCATTACTATAAGACAACATAAATAAGTCATTAGTATTAACAGTTACAGGAGTTCACAGGAAAACATACTTATGATGATGAGAATCAGTTTAATGTAGCTGGTAATTTGACTAAGAAGACTTCTGTGGTCTTTAATTGTGGATGTCTTCAGGTTGTCTGGTTGAGTGGGATGGAGTGAATTGCTGGCCTGCAGTCAGTGTAGGAGAGAGAGTCTCAGTGTCTTGTCCACCTCCTCTCCTGAATTCCCATGGTAAAGTTCTCTCTCTCTCTTAGGACCCAACACATATCAAAGCTTCAACACATTAATTGTACTCTTTCTATGATTGTGGCCATAAAGTCCAATGCTGTGACGTACAGTAAATGTAAAAGTGTTTATGATTGGCTTCTTTAGAGCTGATCACCCGCACCTGCACTACTGAGGGATGGAGTAGGCTGAGTGTGCCTTATTACAGCGCCTGCTTTCAGGACAACAGCACAGAGCAGGAAGACACTGGACACAGAGTAAAAACCTTGAAGAAATCGTATTTGATATTAAATGAACGTAACTAAATGCTATGGATTATTGCACTTCTCCATAGGTTCTAGAATCCTGTTCAATGTTGCTATTCTGTGGAAAGTGAAGTGTGTGATTTTTATTTTTAATTTTTTTCACCACCAGCGTCACCAAACATAAAAATGATCTGGTTTTTGAATGGTTTTTAAACACTTCCCCTTCCCTCATTGGCTTTTTTTTTTTTTTTTTAAGGTTAGGTGTGAGAAATGGCACTTGGTTTGATGTTTTATCGGATAAGTCATCCATACATATTTAAGCGTGGCTTAAGTGTCCAAATACATTTATTTTTTTGTGTCTAACCTGTTTTGTTATGCTTTGTATGTGACACCTGAGGATGGCGCTACATGTTCAATATTCATTGTTTGCATTATTATCAATATGAGCTCAGAATTAAGAATTAAACTGTTCAGCTCACTGTGCAAATCATGATGTGGATAAGGAAGGTTTAACCACTGCCCTAAACAATTATGTTACAGAAAAAAAAATTACACACCTCACCTTTAAAGAAAAAGTTAATTTATTACTTTAGATTAGATAATGGATACTCCAAGATAAATCAAGTGGTAGCCTATCTAAACTTGATATTTTCCATTTTACTGTGTAAGCAAGAGTACTTTGCCATGGTGAAGTTGATATACACCGTTGGGTACGGCGTGTCCATTGGTTCCCTCTGTATTGCGGTCTTCATCTTCTGCATCTTTAGGTAATTCTAACATTCACTTCTTGCTTCAGTGCCTTTACTCTTTCACTGTTCTGCTGCATGCTGGAATTCGTTTTTTCTATATTATTTATGCTTCAAGGAATGCTGATATCACGTAATAGTGTTGCATCTTCATTAATCCAACAGAAAGCTTCTGTGTACACGGACCTACATCCACCTCAACCTCTTCTCCACATTCATCCTGAGGGCTTTGGCTGTGTTTGTAAAAGATGCTGTGTTATTCGCCGACGAGACAATCAATCACTGCACAGTCTCCACTGTACGTTACACAGACGAAAATAAATCTTTTGCAAAATAAATGTCATGGCATAAATCAGATCATCTGATCCTCTATAACCGAATGCTGTATTTCATCTGCCAGATTTTGTGCAAGACTGTGGTGACGTTCTTCCAGTACTGTGTGTTATCAAATTTCTACTGGCTGCTCGTTGAGGGACTTTATCTCCAGACACTGCTAGTTTTCACCTTCGCCCGCAAGAGAACATTCTTCTGGTGGTATACTCTTATTGGCTGGGGTAAAACCACATTTTACATTACAGGAAGAATATTTTACACACAAACCGCTGATTATAGTATAACTTATTCTGAAGTGTTGATTCTTTTCTCTGTCTTACAGGGACTCCATCTGTCACAGTAATCATCTGGACATTCCTCAAGCAGAAATATGACAATTATGGGTGAGGATGAGATTAATGTGGAGTACATTAGGATCTGCAGCTAACATTTATCTATGTAGCCTACTTGAGTATATCATAAACGCCTGTGTTTATATGTGCTGGTAGGTGCTGGGATGACATGGACAGTGGCTACTGGTGGATCATCAAAATTCCCATTTTGCTCTCTGTATTTGTAAGTTTATGCAGAAAACAATGAAACACTCCTATCCCAGTTTAATATTCAGTGAAAACTATAAGATATTTGTAGGTTTATGCCTAAAACTGTGGCTCTGGTTTAGTGCACTGTAAAAACTGGTAACCTGCAATTGTTATAGTAAAGGTGTAACAACTTTTTGTTCAGAATTCACAAAATTTAAATGAGTCAATACATCACCAATCCTTCTTCCAAAACGTGTTTTTGTCTTACCCTGATTCACTATGGTAAGTCTATTACACCTGTCACTTTGACGCGTGTATGGTGTGGGCGTGGCATATAGTCACAAAAAATGGTTTTAAAAAATGGCAAACAGAGTGATAGCAAAAAGAGAACTCAACAGAGCTCGTAATAAATCATTGACTTCTCCGAGATGGCGAGGACTGAGGGATTTAAAATGTTGAGAAAGCAACGTGGAGATGGCGTTTTTATTACTCCGATTAGTATTTTATCAAACAGATAAATTGCCATATGACAGAGTTCACTGTAAAGCATTATCTATTATGAAGGGTCATATTTATCCACACAGTCACACTGAGCCAAAGCACAACCAAAACAATGTTCTTCTGCAAAATGCATGCAATTTTGTTCTTTAAACGCTAGACTAGAGGGTTACATAGTGTACCTTTAACCCATTCTTGAATTACAACCATTTAAGTTCGGAATGTGCATTTTCATGTCAATGCAAAACATTTATTTCTACCTGATTTAATCTATAAAAAAATATTTTGGGGTATAAATGAACATATTTGGGCTGATTCAGTGACCAATTCATTTAGATGTTACAATTTTTCAGTGTCTTACCACACAAATTACATTTGAACATCATACTTCTTAGACTTATTGACTATAAATCAAAATAATAAAAATGTTTATACTTTTACACTTTACAGGTGAACTTTGTAGTGTTTGTTAATATAAGCAGGATGATAGTTGTGAAGACAAAAAGCCCAGAATCAAATGGAGGAGACAGGCGGCTTTACAGGTGAGATCTATTGAGTAATTAATATAGATCTCACATAGAGCACACTATGGCTGAATACGAAATCGCCCCATTTACCCTTAAGGGGACCGCCATTTGTGGTGTTTTAAGCCCCCAATGGCTCCTTCCAGGCAGCTAGCCCTAACCTCAACCTTAAACCTACCCATCCCCTCGCTGCCTGGAAGGCGCCGTTGGGGGCTTAAAACACCAAACACCACAAAGCTAGTGGACATTCCCGAGCGCACTCATTCAATCCCACATTGCACTGCAATAACTAGTGTACAGCCAATATACACTGAACGGCTGTCCGAATTTACTCACTCGTTTTCACTCACTCCTTCAAGTGAACTGTTTTAGTGGACTAACATAGGGAATAGTGAAAGAGGGTTTAGGGGGCGATTTTAGATTCAGCCTATGAGTACGGCTACACGACAACGATGTACAGATGACACCATTGTCAAACAATCACCGATCACACGGACCCATGAAAACAACTAAAAACGCTGCATTTTGCTGCCAGGCCAGTAGATCGGCGATGTCACTTTGTAAAGAAACACTATGCGCATATAGACTGAACACGTGATACGCATGACGTCACCGTTTTCACAAATTGCGTTTTTGTAGTTTACACGGAGAAGATAGCAGTATAGTTTTTAAAAACTTGCACTTTGAAACCAGTTTTCAAAGGTTTGCGTTTTCAGCATAAAAAGTTTACTTTTTAATTGAAAATGGTGTAGTGTAAATAGCCCCTCTTACTGTGTTACAGGCAATGTTACAGCTACGTCACATTATATATATATTAAGGAGCCTTGATCTCTATTATCTACCATTCACTTTTTTTTAAACTACAATGTGTGTTCACTGTGTTCTGTAGGCGACTGGCTAAGTCAACTCTTCTGCTCATCCCTCTTTTTGGAGTGCATTACACCGTATTTGCTCTTTTTCCCGAGCATGTGGGTCTAGAAGCGAGACTCTTCTTTGAACTTGTGCTAGGCTCCTTCCAGGTACTGTTCAGGCACTTATGGGTTAATGCAATCTACAGTGTAGCCCAGGAATGTCAACTATATTGTACATTTACATTTATGCATTTGGCAGACGCTTTTATCCAAAGCGACTTACATTGTATTTCATTGTACACATTTACATTCTTATCAGTTCTGATTGTAGCCTACAATACAGTAAACATCTGTAAACATTACATTCATATTGTAGCCTACAATACAGCCATCTTTAAGAAATAAGCTGTCAAGATTTGTTGTTATTATCTCTCTCATTTGAGAGGTGGTGAAGAGCCTAAGAGATGCTTCTATGGAGCTTGTTCATAAGTGAAACTGTGCCCTCTACAGTAAATACACGTGAAATACAAAAGCTACAGCATGCAGAAACATAGTAGTCAAGTATAAAATGAATACAGTCTCAATAAAAAAAACTTTCATAAACAAAAATCTCTCAAAAAAGTCATGACTCACTAATTTTGCCATTTCTTTTAAGGGTTTCATCGTGGCATTGTTATACTGCTTCATGAACACTGAGGTAAGATCTCATTTATGAAATGAAATATTTTCTGACCTCTTGTAATAAACTAACTACTGGATTTCACAGGTCCAGAATGAAATAAGAAAAGAGTTTGAGAAATACAAGTCTCGAACTGACAACAACACTCTCCAAATGGCAACGCAAGAATTTACTGCATAAACTTGAGGACATTTTATAACAAATGCACTTCAGCTTGCTCTGTCATGTTATGTTGTTATTCCACTGTCATGATAACTACGTAAATGTTTTCACACATCACATATGGTTGTTGATTTTTCGGTCATGTAAAAGTTCATTTATATACATTATATGGACAAAAGTATTGGGACACCTAACCATTACACCAACAGGGACTGTAATGACATCTTCACATTCTAATAGATATTCATGGAGTGACTTTATGTGGTCTTCCACTTCATGGCTGAGTTGCTGCTGTTCCTAAACGCTTCCACTTTCCAATAATACCACTTACAGATGACCGTGGAATATCTAGCAGGGATGAAATCTGACTTGTTGCAGATCCCATCACAGTACCACGCTTGAATTTACTGAGCTCTTCAGAACGACCCCTTTTTTCACAAATATTTGTAAATGCAGACTGCATGCCTAGTGCTTGCTTTTATACACCTTTGGTAATGGGTCTGATTGAAACACCTGAATTCTATAATTAAGAGGTGTGTGTGTCCCAATGCTTTTGTCCATATAGTGTATATTTATTGTTTATTTAGTACATGGGCCATTCTACAGAATTGGTGCAAACTGCTGTCCTACAACCAAAAACACATTTAAAAAGCATTTAAGGATTCAAATCTTAGATGTTTACTAAGATCCTTCTATAATCGCACAATGTGTTTAAAATATCGGTAAGCTTAATGTATATAAAATCATTTTTTATTGGGTATTTTCAATTGGGAGGTGGCTGTCCCGAACCCTAACCCCTAAAATTCAACTTGTGAAAATGATATTGAAAAAATGTTTGCCATTTTTTTCCATTGTTTTAAAAAAAATTACTTTTAGATTTTCTCATAGCTTCATGGTGAGTAGATAGGTCCCATCATTTTGAGATTAATGTGTTCAAAAGTCTGAAAATCTTTAAAGGACAAGTTCAGTATTTTACACTTAAAGCCCTGTTTACAGATTGTATCTGATGAAATAGAACGGTTAAGATTAAAATTTGGACATGCTGCTGTCCCGAGAATTTTAGGTTTATTTCGCATTTTTGGCAAAGGTGCATTATCGCCACCAACTGGGCTGGAGTGTCTATTATTCAAGCTCTCAACGGAAGAATCACGGGTGTGACGCGTTTGGCAAAATAGGTCCACAAAAGCGAAATAAACCTAAAATTCTCGGGACAGGAGCATGTGTCCAAATTTTAATCTTAACAGTTCTATTTCATCAGATACGATCTGTAAACAGGGCTTTAAGTGTAAAATATCGAAATTGTCCTTTAAGGAACGTCACTACTAAACACCCTTTTTCTCCAATTAAGCAAACTTTTTGGGGGGTGTTAGTCGATAAAAATTTGTTTTTAAGTGTGTACAATTGTTCAAAACTGTGCTAGGTAACCATGTACTAATTAGCATCTTTGAGATAGGCTCAAAAGAATCTACAATTGTCACTACCGAAACAGTAATGACCGAAACATGACATCATTGTTTTGGTAGTGACAAAAGGGAACACATAATCCTTTATTTGGGAGAAATAAACTAAGTTTTATTACAGTTATGCAAATCATTAGTATTTTAGTATGTTTTAGTAGTGTTTTAGTATGTGAGTTAAAATGATGTAATGTGATGTGGCCGCTACTGAAAATGTGCAGTCATGACCGAAATGTTTTGTCAAAAATAAGTATATTGAATTATCGACTATGTTATTATATTGTTTGGTTCAATGTATAATCAAATCCTTATCCTTATCCTAATGAATCCTTAACTTTGAAATCAGTATGATAAACTTTATGCCTTTTTCAAAGAAAGATTGGATTCAAAATACAACAAATCTCATAAATTACACTTGAAATAGTTTTAAAATTATCAAAAGGCAATTGTTATTGCCTTTATAAGCCTTCTCATTAAATGATGTATTATTGTGTTTCGGTAGTGACAAATTTGGGGAGAGGAAAAATATTCCAAAACATTCTAAAAATGCAATATGAGAATTAACTGCACAATTACTAGAAATGTGTACTTTGGATATTATACAATTTGCATACAAACAAAAATGTTTGGGGGAAAAATAAATAAATTCAAGATGTTTCCAACTCTGACCTTGAACCAATTCTGTAGAATGGCCCGTATATATTTATTAACATATTTATTGTTGTCAAACATTAGTGCATAGCTTATGTGATGAAATGCACCTGTTTAAACTCTGATTGGACACCTGTGAACTGGAGGGGAACTTTGATTACCTAAATCACTTGCAAAAATTTGGTTGATTAAAAGCAAAAATGGCTGCAATTTAGTTTTAAAAAGTTAGGTGTGAAAAAAGACACTTGGTTTATATTTTGCCACTTAGTTACATATTTTATCTGATTCAATGGAATACATATTTAAGAGTGGCTTGTGTCCAATTTTGTGGCTGCTGTATATTTGTTTCCACATTTGTCTAATGTATGGCAGTGTTTTGGCATGTTGACAAATTTTAATATCCTGTTTGGTTTATACTTTACTATTTTTAACCATGTGTTAATATTAAAATAGAATTTAAAATAATGCTTAATTTTTTGTATATTTTATTTTTGTGACACCAGAGGATGGCGCTACATGTTCAATATTCAGTGTGATGTATACGTCATCAATATCAGTTTTCAAACATGAGCTCCTTTTCAGTAAGTATTTACAGTAACATGTCATGATGTGAATAAGTGCATTAGACATTCAGTATTAAACGGTGAGCAAATGATGTGAATATGTTCAGAGGTTTTCAGAAAAAAGTTTTTGTTAGCATTTAGCCTACAGTTCTTCATTCATCCCTTCCAAGAAGCATCTGCAACATTATCAGTAGGAGTGATCAACTATATTACATTTCTGTTCAGCTGCATGATCTACTTTAAACAGTCGGTGTGTGCGTGAGAGAAAGTTTGAGAGTATGTGTGTGTGTGTGTGTGTGTGTGTGTGTGTGTGTGTGTGTGTGTGTGTGTGTGTGTGTTTTAGCCTATATCTGTTTCATATATATATATATATATATATATATATATATATATATATATATATATGTATATATGTATGTATATATGCATGCTTTGTTTTGTTTGAACTGTTAGAACTAACAATTTAGCCTATTATTTATTTATACCCATTTATTACTCATGACAAATTTAGCATTTAAAACATAAAAATAACAATGAGCTAACAATGCACTGATTCAATTATTCGTTGAAAATCAATAATAATTTAAATTAAATTTAGTTATTTAGTAATCCATTACTCTTGGTATGATTAAACTTTTTCTTCGCGCCTTTTTGATCACAATAGCTACTCGTGTGTGAACTCTTTCGCATTCGTTTATCTGACTATTTGTGCGATACTGATGAATGGGCACTTTTTGTAAGCTGTGTTATAATTTTCCTTAACGGTATAGGTTCATTTCGTTAGATTCATTTTACAAAGAAGCTAAACAAGCGGTTTAAAATAGGCCTATTCCTTTATAATACAACCAGAACCTTTAAATACCCCCGTGGGGGAAAGCGAATCATTCTCTAGTCTAGACTATAGGCAATACATAAATTGTTTTACTGTCAAAACAACCCATTAAAGCATCTGCTCCAGAAAGGTAAAGTAGAAAGCGTATTTCTACACCCGCATATGTAAGAGTTTTCCAGTGATGATCCTCTATACCTGCGGCTCAATCTCAGGTTTCATTCAAGACGTTTATGTGTCAGCAACAGCTGTCCTGGAGCTCGCGCTGGTCTCGGGCAAGAGAGACAAGACTTCAGCTGGAAGGAAGACCAAAGACCGAAGGGTTTGTGGAAATATTTACCTCACTGTGAAAGGTAAAGCTGTGGTCAAGAGCGCACTGCATGATGCATAGGTCAGTCGGGTGAAGGCAATGCTGTGTCTCTCTCTATATGGAAAGCTGCAGGATTCATTTTGGCCCCCAAATTTTTGGATTTCAGTGTTGTTTTAATATGCTGTTGACCTTGACTTGACAGAAGTGTTTAGCTTAATAAGAAGCTTGATATAGAATATTGAGGAATTGGGATTTAAAATTGTGATGAATGTTAATTCGTCATGATTTAAGTTGAGCTACTGTACACAGCATAGCTAGACATAGCCTATACTTTAAATATGTCCAGTAGTTTAGTAGCTAGTAAATTAGAAAAGTGGAATTTTAAATAATTCATATGGGAAGTTGCAGGTTTTAAAATATTTCTCTCTGAAATACTTGATTTTGATTTGTCAATTGTGGCATTCTGCTGGCAAATATTTTTGTACAATGACCACTAAATTTTAATTGAACATTGTCCCAGGCTAACTATTTCCTCCGTAGCTGTGCTAGTTTCATGTCTCGAAATCATGCTGTGGTCTTTCTTTTCAAACAATAAAATAATTCAAAAATAAATAATAAGTGAATACTGAAACTCAATTAAATATTCATGTCTATTTATTCATTTTGTAAGCGTAGTAAGCTGCGTAGTAAGCTTACAAGTACAAGTACAAGCTTACAAAGCTTTTGTAAGTAGTAAGCAGGATAATGTGTCATTTTGCACGTAACACTTTAGTTTAGGGTCCAACTTTCAGTATTAACTAGTTGTTTATTAGCATGTATATTACTAGAATATTGGCTGTTTATTACTTATAAAGCACATATTACTTGCCTTATTCTGCATGACCATATTCTACATCCCTAATCAAACCTAAACTTAACAACTACCTTACTAACTATTAATAAGCAGTAATTAGGAGTTTATTGAGGCAGAAGTCATAGTTCATAGTTAGTTAATAGTGAGAATTGGACCCTAATCTAAAATGTGGCCAATTTGCATTATCCTTTACATATTCACAAAGTTTTTCTCTTACTCTCATGTTCATTTGCTCTCCACCATACTTTTATAAATGTAGGCTATATGTGAAGACTATACAAGTTTTCCCCAATGGCTAGGCTAATGTGTCAGGTCTATTGTTCCAGCAGATGCTGACTGTGTTGCCATCCAACAGAGTATGGAGTCAGAGTTAAATATAGCCTGGGTCTTCATTTCAGGGCTCGGCTGATGATGCTCGTAGTACTCAGTTGTACCCCACCATTCCTCCAATGTTAATCCATGTTGCCCCGATCAGAGGTGTAGGATGTTGGAGACTCTTGGACTGCTGGTCCCGAGACGCTCGTCAGAAGCACTCAGATCGGATTTTACTTAAACCCCCTTCAGATTTATGCACTTGCCTTTCACAGAGGTACCTGTAGGAAGTATTCACAGTGGTGCCAGCTAACTAAAGGTTGTTTAATACTGGATATTGCTTGTGATTGAAATAAAACGAGATGTTTGTTTTTAGTTTTATTGCTAAGGGCAAGATTGAAACCTGAGGTTGGACCTTGTGAGTTTAGCCCTGGTGGACGGGTTGTGGTTACTTGGAGCTAAACGGTGACGACACCATGTATATGATACAGTCATGGATATATGGATGGATGGAGCAACTGTTTATGTCATCATTCAGTGACATACTAATTATTTGGTGTAGATTCTGTTGAATTAGATTCTGTTGTGTTGTGTAGAGTGTGTGTGTGTGTGTGTGTGTATGAGCGAGTGCTGGGCGTCACATGTTCTTGGACGCAAAAGGTGTTGGTTTTAGGTTTCTTTCACCGGTGAAACCATGTGATCTTCTGGCAATCCCCCTACCAGCACTCTGTGTTGAAAGTGCAAACATGAATTTGACCCGTTTCAGCCACCACACGTTTTCGAGCATCCGGAGTTTGTAGTGCTGTGACTTTTAATATCTTTGAGATATTATATCACTATGAGATATGTGTCGATCAAGGGCGTTTTTAGCTTTTCATCAGTACTGAGGCACAGACCTCCATCAAAAAGTGTCCCAATATATAAATATATTTTTTTCTCGGATACTGTTACAGATATATTTATATAAATTGGCTTTGCAGTACAGAGCCGAGCTGCTTCCTTGTACTCAAATGATAAGACATTTGCAGGTTTCATTTCCTACAATCAATAGTAGGTAAATGTCTCATGCAGTGCTCTCTTTGTTTTCTGTCTTATAAAGTATCTTGTTACTATTTTGGTGTGAAAAGATTTTAGTGTGTGAGTGAACTGTCCAAATTAATAAAAAAACCCCGTCAGATTAGATCAAAAGAGTGATTTATTTCCAAAACTGGCATCATTAGTTCTAATTCTAAAAACACACAACATGATTGCTGAAATCTTATTAGGGAAAATGATTCTCAAGGGTGCGTTTCCCAAAGCCAGCTATGGTCGCAAGTTCCATTAAATTGTTTTGTAAAACAATAGTTGGCTTTGACAAAACGCACCCCAGATGCTGTAATCTCCGTTGTCAGACAAGGACTTATCAGTAGCATTTTACAGTAAAAACAGTCTAACGACACCCTGGTCTTGATTCATTTTCATTGATTACTTTGAAACTGCACAATATAAGGGGTTTTCTCACAGGAACATTTTCATAGTTGCTATAACTATTGGTAGAGCTGCATGATTATGGATAAATAGAGAATAAAAAAATGTTGTAGTCGTTTCAAATAGAGATCACAATTCTGCCAAAATTCTGAACAGACAACTAAATAAAATATTACTGTAAATTACTAGAGGATCTGACAAAATATTAATTGCTACTGTCTTTTAAAAAAAAAAATGGGTTGAATGAATGATTAAATGACTCATTAATTAATACTTCACTTGTTTTATTACTGGATGAATCAGCGTTTTTGAACAAATCTCTTGAATGAAAATTCAACGACAAATACATTTTTTAACAGTCACTTGTCGCCACCTACTGGTGTAACGATTTAATCCATACAATCGTTATTTGAAACGCCATGTTACTTTCAAAAGGGGATTTGCTCTATTCTGATTGCATCAGTGTTTATATATGAAATGTGAACTTATTCAAGTACTTCTGTGATGATTTGAATTATTGCAAGACAGAAATATCAATACTGTGTGATTGAAAAGACTGTTTGTGAAGCTGTTTCACACCTATACACATGATAAATGCTTTTCTCTGGGTCAACAGCAGTGCAAACACAGATCAGAATGTTCCGGTGTGATTTTGTCAAAGGTTTAATAGACACAGGTGAATCGTTGTCATTTCGGAATAAGATCGCACATGTGTTTGATTAATCTTGTAGCTCTAACTATTGGTGGAGATACCCATTTTTTGACACCATAGGAACGCCTTTTGTGGGGACTAAATTAGCTCCTACTTCAGTTCAGAGTAGGTCTAACCCAGCACAATAAAAACTACCTGTGACGCAAGTATACGTTGATTGGCTGAACGCATGCCATACGAAACACACAATTTTTAAAAATCTATGTAAACGCACAGTTTAAACTTACTTCACGAACATGGAAAACAGTGATAGGTAGCATTTACCTTTTGCTTTTGTCTGCGGTGCTTTGTTTTTTTCTCAGCCTCAATGATATGTAGAACTGCAAGTTGTCAGTAGATTTGGGCTGCGTTTCTTGATAACGTTGTCTCTTAGCGTACTACGAAGACTCTTAAGGTATAACTTAAAGGTGCTCTAAGTGATGTTGGGTGACGTCACTTCTTGTTGACGTTCGAAGTATTGTCAAACAAAACGGAGGCTAGCTAGACCCTCCCTCCTCCTCATCCGCGCACTAACCCCCCAAACTCCACCCCCAAATCCTTCTTGTCGGTTATTGGCTGGAGCAGTTTATTATGTTTCGTGGTGCAGGTTGGTCCAGTTTGTTTTTGTTGCCGTTTGTGGAGTCTGGGGTGTCTATAGAGACCGTTTTTTTTACGGTGTGTTCAGGGGACAGGCCTGTAGCGGATGGTGAGGAGATGTTTGCTGTATGTGACCAAAAATGTTTTGGCCTAAAAAACGTGTGACATCGCTTAGAGCACCTTTAACTAAAGGTATACCATTGCTAGGCGTGTTCCCCGAACCATACCTTAGGAAGCTGCTGAAGATATACCTTCTTACACACGATGTTCCCAGGTGCTGTCCGTGGCGATGCTGCTGAATCTGTTGATATCGATGGCTCCTCGTGCAGGGGCTGTGTCACTGCATTATGTGAGAAAGCGGTGTTCTTTATAAAAGAAGCACTTTAGAAATAGCCTAGTTGAAATTGCATTTATTAGGACTCATGGGATATTATAAAAAATAATCCAAACTATAATAGCCTATAATAGCCTATAGCCTACATATTTAAAAATTTTATCATATATTGCTGCCATGATAAACATTTCAAATTTTTACGTGCTTCCTTCTCTTTCCCATTTTTGTTCGCTGAGGTGGAGCTGCGATGAAATATTGTTCTTGTAAATACTTTCCAGCATTTCAGTAATACAAGTGTACATCTTACGTACGGTGCTCGGCAGTGATCAAAAAGGATTTAAACAGTGAATTTTAAATCTCTTCTTGTAAACTCAGAGATTTGGATTCAGACAGCAATTAAATTAGCACACGACCTGTTTGTCAAAAAACAGTAGGTACTAATTTGGCCAGGGATTTTTACGCGGGTTGGGTGAGAAAAAACACTGATATTATAGATTCGGAGTCGGACGGAACTAAAATCACAGACTTACCCCTGTAAATGTTTAAAATACCGTGCGAGCCCATGAGAAACAATATTAGCGTCCGAATAGGACTTAACTGGCAGTAGCCTATACTTTCACTGGCCTTTGAAAGCACTCTTTAATTAAATTAATAATATAATATAATTAAAAATCTAACAACAATCATTGTAATGACAATTTTATTCTTTGCATGAAAACACTTGAATTAGCCTAATTGAACATTGTCTGTGTGTATTAAAACTTCAGAATTATATTCGTATAGACCTGCAACAGTGATAAGGTAAAGCTAAGAGTGGTCCAGACCAACCTTCCGAACGTATGACTTACAGAAGGTATACTTAACTAAGAACGTTTCAGGAAACACGTATTATCGATAAGGTACAGGGTAAAGTTTAACTTAAGAACGACGTAGCGTTAAGAAGGTTTCGGGAAACCCAGCCCAGATCTCTTAGCCTTCCTTTTTGCTCTTTCTATCACATAACTTGTACGTCTAGATTCCATTTTCTTTATCATGAAACCCATAACACACAATAAAAACACAGCTCTGATCTTGGCGTCTTCCATCCTCTAGTTGTTGACATTATTGAATGCCGCGTTGAAATGATGTTGCGGTTGGCCAGCTTACCAGGAAAATGGCCCTATAGGAGAAAATGTAGTTCTCGGGGGACCGCCCTGGCTAGTTCCTATAACCGAGTTCCTATAACTACCCAGTGCGAAAGCCCCTATACTGTAGTGTACCACATTACAGTGTACCAGCATTCCTCAGTTCAAGGAATATTTCACCCCAAAATTAAAATTCTGTCATTATTAACTCCCCCATTGTTGGACTATGACTTTCTTTCTTCTGTGAAACACAAAAGGAACTGTTAAGGAGGAGCTGGAAATATGCTCTTTTCAGTACAGTACGGTATAAATTGAATGTCAATCAAACAGCGACAAAAAGGACAAGAAAAGTAGTCCATACATCAAAGTAGGTAAAGATTTGAGAGCTAAAGAGGAGGGAGGATTTTCAGCAATAACTTAAATGTCGGTCTGTTTTTCACAGAAAGATATTCTGTTGCAGAATACTTCAAATATGTCTAGTTTATGCTTTTTTGTGTTGTTTGGCGCTTGACAGCCACTGGTCACTGTCCACTGTTGAGAAATGACCAGCTCAGACATTAGGCAACATATCTTCTTAATGTTACACTGTAGACAGAAGATTATAATGTTTCAGATGGCATGAGGGGGAGTGAATGATTTCTGTTGTGTTAAAGGAGAACTTGGTAACTTTTTTAACTTAATAAAACTGTCTAGAAATCATTTGGATGGTTAAACAACCTGTTCTGGTGATATTGGTGACTTTCCCCGCTCCCCCCAGCGTTCCCAGGAGGAAAACCAACCTTGCAACTTGCGCACTGCCGTCCCGGCAAAGTGAAATTGGAAGTCTCGTGAGAAGCGAGAACTAGAACGAGAACGAGCGCGAAACACAAATTGCTTTACGGCAATTCGACATAAACACACACGCATGTATGATGTATTACCAGATTACTCACCTCGGTAGACATAGCTCCACGCGATACAGTTGGCTTGCTCCGATCAAAACAAACGCACATGAGCAGCGGTAGAGAGGGGGAGGAGGCCGCCACAAGTGAGTTTTTTACGACTGTGTTGTGAAATATACGCCCCCCCACAGCTGTAGGGGGAGCTCGTGGGGAAAACATGCGACAACAAAAGGGAAAATCAGCGAAGGAGTGACTAGAGTTCGCTAGAGTTACAGAGTTCTCCTTTAACATGCTCGTATGCTTGACCTGCTGTGGCTTTCTGCTACATGTAGACCCTTTACCATTTTCCTTAAAATGTGTAAAGACATTTTTCACAGTTATTTTCATAAATATCCCATTCAAGTCTACATCCAATGGTTATAATAATCATTTAACTTATATCTGTTTATAACTGGGGAAAAATCATATTAGTAATCATTGTATTGAGTTCCACAATTAAGCAAATCAATACAGACCTTAGAAAATGAATAATCCTCATATTTGGATTGAAATTACCATGATTTACAAAGTGATTTCAGTTGATAGCAGTGGATTGGAGACATCTTTGTCAGTAAGAGCTTTGTGTGAGGCCTTATAGAGACCAGAGAGCAAGGTTAAGTGGACACGGCAGTGTTAAAGAAGACATAGGCCCAGAGCACGCCTCATGTCATCACGGTATGGTAATAAAATCTCTTGTTTGTACTGCTGATCATTTTTTTTTACAACTTACCACATCAGGCACAAGTGCAGATGTCAGAGGTCACAAATGGATATAGTCAAGCTATTCCTGGTCTTATTTCAATGAAATGTAGAGGTGTTTTGCTTTGTTGAAATATCAGTTGTGTCAGCATAGTTGTATAGTTTTAATGCTATTTATGCTTTTCAATAGATTTTTCCCCCTTTGGATGTCAGTCAGTGACACTGTTTTATGAGCAACATTGATCATGTGTTAAAACTCAAGCACTTGCCTGTGTCCAGTTACCCCTTAAGTTATTTAGACACTTAAGCTGCTCTAAGTTTATTTATTTTTGCCATTTTTGCAGCTGGGCAATTTTTGCAGTTTGGCAAAAAATAGGTTTATGAAGAATTGGTCTTCATGGGTTTACTTGCACCTGAAAACCCGTTGCAGGTACCTCGGGCATGATATTAGTTGTCCGTAGCCTTGAGTAAGTTTAAATAAATGTGGTTTTATACCAAATGGAGCCAAATGAATAATGCCAACTTTCTATAATTATTTTTTTGCCATTTAACAACATGACAACATTAACATATACACCCTAAATCTACATCTAATCTATAAATTACAAACCCTCCTGGAGACTGACGTCACTGCCCTTCACATTGCGGTTCAGGCGGGTTCGGACTCGTGTCTATTTTTAGCAGATCTATCTAAGGTTGAGTTGTTGTTTTTTTATACTTTTAAAAAATTTTTTAACAAAACTAATTTATGCATGTAAGGTTTGGGTAAGAAGTGATTCGGTGTCAATTCGGGTCTGGTACAGATCTCTAGAAAGTTAACTCAGCTCAAGTTCTATGTTTTATATCTTCATTTTGAACATATTGCTTTAAAATTTACACAATAACACAATTATTTGATTGCGATTATGTGTATGTATATTGGTGGACATTTCCTATATGGTGGTTCATTATTATTATCTTTTACATCTGTGTTTTGCTGCCAATGAGCATCAGTCATCTGAAGAAGCTTGGCAAGGATCACTCAAATGAAGAGAATCTTTCACTATATTCCTGAGTGCATACTAGTACAAGATCTCTATTTGTCTGTTGTTCTTGGGTGTAGGTACAGTAAGATGCAATACCAGCAACAAATATTAGCATGTCATCAGACAGCATTATTAACTGTTCTGTCCTATAATTGAGACTTCAGTCAGTGTCACTAGTCTTTCCCTGTGTACTGGCTTTACAACAATCTCTGTTGACAGCAACTGTATATGAGCAAGTTGCCGGACTATTCAGTGGTATAGTTATTACTTGTTGAAGATCTGATCTGCTATAATGCAATCAGGAAATGTCTTCAGTAAAGACTCTGCAAGAAGTATATTTTAAGGCTTGGGGAAAACTGGGCCCCTGACCTGATAAAGACTTTTAAAAAGTTTAGGAGGGGGTGGTGCTGTCTCATCCGGTAGTGAAATAGGACAGGAGTTCTAAACTTTAATCTAGCTCAAGACCCACCAAAATGTTTTAGATGGTAGTATAAAACATTTGATATGACAGAAATCGAGTATTTAATAAAAAATATTAATTATTATGAATTGTTCAATACAAATATTTAATTGTGCAACTGTACAATTTCCAACTGTAAACATTTTTATCTTTCAATTTCTCCATTTACAGACGCTAAAGATTATGTAAAATATGTCCATAAAAACTTAAAACATGGAATGGATATGTAATCCGCGCTGCGATTGTCGTTAAACTCATTGCGGTGTTCAGCGCAGACAACGCCCTCATGCTCGTTTCGTGTGTGTACATGTGAAATGCTTTTTAAAGATATATTTTCCCTTTGTGTTGGTAGGTAGTCAAATACATGCTTTTCATGACATTTGAATTCTCCGGTGTAATGCAATCTCATGAGTGGCTCTGAGACCCTGAAAACACTATCATTGCAAAGTTGCATGTGCACGCTTCACTTTGAAACATGCAGTGCATATATTTACATAATTAAATCACAGCCTTTGCAATTCAAACTAAACTACTTGTGTCTGTTTATGTGTGTGTCATTCATTAAAACTTTTCATTTAAATTTAGCTGCAGCCAAGTGACTTTGCGCGACCCACATTTTCCCACTGTCACAGTTTGAAAACCCCTGATAGTAGATCTTGATGGCGGATTAATAGCCCCATCTAGCCCCATCCAGGATGGCACAGTGAAGCTTAATATTGGTGGGAAAATGACATAGAACACCCTCCATTTTTTGGCAGGTGCTCTTTTGAAAAAGTTTGCTGGACAGTGTAAACAAACTGACAAATTGTTGGATGCAAAGCAGCAAAAAATGGGTCAGAAATGGTGACCTATAAATGCTAATGATGCCACAACCAGTGTTGGGGGGAAACACATTAATGTGAGTTACATAATCAGATTTTTTTATTATTACTTTTTCATTTATTGACACTTCTCCTGTTCCCTTGTTGAGAGAAATCGTGAGTGCAGAGGCGTTGTGTGAACATGATGGTTATTGTAATTCTAGGCTTAAATTTTAAGCAGGCATTTACTCATTTCACTTGCACAAAAAAATTCAGTATTCCTCAAAATGATTAAAACAGGGAATTGCAAACTATTAAAGGGGTTGTTGATTGTGTGTAATGTTGCTGTTTGAGCATAAACAACATCTGCAAAGTTACAGCGCTCAAAGTTCGAAGGAAAGGAAGATATTTGCTTATAAATAAATCGTTTTTTAAAGACTACAACAAACGACTGGTAGGGACTATACGACATTCCTCCCGGGTTAGTGACATCACCAACCCTAAAATTTACATAAACCCCGCCCCCGGGAACACGCAGTCCATGTTGAGAAGAGGAAGAGTTGTTGTAGTAGAGCACTGGGAATCTGTGTGATGGATCAACTGCCTCTCCCTGGTAATCAGCGCCTCCCCGTCCCTTAATTCCCCTCCCTTCCGTGCTTCCTGAAACAGTCATGAACACCAGACAGGATTTACCCACCTGTCCAGCAAAAGCAGAGCCACTTGAATGTCGGATTGGAAGCCCTTCTGCCGACGGAGTTCTCGCCACTTTCGAAGTCTTTTCCAATGTAAATTCGGGACTTTGCGTGTTCCTTCTCCTTTTCCCTATTCTTTGCTATTTGTTCATCGGAACGTCGTCCTCTTTGGTCGTGTGTCGGCCATATAAAAATTCAAGAGAATATAATTCTAACGTTGGTCATTGTCGCTGTCTAGGACATCTCTCCTCTAGCTAACTTTCCTCTTCATGCTTCTCTCTCCTCCACTCCCCCCCTTCATGTGCACGCGCACTCACCCCCCAACCCCCACCCCCAAATCATTATTGGCTGGAACACTGTTTGTTATGTTTCGTGGTCCAGGCTGGGCCAGTTGGTTTTTGTTGCTGTTTGTGGAGCCTGGGCTGTCTACAGAGACTCCGTTTTTTTACAGTGTGTTCAGGGGACAGGCAGCTAGCGGATAGTGAGGAGATGTTTGCTGTAAGTGCCAAAAAATGTTTCGGCCTAAAAAAACGTGTGACATCGCTTAGAGCACCTTTAACACTTTATTTTCTCCAGTTTTTGACATTTTATGTTTATTTATGTTACATACAATTTTCACATGCAATACAGTATGTAATACAAATGCAATAGCATGTCACGACTCACGAGCGATTTTATAGAATAACATGACAGAATTTGCTAATCAAAGACTTGAAGATAGTTAACTCCAGAACAGCAACATAAATCCATCAACTAGCCATTCAGAAATGTCCAATCTACGTGTTGTCACTTCTTCTTGAGTCTCTCCGTCATTGTCCGACTCAGTTTAAACATAGAAGGCAGAACAGTTTCTGACATTTTAGTGCTTGAGGTTTAGCTGCATGAGGTAATCGGAACTGCTTACACACACAAGCTCTTGAAGCTCCGCCCTCTGTGCTGGGAGCAGCAGCTCATTTGCATTTAAAGGGACACACACACGAAACAACGCATTTTTACTCACCCTCAAAAAGGGACAACTTTAACGTGCTGTAAAACATCTTTAACATCTGTGGGGTATTTTGAGCTAAAACTTCACATACACACTCTGGGGACATCATAGACTTATTTTATATATTGTAAAAAGGGGCGTTATACCACCCCTTTAAGCAAACCTGCAGTAATAAAAATGTATGTAAAATGTATGATATTTTATGTATTTAATCTCACTTTATTAACCAGTGTCTTTGCTGTTGACCTTTGATGATCCAATTCATCCATACTAAGCAAAATTAGTTTGTTTAAACGTCACAGTAGCCGCGTTTCCATTACCCTTCAAATTGCGAAAATTTTAATTGCGAATTGAAAATACACCCACGTCAATTTCGCAAAAACTCCCATTTATCGCAAAAAAGTGTTTACGCTCGCATGAGATGGTTTTTCAGGCAATTCGAAAAAGAAATATTTCGCAAAACTGCAATGGAAACAGTTTTTTCGCATTTACAGGTCACCTAACGTAGATGACGCGGTACTGTATGTTTGGACAGAATACGAAACAGAGTTCTTTATTAAATTCATATAAGACAAAATAATCACAGGAATAATGGATTCTAAACCTCAAATAAATGCCACAATCAAGACCTCGAAGCAGATATGAGGGAGAAACACCCAGAAACACCTCATATGTGTCTCACAAGTATAATAAGGGTCGTTCCTTACTATTAATGCTTGGAAAACACACATACATCTCCTTCGATTAATAATAATGGCTAGTGCACTGGCTGGGATATACATAATCCTACCAACGTCCGTTGCCATGGTTTTTGGAATGATTTTACTTATCGCGAGAGGAAAAAATGTAGTTTTGCGCAGATCTGTAATGGAAAACGCGCCTACTGTTACACTTTTTGTTTTTCGTAAGAGTGTTAAACTTTCTTCTCCTGAGTCATTTCACTTCCAGCATGGAAGGGCCTTTAAATATGCCAAAAATATAACTTTTTTTATGTTGTTATTAAAAAACAAGTAACAGGTGAGAAAATGTAACGCAATGCATTACTTTTCATGAAAAGTAACAAACTAACACAATTAGACTAGTTACTTTATAGTGAGTAACGCAATATTGTAACGCATTACTTTTAAAAGTAACTTTAGAAAACGTAAGAAAAGAGACGGTTTGACTTCAATTACAGTGAATATGTAATGGAGTGACATTGACCTGCTGTGAAACTCAAGATGTTGTGCGCTGTAATGGGTGGAAGGATCAAAGTGAGGGACCATTTGTTTTTGATGGTTAAAGGAGTCTCATGCATAAGACTAGGTGTTGGGCGATGGGTCGGAGCTGAGTTGGCGTGTTAGCCTGTTTATTGGTGCGATGCGAGTGAGGCTGGAATGAGCAGAGTCATCTCGCTTCTGTAACTTGATGCTCAACCGTGATGGCCCACGGCAGCTGAGCAGCAACCATATCAGTGTTTGTGTGGTACGCATGTGTATTAGAGTGATACAGAGTGTAAGTCTCCCAGCCCCTGTTGCCCTGTATACTGGGTCCCCATAAAGAAACACTGAATCCTTTAAGTGTACGTATGTGTGCTTTCCAATTGTGCCCATGTTATGTATATGCTGCCCTGCAAAGGCAAACTTCATTTCCACTGAACTTAAAAAATTAATTATGATTGAATCAAAAATGTACAAAATATGTGCATTACAGAATTAATAATCAAGGCTGTGTTTTGTTCTTTAGAAATTTTGATAACACTTTACAATTAGGTCAGATTAGATAACATTAGTTATCGCATTAATTAAAACTAACTAATTATGAACAAAACATTTAAGTATTTGTTAGTCTTTGTTAATTTCAACATTTACTACTTATTTATTAATTATTTACTAACATTTACTGTTAATGTTAATTGAGCTAACATGAACTAACAAAGAACAGTTAGGGTTTTATTAACTAATGTTAACAAAAAATGATAAATACTGTAACAAATGTAACTACAGTATTGCTCATTGGGTAACACTTTATTTTACAGTGTCCTTGTTACACGCTACATGTACTTACTATAGCAATAAGGGTAAATTATGCATAATTATGCAACTGACCCTAAACCAAACCCTATTCCTTATCCTAACCCTATAGTAAGTACATGTATAATTACACTGTAACAATGACACCTTAAAAATAGTGTAACCTTAATGTTAGTTAAAGTATTAACTAACATGGGACCTTATTGTAAAGTGTTATCTGTTGTTCTTTATAGTTCTTTTGCAGTTTAATCTGTTTGAAATATTTGTTTACTTTATATTTTTTGTAACTTAATTCAATACAGTGATAAAAGCTTTGGGAATTATTGTGATATGAAAATGTTATACCGTCACATGCCTATTATTGTTCATGTCAGCTCAGGTCCATTAAATAATGTTGACAGACGCAACTTACATATTAGTAATTAACATGAACTAAGTACTGCTTTAGAATTATTTTTCATTGTTAGTTCATTTGACCTAATGTAATTAACTATTATTAACAGATGGTACCTTATTGTAATGTGTTACCTTTGATTTCACATTCAAGAGAAAAATACAAAATGGCGGTCTGACACACTTAACCATCTCCTCTGTAGTAATGGGCAGCCATCAATTGACAGTGTCTCTGTGAACTCATCATGATTTATGTGAGTTGGCGGGGGTGACTGTGTCTGCTAATTTAATAAGTAATATGATGTTCTATCTAGAGTAATATTTGGTTCTCTTTGGTACTGTGGGAAAGTGTCTTGCTGTCGCTCCCAAGCACACTTTGTCATTGCTTTGGCACATTTATTTGGGTTGCCTCATGCTTCAGTCTCAAGGATGGGATCTCACAGGTGGAGTGTGGCAGACTGGAGGTTCGACTGGTTGTGGCTCATGTCTTAGAGGGAGTGTTAGTCTGCCAAGCGTACATCTTCAAGGTCAGCTTGTAATGTGGCCTTTCCTTGGCAGTCCACAGTCATCTTAACTGACATTTCAAACCTCAGTGGTGTACACTTATTGTTCTGAGATACTTTATAGATCATTAAATTATGTGACCTGAAGTGACTCTCAGCACAGCACATTAATATCAGAACTTGTCTCTACCATTGGTTAAAGGGGGGGTTCAAACTTTTTTTAACTTCAGTTAGTGTGTAATGTTCCTGTTAACCTTACACACTAACAGAACATTACAGTCCTGTAAGCATAAACAACATCTGCAAAGTTACGATGCTCAAAGTTCAAAGCAAAGGGAGATATTTTCTTTTAAAGAATTTGCTTTTTAAGGACTACAAACAAATGGCTAGTAGGGACTACAATTCCTCCCGGGTTAATGACATCACCAACCCTAATATTTACATAAACCCGGGAGCGCGATTTATAGATTATCATGACAGAATATGCTAATCAATGACTAGGAGATAACTACACATCAGCTACATAAATTCACCAACTAACCATTCAGAAATGTTGCCTACATGTTGCCACTTCTTCTTGAGTCGCTCCATCTTTGTCTGACTACGATTTGAACATAAAAGGCTATAATTTTTTTATATTTTCAGAACACAAGCTGTTGAAGCTCCGCCCTCTGTGCCGGGAGCAGCAGCTCATTTGCATTTAAAGGGACAGACACAAAAACGGTGCGTTTTTGCTCACCTTCAAAAAGTGAAAATTTTAACATGCTATATAAAAATATCTGTGGGGTATTTTGAGCTAAAACTTCACATACACACTCTGGGGACATCAGAGACTTATTTTACATCTTGTGAAAAGGGCATTATACCACCCTTTTAAATGAGCAACTATTATCTATTACTATTACTATTATTATTTATCGTTTTTGACTAAGTAACGATTATTCACTATTATTATTCACTGAAATTTCACAAAAATTCAGTTCAGGTACTCATGCTTTTTTTTCTTTTTGCTGTAAAATCTTATTTATAAAGTAAACGTGAGAATAACTTCTACAGTATATTGTTTGTTATATTTCAAGATGAACATTTACTGGACTGAAGTAACTTTTAGAATTTTTTAAAGGTTTACTTGATTATCCATGAATCTTTTATTTTTTTATTCATGTTAAAATGTAAGTATCAAATTCATCAGGCTTTTGAGTAACGTTTATTTGTTCATCTCTCAATCATTATTGTATTGCATTGCATTATATGTCCCCCCCCCACACACACACACAATACAAATTACAGAGCTTTGATCATAAAATTGCATACGTTTGCTCTGTTTGGGCTTCTTAATAAAAAGTGTAAGAGGTGTTTTTACCCCTCGAGTGTGAGCTCAAAATTCTCACTATATCATAATTTCCATTCTGTCCTTTCCATTCTGTGTAACCAGTGGCATAGATTTATTTATTTATTTTATTTTATTTTTTGCCATTTACTGCTACAATAATGCACATCTTATATATTCTGTGTAGGCTTATGATGTTTTGATATCATGCATATATAACAGCTATGACTGAGTGTTTTGCAGTTGTATTAATGACCACAAGGAGATGTTATTAAACAAGGATGTCAGTGAGAGGAACTGCTGTCTCATACAAGAGAATGCACACCCATAAAAGTTTAGTCATGAACGACCTCCAAAATCTCGTGTTTTGGGGAATGGTGAAATTTTGTTTAAAAAATAATTTAGTGCATGTACTTCAAAATTTTATTTGTAAATTTATGGTACTTACACACCACAGCTTTTGGTTCACACCCAAGACTGTTTGTCGTCAGATTTTAATTTGTTCTGTTGGTGTTCTTTGAGGTTCATGTGCAAGTCAATCACAATTGATGATATCATTTGCATATTTCACACTCCTGGTCTCTTATTTAGTACTGAACTTAATTGAAACAACTAACTTGAGCTGGATATGACCCTTTTATCTTCTGTAGAGCTGCTTTACAGCTTAAATTTGTTCCATAATTGATACATTTTATAACATTAACACTGTTATTTTCTTGTCTGAATAATGTGAAGGTGCTTTGAAACAATCCGTATTGTATAAAGTGCTTTATAGGCTAAATAAATGTGACTTGACTGCACTTCTTATAGATATTTAACTCTGAATAAATTGCTTTTGCATTTTTTTTATCTCTTGCTATACATCCGCAGCAGACAAATACAAGCCAGTTTTGAAATGGAGCCAGTTATTTATTTTAATTTAAATTTTCCTCAAAATGCACTTACTCATAATATAACTTCCATATATGAAGTCCATGGTTACATTCATCATAATTCAAATGTATTTTTCTTCTCTCTCTTTCAGGAGCTTGGTGTAGAGATTCCCCGTTGAGGTGGTATCTCTTCGCGATGCCAAGATGGCAAGCCTGGTCCCTCGCACAGGCTCATACACGTTACGCAAATTCACCCCAGAGTCGCTGGCGGAGATCGACAGGCTCATCCAGGAGAGGAGCACCAGGGAGGAAGGAGACGGGGTTGAGGAGGAACTACTGGCACCGAGCAATGATCTGGAGGCAGGAAAGTGTCTACCCATGATCTATGGTGAACCACCAAAGGATCTCCTCAACACGCCTCTGGAGGATCTAGACCCCTTCTATAAAGCACAGAAAGTCAGTCTCACACCCATAAATGTTAAATAGATTGCCCTTATTTTAAACCTAAACCTGTGTTCATCTGGGGTGGGCGATATGACCAAAATCTTATATCACGGTATGAGTATAACGATATATATCACAATATAGTTATTTTTGCTTTAAATAAGGTTTTATGATATCAAAAAAAAAATTATACCATTGAAATTTCATAATTCTTGTCACCATATTCAATATCACAAAAAACTAATACTAGCCTAAGTAAAAAAACAACAAAAAACCTCAAGTTTACTGAAGACAAGTAAACTGTCGCGCTCTGCCAAGTGGTGTGTGAAAGAGCATGATGAAGACGATTAATGCTGAAAAGGCTTTAATAACGGAAAACTCACGAAACCAAACTCAATGATAGCATAAACGAGAACCAACAAGACTGAAACAAAGAGAACAAGTCCGACAGCAACAGCTGAAAACAATCACTAATCAAATTAAAAAACATGGTGACAAATGAACAAAATAACCCAGGCCGGGCGACGGTGAAAACAGAATGAACACATTGAACTGTTAAACAGTGATAAAGAAAGAACAAAGAATCTAATAACTAGCATAGAGGAATACAAACTACAAAGACTAATGAAATAGACCTACCTGGAAAATTTGAAGCACTAGAAATAAGAAATACTACATAAATTGTATAAAGTAATCAAATGTATAAAAAACACAGTTTACTGTGTAAATTAAATATACATTTATTCTTATTAACGTTACAAAAGTGATTCTTTGAAGAGCAGAGATTTTCTCTTTTTTGTTGTTTGATTAACATTAATAACAACAGCAGAAACATTTGGATGCTGTCACTTTAAGACCAACTGGACAGATCCATTATATTCATGCGTTTTCTCTCTCAACTGTTTATGTTCACTTAAGACATAAATGACTGTGTTTACCTGCAAAGACATGGTCATGTTGACACATAAGTATGTGTATTTACCAGTTCAATCCCAATTAGTCTGCAAAAAGCACTCAGTGTTTTTTTAATGCATTATTTAGCATCACAACTCACATGACATAGAATTCTCTGAGTGTAATATGCTTACATTTTGAAGTCACCATCTGGAAAGTTTGTAATACAGTCTTGTAAAGGCGGTTTACTTGCATTGCCAGGTTATTGATTTGCATGTAAACCGGTAAATAGGGTTATTTCAAAAAACACATTTTTGGTAATTAGTGTAAATGTGCTCCGAGATAATAGTCCAAAATCTCTATCGGTTGACAAATTCCTACCGGTTAATCATGTCTACCGGTATATTGCTCACCCCTAGTGTCTATAAATGTTTTTCAACTTGCCTTTGTGTTAACCTCTTTCTCATTTGCAGACGTTTATTGTCATAAGCAAGGGAAACACAATCTACAGGTTTGCAGCTGAACCAGCATTGTTTTGTATCAGTCCTTTTAGTCCTGTCAGAAGAGGAGCCATCAAGATTCTTATACATTCATATCCTTCGCAAGCCATCATTTTGATAACAATCATATTTTTTTGTAATGGTTATCATGATTGATACAGTAATGAGTTGTTTGTCATATTTACCTTGACTGTGCTTCAAATATTTTAGTTTGTTCATCATGATCACCATCCTGTCCAACTGCGTGTTCATGACAATGAGTAACCCTCCAGCCTGGAGTAAAACAGTCGAGTAAGAGTTGCCTTGTGTGAACACACTCATTTTTAGTGGCAATGACTTTGTTGAATCTCTTGAGTACTAGCAGAATTCTCAAATAATTTTGAAAGATGAAAAGATTAGACGATGAACACATTTCTTGCTGGTTTTATTTATTTATATAATTTCTTTTAATATTTGTATCCCAAAAATGTTGTATACTTGTGTACAAAATGTTGATTTAATTCAGTATTAATACTAGTATTATATAATTGTGACTCTGAAGCACCTTCTTATAATAATTAATTAATTCACAAGAAACATATTCATTTCTGTTCATTTATTTATTATTGTAGGTATGTTTTTACTGGTATCTATACCTTTGAAGCAACAATCAAAGTTTTGTCACGAGGCTTCTGCGTGGGACCTTTCACATTCCTTCGTGATCCATGGAACTGGCTTGATTTCATGGTGATTAGCATGGCGTGAGTATTTCAATACACACACATACACACACATATATAGGCCTATGATTGAAATACACACACATACACGCACGCACACACACGCACACACACACACACACACAACTGATATTAAGAACGTTTCTTTGATCTAATGTTTTGCAATGAATCTTTCAGGCACCTTCTCAGTGACTGTCAGCTAATGCTTCCACTTGGCCACATTGGTTGACAGTTCTAAATATAAAACATATAAAAACCAATCACTTTCCACTGCCAGGAACAGCTAACACAAAGAAAAGATTGGAGGAATAATCTCTTTGAATCTTGAAGTTGTCATTATAAACCACTACAACTTTCTTTATACTAATATTTCTTTATACTGTGGAATACAAAATATGGGTGGCACTTCATTTTACAGTCCTGTTTCACATGTACATACTATGTACTTATTATAGCAATTACAATAACTGGGTTATAACTAGGTACTAACCCTGAACCTATCAGTAAACCTAACCTTAACCCAGTCACCTTATATTATATTACCAGTGCTTTCTTTGGTAACCACACTGTAAGTATACGTTCTGTAAAATAATGTTTAACCAAAATATGAGATGCTGAAGCCTGTTGATTGCTTTTTTCTATAAAAAAAAAAAAAAAAACTTTATTTTAAGGTGACGTAGTTAGTTACATTGTACTTACTCAAATAAGTACTGAATAATATTAAGTTACTATAAAGTTACGGTTAGGGTTTGGTTTAGGGTTAGTTACTTGTAATTATGCATAATTTACTGTTATTACTATAGTAAGTGCATGTAGTAACGTGTAAATACGTCACCTAAAATAAAGTGTTACTAAAGTGGACTGCAAAAGGATGCAAAAGCACCATATAAATATCAATATTAAAAGTGGGTCATGTTTTCTTTATTTCAATCATATTGTAGCTGGTGTTGTCTGTTGTGCCTATTTGACACTGATTTGTGGTTTGATTGTTTCTAGGTACGTCACAGAGTTTGTAGACCTTGGTAATGTGTCAGCACTGAGGACGTTTCGTGTTCTTCGAGCTCTCAAAACAATCACAGTTATCCCTGGTATGTAATAATTGTATGTAATGCTACAGTTCTTTAAAAGGCACACACAAATGGAAAAGCACGAAACCACACAAGCACAAATGTTTTCAATGGTATTTTCACGTTTGCATGTTTTTTTTTCCCACCCTATGTCTGAAAAATGCATACACCAAAAAAGAATTGTTAATTTGTTTCAATCTCTCCTTGTACTTTCCGCTCAGGTTTGAAAACCATTGTCGGGGCTTTGATTCAGTCAGTCAAGAAGATGGTTGACGTAATGATTTTGACCGTCTTTGCACTGGCTGTATTTGCCCTCATTGGCCTGCAGCTGTTCATGGGAAATCTACGTCATAAGTGCATCCGTTGGCCCATTCCCAACAGCACCATCTTTGATGTCGACAACTCCACCATGTTCAATGACACCATCCTCAACGTCACAGATACTTTCGATTTCAAAGCATACATAGACAATGAAGGTGAATGCAGGTCAAGGTTATTAAATATTTCCAATTTTAACTCAGCTATGTCATCACATAGTTAGTGCTACAATTAGTACTAGCATTACTTGTAATTCCAGGACAATAATAATGATAATAATCTTTATTATCATGGTTTTGGCATGCATTTTTTACAGCCGTGTTGTGCTGTTTTTATTGGAATTTGAGCTGTTTTGTGACAAAATGTGTGAAATATTAGTTAAATATAATGATTCTTTTTGCAAGTCAGTTTTTTTTTTTTTATCCTACAATGAAAATGTAAATGTATTGTCTGCTATAAACTTTAAGTGCGTTCAAGTCCTCCTGGTAAGTTTGTATTTACGAGTTGGGAAGTCGTGTTTACGACATCAGGTGCGTTCAAGATATACTTTCATCAGAGCAAGGTGGCGGTGTACCTTCTCTTAATTAACTACACAAAAATGCAGCAAGGTTGATTGTCAATACAAGATCTTCACCAAAAAATGATGCACTTCTTGATGGAAATAACATCACAACAGTCAAGCACTCTGAGGCCTAAATAAAATCCCGAGCTTCCCACTCGTATTTTCGACTTTGTGGTGGTGTTCATGTGCATTCAACTCGTAAATACGATCTATTCGACATGACTTGAGCGTACCATTTGTCTAATAAAATTGGTATACTTGTTTTACTTTTCAGAAAACCAATACTTTCTGGAAGAAAGTTTAGATGCTTTAATATGTGGTAACAGCTCTGATGCTGGGTAAGTTTGCTTTCATTCCTATTTAGCGGTAATTAAAAATACTTGTAATTTAATATAGGCTGTCTATAATATCAAGTGCTTTTCATTAATTTCTGATAGCAAATTGTAATGCCACATAAAGGCAATACAGATTTTTGTATGAAAAGATAAAGATGAATGACATTTGTTGTCTGGTGTTTTTATAGGAGGTGCCCAGAAGGATACACTTGTATGAAGGCTGGGCGAAACCCAAATTATGGCTACACCAGCTATGACAACTTTGGCTGGGCCTTTCTCGCCCTCTTCAGAGTCATGACGCAGGACTATTGGGAGAATCTCTTCCAGTTGGTCTGTTAACTACAGTAGTTGTTTCTATGTGTGTTCATCTGCTGGAATAGCGTAAGCGAATTAAATTCCATCTTTTCCATCATGTTTAGACCCTTCGTGCTGCTGGGAAGACCTACATGATCTTCTTTGTGGTGGTCATCTTCCTGGGCTCTTTCTACCTCATCAATCTGATCTTGGCTGTGGTTGCGATGGCATACGATGAGCAGAATGCGGCCACCTTGGCTGAGGCCATTGAGAAAGAAGAGAAGTTTCAAAGATTGCTAGAGCAGCTCAGGAACCAAGAGGTCAGGTGACTACCATATGATTTCACATTCAAATATGGTTACATTATTTAAAACAGATTCAGTTGATAATATGTAATGCATATTAAAACTGCAAAACACTCATTATTTATTGATTTATATTGATACATGTCACTCTGATATGTTGTTATATAGTGGTTTATTTATATCACAAATACAGGTAGGCAGTAAAGCATCTCTGGCCAGCCAGACAACGCAAAGTCGAGGGTCAAACAGGACAGGTTCCATGCACAGTCTTGATGGTGATGATGCCATAAAGGACTGTAATGGCCGGATTGTGCCTCGCCTCATCATCAACAGAGTCTCCTCTGACAGAGAGGTGATGTAAAACTTTCAGATCAGGAGTATTTTAACAATATGTTTAGTTTTATTATTTTGGGGAATCTGTAATACTTGAGTTCTGTTAAAACCAAGTACTTTTACTCAGTTAAATTTACATTGTAAAAATAATACCAAAATAATATTTACTCTATAACAATTTCAAGTAGACTTAAAAGTACAAAATATTTGAGCTGCACGATTAATCATTAACAGATCGCAATCTCACCCATGGCATCTCATTCCTAAATGACAATGATTCACCTGTCTATTAAACCTTTGGAAAAATAACACCGGAACATTCAAACTTTTCAAACACACAATATTGTTATTTCTTTGTTACCAATATTCTTATCATCACAGAAGTCCTGAGATAAAAGTGTATAGTTCGGATAAAAACACTTATGTCTACAGAAGTGATCAAAATAGAGCAAGTTACCTTTTGAAAGTAACTTGGCACTTCAAATAACAATTATACCACCAGGTGGCAACAATTAACTGTTAAAAAATGTATCTGTCATTGAATCATTCATTCAAAAAAGATTCGTTCAAAAACGCTGATTTATCCAGTAATGAAACAACTGAAGTATTTATGAGTGACTCATAGAATCATTCATTTAAACCGAGTTTTTTAAATAATTCTGATTAATTAAACATTTTAAAAAGACTGCAGCAATTAACATTTTGTCAAAACCTCTAGTAAATTATGTTATTTTGTTATACGTTTGTCTCTGTATGACACACAAAAAAAAAACAAAAAAAAAACATGGTTCTCAATTTATCCAGAATCGTGCAGCTTTACAAAGTACATGTGTCATATGGCTTAAATTGTTTATCAATTATTTAAAAATAAATATAGTATTTTGTGACTGAAAAATGAGGGTGAGTAAATGATCACAGAACGTAAATTTTTGGGTGTGTAGTAATGTGTTTTTGTAATAACCATCGCTGTTACGGTTCATGATTAATCTTGATTATTACTCTAAAAATCACTTTATTCAAATGTCAAACCATTGTATAATCATCTGCTAAAAATATTTGATCCAAATATTCAGCTAATAGGTTACAGGATATTGGTTTACTCTAACATCTGCTGTGTTGTAGAGTTTTACGGTGTCAGAACACAGAGAAAATAGTGATTTAATTGAAAATAGTAATTTTTGCATAAAAAGTACTAATATGGTAAAATCTCTTACGCCTCTTGTTTTCCAAAGTTACATTTTTCATTTTTAAGTACAATTAAACGTAGATACTATTTTACCATTACTCAAGTATTTTTTTGGTAGATATATAGAATTTTAATTTGACAATTTTTGACAGTATATGTACTTTTATGTAAGTACAATTACTCAGTACTTCTTACACCCCTGATTACTGTACTATTTATACACAACCAGTCAAAAGTTTCAACATATTGTATGGTTCATATGATCTTAATGACGTTTTGATGCATGCCATCATGCTTATTGTACAGCAATAACTGAATGGTAAATAGAAGTCTGTTTTCGAGTCATTTAGAAATTGTAAATTAGAAAATTAGAATCTCTTCACTCTAGATTTTTGAAAAAGCTTTTATTTGACATCCGTTTTGACATGCGTACTGTTTCATTTATCCTCCAGTTATCACAAGAGAAACTCACAAGAGATCCTCCTGAAGAGGATGACAGGTCCATGAGCTCCAAACACAGCATGCAGTTCCTGGACCAGCCGAAACTCTCCAAGAGAACAGCTAGTGCCATCAGTGTGCTCACGGCCACGATGGAGGGTACTAACTTGAAGAAACACCTTGAGAGTTTATTAACTGCAAATTAAAAGGATGTTCCTTCAGATACCTCATTAAGTAGCTATTGTCACTGAGGAGCATGTCTAGAAGCCTTTAGAGTTTTTCCATTTATTGTGCTTCTCCAGATGTCCCAGAATGTCAGGGCTTTATGTTGAACATCAAGTGGTGTCCAAAATGGTTTGTTATACAAAAGTAAACAAAATTGTGCTTTAAAGTTATTAATATTACCATCACTGCACAGACTCAACAAATTAATACATTTATAACCATGAAATTCATTTTTGTTTTGTTTTGTGAAGGAATGGTTTGCAAGACATTCTGTAATGATCTGGTTAAAATGTCGAAGACATGCTAAATACCCACAGGCATTTTCTATGGGCTTCATTTATAAAATGTTGCATAGAAACTGTCCTACTTTTGATCTTAAGATTATTTCTCCAATGTGCGTACATGTGATTCTGAGAACGAACGAACTCACAAAAACATGCGTACGCCTCTCTTAAAGATGTGAATCGTAAATTACTTTGAAATTGTGCGCAGCTGAATGGTTTCAGATCTCCGGCTTGTAAACGGCGCCTAATTAATGTCATTAACATATAAGATCACCAGTCAACGTCCAAATCCTTTACTTGAGAACGTAAAGGCGGCAAAAATTGCTTGGAGTTCCAGATACCTGCAGTACTCCGACTCTCTGGCACAAGGAAAAGTGCTTTGAATCTGCTTAGACACAGACGTGACATTGGTGTGGATTTTAGCGTATGCTCAGATTTTGAATTTAGAGTGTGCGTATGCTAAAATCCATACACTTTTAATAAATTAGGCCCTATGTTCTTGAATTTTAATATAAAGTGCAGTTTTCTAGATTAGTGTGCCATGGTGTGACAGAACTGTTTTAGTGTGTCTATTGTCTGGAGCTAGAAATTTATACCAAGCAAAGGTCACATTATGTGTAGAGAAAATACCTGTTAACTTAATCAGAGTGGTGCTAATCTTTGGGCTATTTCAGAGCCATGGACTGACTTTACTCTGGCAGAGCTTGTTGCTGTCACTCTTCTGGTGTTCATTCATTGCTCTTAATGCTATTGCCGCTCACTGTAAACGAAAAAACTTTTTCAATATCTCTTTCTCTATTTCTTTGTCTCCCCAGATTTTGAAGATGCTCAGAGGCCTTGTCCCCCAGGCTGGTATAAATTCGCTGATATTTTCCTTAAATGGGACTGCTGGGCTCCCTGGATCATCTTTAAGAACTGGGTTCATTTTGTTGTGATGGACCCATTTGTCGATCTAGGTATCACCATCTGCATTGTGCTCAACACACTTTTCATGGCCATGGAGCACTACCCAATGAGTCCGGATTTCGAACATGTTCTCTCAGTGGGAAACTTGGTTAGTGTTACATCAATACTTCTGGATTACTGTCAAAACTCTGTAGAAATATTTATCTTGAGAATTTACCTGGCTGAAAATCTATGCATTCTGTATGTCAGATAGAGCATATATCATAATGCATAGTTGTGTTTTGGATGCTGGTCCCTATCCTGATGTCCCCACCAGTCATCTTAACTAGCTTAACCTGGGCCATGCTGGTTGACCAGCATTTTTTTGCTGCTTGAACTAGCATGGAGCCTTAAATCAATAAGATCAGAAGATCAGATTCACTGTGAACAGAAACGGTAATAGGTTGAATGTGTGTATCTTCCCTTTCTGGGCTTGCCTGAGAAATCAGACATCTTTACAGACAGCTCTACACAAAAGCTTTCCTATTTTAGTAAAGTCATAGGTAGGCATTAGCATCAGGACAAAGCAACTGTTAATAACAGCAAAGCATGATTATCAGGTCATTCATTTTGGTCATTACTAGTATTAAAGTGATACTCTGCCCCAAAATTAAAATTCTCTCATCCTTTACTCACCCTCGTGTCATCCCATTGTTGACAGTTTGCCTGAAGCGATTGTTTATTGTTTAAAAAGTTTAAAATAGTACTGTTTTCACACACCTATCATTTCGTGGCATGAGGTTGATTAAATGATAAGATCACTTTTAATTTTTGGGTGGAGTATCCCTTTAAAGGTACACAATGTAACTTTTTTTGTTCAAAATGTATGTATATAATGAACGAGTCCATCTTGAATCCATCTTCCTGTCTTATCCTGAATGACTGTATGCCTATAATAAGTGTTAAGAGTGGGACAACAACCGTAGTACCTGCGGGACTCGTCATATACATGTAGTTTTGTTTATTAACCGCTAGAGCACCAAGAGCTACATAGTGTACCTTGAAATTGACCGTTTATGTTTCCATTCTTATCTCACAGAAGATTAAACCTTATTCTTCAAGGTATTTACAGGAATCTTCACAGCTGAAATGGTGTTCAAGCTTATTGCTTTGGACCCCTACTACTACTTCCAGGTGGGCTGGAACATTTTTGACAGCATCATTGTCACACTCAGTCTGGTAGAGTTGGGACTGGCCAATGTTCAGGGATTGTCCGTTCTCAGGTCCTTCCGTTTGGTAAGTCTGAATCTGAACCCCTCGATCTGTTTCATTATTTTATGGTTTGTGTGATTGATATCCTCTTTAACCTGTTAAAATTCATGAAATACTCATAAAAATGGTGTGTGGTTTAACTTTGTATGTAATTGTGTCTCTATGTGTATGTTTGTGCCCATCTCTGACGGATATGCTGGAAGTAGCTACGTGTCTTCAAACTCGCTAAATCTTGGCCCACCCTTAGCATGCTGATCAAGATCATCGGCAACTCAGTAGGTGCCCTGGGGAACCTAACGCTTGTCCTGGCCATCATCGTCTTCATCTTCGCCGTGGTGGGCATGCAGCTCTTTGGCAAGAGCTACAAGGACTGTGTTTGTAAGATCTCTCAGGACTGCGAGCTTCCCCGCTGGCACATGAACGACTTCTTCCACTCTTTTCTCATCGTCTTCCGGATCTTGTGTGGAGAGTGGATCGAGACCATGTGGGACTGCATGGAGGTGGCGGGAGCAAACATGTGTTTGATAGTCTTCATGATGGTCATGGTCATTGGAAACCTAGTGGTAAGTGAAGCGGAGATTGTACAAACATGATAAGAATCAATTCTGGCAGAAAATATTTGGCGAATGATCATTTAGAAGTGTTCTGTAAAAAGACAGCAGCGTATCTTTGACATTGCATGTGCAAGAAAGCTTTCAGTACAGCACTGCTCTGATATGCTACTATTTTCCTTTGCAGTGAGAGGGAACATCATTATTATTATTATTATTACATCTGCTGCCACTGCTAAGCTGTTAATCTTTATAACTGTTAGCCTGAAGCTGTCCTGATCTGAAGCTTTAGCATAGCAACCAAGCCAAACCCAAAGGATTTTCAGCACAGCTGATGGCAGTCCGGCTGTTGTTGACATTCAGGTGGCACAGCAGTTAGCATCTGATTCCTCTGTGTAACCAGGTGTTAATAAGTCATAACATTTCAACTTTCATATGTAGGGCAGCCTGTAGTGTGCAACCATTTGCTGAATTTCAATGGGAAAAATTCTTTAAATGTCTCTTAAATGAGAAATAAATGCTGAAATCAAATGTATTAAAATGAAGTGAGTTTATGCTTAAAACATGAAAAAAAAATGTCTGTCAATGGAATAGGAAACATAATCTTGTTTTCCCATTGAATTAAGTTTATTTTCTTACCCTACGGACATTTTTTTTCTTTCTTGTTTTAAGCGTAAACTCACTTTATTTTGATACATTTTGCATCTCAAGGAAAATGTATCTTGATTTAAGAATGTTTAGATATTGTACCAATAAACCAGAAAATAATACTGAGTAAAAAACCACTAAGCCTAAAGGGGGTCGCACACCGGACACGCAGCTCGGCTCATCTTTTAAATTCGAACACATTATTCTCTATGAGAGTACACACACCGGCGGCGCCTTTCGGCGTATGTCCGCGGCGGCTCAGGACCGTGTTCAAAATCCTGCTGCGCCACAGAGCGCCATTTACATAGTTTTATATTAAATTTACATGTGTGTGTCTCAAATCGTAGTTAATGTATATACGGACTTCACCCTGTGCTGCAATATACATTTAGTTTTATATTTATTTACAGAAATCAGAAAATTGCTGATGTTATCGGATTTTCAGGTGAGAGTTGTCCTAGACGAGGCGCGACGCGGCGCTGAGCTGCGCGTCCGGTGTGCGGCCCTTAAGGCTGTGTCCCCTATACCCTTAAACAGGGCACTATTTGAGGGGACAGCCATTTGTAATGGTGTCCGAAACTATAGTGAATGTTATCGAGTGCACTCACTCAATCCCATAATGCACCACAGCTGAATCATCCATCCATTTTGCAAGCGCTGCTCCAATGTGGTTACAACAATATATATTACAGGTATAAATTCCTTTTTAATTGATTAATAAAGTGTTTAATTAAGGTTTATACATGATAGTTTCCATGTCTGCATTTAAGTCAAACACTTTTATGCCCTTCCCTCGCTAACGTTGCATGAGTGCACACTACTGGCGGAACCCTTGCAATGTGTTTAAATGGAACGCCCTTAAGCCCTTGATCACTTGGAATCCGCAATGGAGCTGATTTACAGTTTTTTCCCCCTTTTTTTCCTTTTACGCACCATTCTATAGGCCTGTGTGTATGCTTGGGCTGTTGGAGACAATATAAAAAATTACACAAACGAAAATGATAACAGTACAATAAACTAAAACTGTGTAAAACTTAAGGTAGCTAGAAGTATTATGCAGTTATCAAAATAACCCCAATATCATACACTAGAGTTGTGTGGGCTGGAGAAAATTAAACGCGATCTGCTGTGATGTCAAAATCGTGTTTGTGTTGTTGTCTATGAATCTGCCTGTATAGTGTACATATTGAGTTGACTCGCTCCTTTGGTCAAAATCGAGGGGTTGAGGGGATGTTCAAAATAAACTTCAAAATGTTGGCAGGGATTCCCCCAAGGGGAAGTGCTTAAGGAAGTTTGCAAGTGTATGTCTAAAAGTGGAGTTAGATGCAGCCCTAACCAGAGTTCAAGATAAATCTTCTCATTACTACTGGAGCTGCCAGTTTCAAATGATTATTAAACAGAATTACAGCAAGCACAAACTATGCAAAAGCGGCAGCCCTTCCAGCGCACTCAGTGTCTGAATCCGCTCGCTCGTTTTCATTCACTCCTTCAAGTGGACTATAGTAATAGAGTAATGTAGGAAAAAGTGAATGAGAGTATAGGGGATGTTTTTTAACACAACTCAAGACTGTGAGCATTAATTACAAAATGAAAGACATGAACACTTGAACAAAACCCAATGTTACACATACATGCTGACGTCACAGTATGGTATATTTTAAACTATATCTGCATACATACAGTACATTCTCATAAAGCGATTCATACTATAAAGCTAATCTGCTTGATTGCTTGCGTCGTCGCAAAATGTAAACTAAATTATCGCCCAGCTCTACATTTACATGACACTTATTCATTTAACAGACACTTTTATCCACAATAACAATCAAAGAGGACAAACAATCAAAGCAATTTATCCAACAAAAGGGCAACAATAGAATAAGTGCTGAGATAGGCTAATTCTCTCTTAGTTTAGCACAGTGCATGCAGCAAGGATTTTTTTAAGGTGAAGGTACTGTAGTGTGTTCGTTTTATTGGGTCAAGTGTTCACGAAAGAGATGTCTTTAGCGGTTTCTTGAGAATGACTAAAGACACCGCTGCTCTGGTGGAAGTCGGCTAATTGCAAAGCGGCTTCGAATCAATGTATGTTGTGAAAAGCTCTATACCAATAAATTTGACTTGACTTGGCTTTTTAAGTGAAAACTAGCCTGCTAACTTCATGTGTTGTTACAGAAGAAGGAGATTCAGATGAGCTGCTAGCAGCTGTGCACATAATTACCATATTGGAGCTGCTGACTGAATACACTTCCTCTCAGGTTATACATAGAGAGAAAAGGAAATGGCCTGTCTTAGCGAGCTTGCAAAACTAACACAACCCATGGCTAACATACATTTCAGACACACACGCACACACACACACACACTCTTCTCGTATTTACCCTCTACTGCACTTGTCTTCTGGACAAACAGGCATTGCAAGCCACAGCTACATGTTTGGTGCTGTCCTCTATTTACATAGTATGACTGGAGCCAGCAAACACCGGTTTTGATCTTGGCTGTGTGCTAAGACCCAGCTCAAGTGAATGTCTTGGCGCACAAGAAACAAACATGGACAGCTAAGAAACGCAGCGATAGAAGCTGAAGATCCATGTCGCAGCTCCCTGTTCTGATATAAGGTCATTGAAAGGAGAGGAAAACAATGCTAAATGCAAATAAGAAAAAGCAGCTGACAATATACAACAGTTCAAAAGTTTGGGGATGATGAGATAAAAATAAAAAATAAATTCTCATGAAACATTTCTTATTATGATCAAAGTTTAAAACAGTTGAGCTGCTTAATATTTTTTTGGAAACCGACACATTTTTCCCCCCAGAATTATTTGATTAATAGAAAGTTCAAAAGAACAGCATTTATTTGAAACAGAAATCTTTTGCAACATTAGGAATATCTTTACTGTCACTTTTGATCAATTTAATGAATTCTTGCTGAATAAAATGACTACTTTCTTTAAAAAAAATCTTACTGACCCATAACTTTTAAATGGCAGTATTAGTTGCAAATTTAGGGTGTGTTCACACTGGCTTGTTTGGTTCGATTAAAACGAACCCTGGTGCGATTGCTCTGGTAGTGCAGTTTATTTGAATAAGTGTGAACGCTGCCTTGTGCGCACCAACCATGAGTCCGCTGAAAAGATGGGTCTCGTTCCGCTTCCAAATGAACTCTGGTGTGAATGAAATATGAATGTAACCCAGACCAAAGACATGCAATCAGACCAAAAATGGGACATGATGTCACAAGATGCAACCCTAAAAAGGACAGAATGCCTCAAGCACACCAGTTTTTTCTTGTCATAGTCGTGATGTTGCCCGTCACAGTTCGGTTAGCCCAGCACACAGCATTGTTTTGGATGTGCTTCAAACTTTACTGTATTTTGGCAAAAATATTGTTAGATGCCAATGGGAACAGACAGAGGGACATACCCTAATCCTAAATGTAAATTCCAATGTTAAATTTGAATAACTTTTTTGTATTCTTTTTAATGAGGAAAAACCAGAGGGTCCTGAAGCAAAATCGGCAGAATACTCCACATGATGGAGTGCAAACAAATCATAGAGCGTTGAGAACTGGCTTGAGTTGCATCTGCACTCCAAGTTTAGTGGGCTGGATGAAAAAGGTTTGCTAGAGGAGGGTAACACGGGAAACCAAATATCAGTGGCCTCATTTGGCATGTAACTCTGATGTGCAATGTGAAAATCACAGCACCTGCTTCTACTGGTGTGTTTCTCAGGAAGCTTGACGTATTTCATACATTAGGCTGATATGTTGTCAAATGGTCTGGGCATTTTGCACTAGGTGACTGAGTGCCAAATAATGTGTGCTCAGTATTAATATAGTATCATGACACTATTATGATTAATATAGTATTAAGTAACTTGACTAAGCAAATATAGGTAGTGGAATAGGTAATATTACAAAATAAACCATACTGTGACATCAGAAAAAACTGATGGGCTTAAAATTATATGACTTAATTCTCATAAAATAAGCCTGACAACTTTTTTTCTTGGAATTATGTTTTCTTATGCCTGGTTTTGATGCTTTTCGTATGTTCATATGAACCCAGATTTGTTGATCATAGATGAACCAACGACATTCTGCCTCTATACCCGTCTGATCTCTCTTATTTTATTTATATTTCTCAGCCTGTGTAAATCAGAACAGCCATGGCTGCTGTAATTATGTGCTATATCTAGTGTGCTTAGATCCTAAAGATAGCATCCCTGCCTCAGGCTTCCAGACAAGATAATATTTAATGAAACTCCATTACAACAGAGCCTACCTAAACCTGATAAACCTGGCTGTGTATAACTTGGAAACCAACTATATCAGACTGCAGGTAAATGTGGCCCAAATCTGATTTTTGTTTTTCTCATATATTTGACTCTGTGCTGGGTTTTTGTGTGTGTGTGTGTGTGTGTGTGTGTGTGTGTGTGTGTGTGTGTGTGTGTGTGTGTGTGTGTGTGTGTGTGTGTGTGTGTGTGTGTGTGTGTGTGTGTGTGTGTGTGTGTGTGTGTGTGTGTGTGTGTGTGTGTGTGTGAACAGCACAAAACACATGGAATCTGATCTTTTCGATTCTGATTTGGACCACTTCCATATGTGGTACTAAATCCAAGACAGTTGTAATCGAAATTATTCAACCCCCATTGCAAATCAGGTTTATTAGCAAAACTTACAGACTTTCAGCTGTTTGCAATGATGAAATCAAACAAAAGTAATTGAAATACCTCGACACAACAGATGTTTCAAGTGGTTTCCGCAAATTCAACTTCTGCAGTCTCAAAATTAGTCAACTAAACATGGCAAGCATCTTTAGTCAACTTTAAATAGGGCACTATTTGAGGGAACAGCCATTTGGGTGTCTGAAACCATTGTGGACATTATTGAGTGCACTTATTCAATCTCACAGTCAATCTCACTACTGGAACTGTGTTCTAGAAATAAATTTGATATTGATATGAGGGTAGGCTGGTATAGATTCAGAGGCATAAGGTACAGTAAGTATTACATACAACAATGCAACGACAATGCAACAATAATAAAACAATGCATTGACATTTACTTTTTACTTTTGATACTTGAGTACTTTTAAAAACTAGTACTTCTGTACTTTTACTTAAGTAAAAATCGGTCTTTACAACTTTTACTTGTAACAGAGTAATATTTGACAAGTAGTATCTGTACTTTCACTCAAGTAAGGAAGTTGTGTACTTTGTCCACCTCTGCTTGCATCGTATGCATTTTATCAGGTGTGTGACTGTGAACCCCTTGATCTTGGTATTGTTAGCACCACGCTCCACTAGCTGCAGGAACGTCTTCTATCTATCTAATATCCTGCCAAGCTCATTCTTACCTGTACTTCTCAGGTGCTGAATCTGTTCCTGGCCCTGCTGCTCAGCTCCTTCAGTGGGGATAACCTGTCTGCAGGTGATGACGATGGTGAGATGAACAACCTTCAGATCGCCATTGGTCGCATCACCAGGGGTATAGATTGGCTCAAAGCCTTCGTCGCCAGTATGGTGGGACAGATTCTAGGAAAGAAATCTCCTGACAATAATGAGGAAGTAGTGGAAGGAGACATAGAACAATATGCTTTAAACCACCTGGATGAGGGAAAAATGGCAGATGGCCTGACCAACTCTTTGCCTCCGACACTGATTGTGCCCATTGCTCGTTTTGAGTCCGATGTTGAAGAGGACTCCGAGGAATCTTCTGATGAGGAGGACAGAAAGGTAAGGGGTCAGAACTTAGCAATCAACTCCACCTCACTCTATAGAATAGTGTACACTGTGGAGGAATCTCACAAATCCTAGATGCTAGATAAGCCTTTACAAATTATCGTGAAGAAATTATTTAGAAATTATTACAAATTTACTTGCCTTGAAAAGTATTGAGTTTTAAAGGGATAGTTCACCCAAAAATGAAAATTCTGTCAGTAATTACTCACCCTCATGTTGTTCCAACCCCGTAAGACTTTCGTTCATCTTCTGAACACAAATTAAGATATTTTTGATGAAATCTGAGAGCTGGCTCACTCCTCTATAGGCTGCTTGGTGATTGCATCTGCCGGCCCAGTAAAGTTAGTAAAGACATTGTTAAAATAGTCCAGGTGACTACAGTGGCTATTTAATATTATTCAACAAATTAATTTAATTTCATGACGTTTATTTAATTTGTATTGCTAGAAATTAAAAGCACATCTCACACTGTTCCCTTCAGTTTTGTTGTTCGCTCTCTCTCATTTCTTTACGTCTTTTGCTGCACAGGCCTCTCTTAATGATGACGACTCTTCGGTTTGTAGCACAGTGGACTACCGACCTCCAGAACCTGAGCCTGAGCCCGAAGAGGAAGAAGAACCTGAGCCTGAAGAGCCAGAGTCCTGTTTCACAGAGGGTAAGCATGCATGCTTCATTTTTCTCACTTTTTATTACCAGTACTCATAATGAATATTAATGTTCAAGGCACCACTTCAAGGTTCTTCAAGGTCATAATGTTTTTCTCTTTTTACCTAGGTTGTGTTAAGCGATGTACATGTTTGAGTGTAGACATCTCCGAAGGATGGGGGAAAAAGTGGTGGAACCTGCGAAGAACATGCTTCACCATCGTTGAGCATGACTACTTTGAGACCTTCATCATCTTTATGATCCTCCTCAGCAGTGGAGCACTGGTATGTCTGTCAATGCTTATGTTATTAATGCGAAATGAAATCCTTTAAATCCAAGGTGCTAAAAGTGCTTGAATTTGACTTTTTGAAATTTAAGTCCTGGAAAACCCTTGAAAACAGCCATATTTATGAAAAGGGACCTCAAAAAGTGCTTGAATTATTGAAAGACAATGTGAAATTAGTGTTTAATTTTATCGATAAACGAATCTTCTCATGCCAAATTAACGCTGCAGCCCATCTGATATATAGCCAATCGCATGGCTATGAGCATGAAATTGCTCATATAAATATCCAAGTATATGATACAACTTTCATTCTTCAGGTCAATCATATATTCATGGGGGGGGAAATCTTTTTTTTTTTTTTTCATAGTATCCTTTCAATGGTCGCTGCACTTTATTTGTACCATTTTCTTTTACTATTATTTTTATTGATCTATTTACCTTTTTTAGAATTTGAAAGATAATAAAGATATTATTTGATAAGTGAGATATCTGACTGCAGCCCTTGGAAACCAAAAAAGTAGAGTTTGAAAAGTCCTTGAAAAAGCCCTTTATGAACCCTGATCCTAGCTTAATTTTATGGAAATGGGAACTTATAAATCCATTAATGCTTGTTTGATGCATCATTGTTTTCATTCTGTCAGGCTTTTGAGGATATCAACATTGAGCGCCGCAGAGTGATCAAGATCATCCTGGAGTATGCTGATAAAGTCTTCACATACATTTTCATTGTGGAGATGTTACTGAAGTGGGTGGCATACGGTTTCAAAACCTACTTCACTAATGCATGGTGCTGGCTGGACTTCCTCATTGTGGATGTGAGTTTACCTGTAAAATTTCCATCTTAACCCTTATCAGCAAATACCTGTTGGATGCTAAAGTTTGTGTGTACTGATTTGCTCACCTGTTGTTTTATTTAAGGTGTCTCTGATCAGTTTAACAGCCAATTTAATGGGCTATTCTGAGCTGGGACCAATCAAATCTCTCAGAACACTCAGGGCTCTTCGACCCCTTCGAGCTCTGTCGAGATTTGAGGGAATGAGGGTAAAGAATGACTCTCTTTTCATTAATGTGTATTTGTGTGATTCTTCAATTCTGGAATAAAGATCTAAAGTTGACCTTGATTATCCTTTAAGATAATTTTGATAGAATACTGTATGTGGTGTTAATTATTTTTAATGGCGTGTTGGGATGGTTATGACATTCTATTTTTTCAGAATTATTTGTTCAACCTTGAAAGCGAACTGAACTCTCAATCGGCTCCCTAGTTCAGTAGTCAGGACACTGATTATTGATCATTACTGATCATTTTAAGGTCTCAATCGCAAAATTCAAAATTGTCTCCCTAAAAAAAACCACCTCAGTGAAAACCACGGAGCATCAATGCTTACTATAGGTGCATCCCAATTTGCGTTCTAATGCACGCGTTCTATGTTTTTAAGTATAAATAGTTTGAGTTGTGTGTTCACACTGAAAATTCCAAAAAGAACGTGCACTTTAATTACCCGGAGGATGCACTCAATTACCGGAAAATACAAAGTGTGGAATGTTGGACACTTTATGCAGCAACTTTAATTACGTAGCGGAGGGGGAGGGGCATCAGGCCCCGATGTTGAATTACTAAATAACCTTATAAATTTCACACACTACACAGATGAATATATAGTGTTTAAGTACACAGAGTATAGGTGCATAGTGTAGAGAGTGTCAGCTAATGTTCTTTTAACTAAACGCGAAGCATAAATCACATGAGCAAACTCACTGTACATATTGTAATGACATGCAATAGATGTTTTGACAAAAACAAACAGCGTTTTAATTATATTTTAGCATAAACATATATCGCTAAACAGGTACTGAACATAATCTAGCTAACATTTATATTTAATTTATGGCTGAAATGTTGCAGGTATATGTAACAAAGTATTTATCATAATGTCATTTAAAGGTGAACTAAGTAACTTTTTTTACCTTAACTGAACAGCTTCGGAGTCATTGGAATGGTTATATTACTTATTTCGGGTTGAATGGTGGTCATTTCGCACCCCCCCCCCTGGTGCCCGTGAGCGGAAAATACGCACTTGCAACTTTGAGCCGGCGGGCCGCCGGCCGCTGCGTCAGGAAGTCTCGCGTGATATCAGGTCTCGCGATGTAAACAATTGCTTTACGGCCAAAAGAAATCTGCTAAAATGCTGTCATTATTGCGCTCCCTCACGCTGTCCGAACCCGAATGAAGAAGACGTTTTAAAGAATGTCCCATCTGCTTTGATGTCGTTGATCTACTAGTCTCTGGTGTCTGAGAATCAACAACGAGTTTTTACAACAGTGTTGTCAAATATCTATTCCGAAGCTGTGGGGGGAGCTCTAGAGAGAAACCTGCGAGCAAAAAGCGAGAATACAGCGAAGAAATCCCGAAGCTACTGAGTGCTGCTTTAAATAACATAAAATAATTTGGGCTGTCAAAATTAACATGATTAACGCAGCATTTCTTTCCGTCTGTCACAATTATGTTCTGTTTAGTTGTTTCTGTCATGTCTGTATTAGTTCTCATTAGTTGTTATGGTGTCTGATTAGTTCATCTCTGTCCAGCCGTTCCTGTTTAGTGTCCTTGTTTACTATGTGTATTTATACTCCGCGTTCTGTTCAGTCCTCATCGGTTATTGTTTGTGTTGAACGTGAATGTGAATGTTCCTCTGAGTTTGCTAATTCATCATCATCTCCTTTGTCGTACGCTTTCTACAGCCACCTATCCGTGACACCGTCATCCTTTAGCTATAGCATTACATTATATAATCACGCTCTTATTAAAACATGACAATACAAGACGGTATTGGCACGCTGTCTGTGAATCAGAATCTCCTGTCTGTGTGACAGACAAACACACACACACACACACGACACATGCACACAGAAATCTGCGTCAGACATTGAGTTTTCTTTCACACTTCAAGGGACAAAAACACACAAAATGATGCCAAAAAGCCAGTTTTGTCCAGTATCCTTGTAAGCACAGTCTTAAGTTAGTTAAATACATTCTTAAATGAACATAGAGTTATGAAAATGGGATGAGTGTCAGATCAGTGTCATGTGCGGCAGTAAAATAATAATAACCCAATAAACCTGCTGCTGTCTGTCATTAATATTACAATAAAAGAACAAAAGAAAAAGAGAAAATCATCTTGACTTAATTACTTGAGTAGCTTTAACAAAAATGAATCCTTATTTAATTTATCATTTATGCAGCGAAAACTGGGAAGTGTTTGGTAACTATTCAATTCCTGTATATTTCCTACCTGTTAGATTAACTATTTAAAATATTTTGTCTTTGTTTGTTTTTATTTGGAGATTGATCGTGAAATTCTTACAAATAAACATATATTAAAAACTTTAATGTTAGGTGCAAAAGACGTGCGATTAATTAGTAATTTTGTTTAATCGATTAACAGCACTAAAACAAATTCAGAAAAATATCAGTTCTGCTGTTGTTTATAAATACCAGTAGTGGTTTTGCACTAAGAGGATGTTGCCATGTCACCATCAGTGTCTCAATGTGTAGTGAGCCAGAGTCCTTACTGTCCTTGCCAATGCCCAAATTCATGTACGCAATATACTGATTCATGATGTAGGGAGCTAGGGAGCTGATTGAGACGCAAAAAGAGGAAGTTGAAAATTAAAAAATCGAGAAACCTTGCCATACTGTATTTAAGCTTTCAACAATTCTAGGAAAAGGTAATTAAAGTAATTTAAGGTAATTAAAAAAATTATTTAAAGCACGATTTGACAGAGTTTGAAGCATTTTTTATTTTAATCATCCTAAGGGTCAGAACATTTCCTCTAATTGAATTAGTATTTTTATGTTAACTTTGGAGTTGTTCTTAAAGTAATATTTATATAAATCTCTAAATCATGATTGTCTTCATACTCCATACAGGTGGTGGTGAACGCACTGGTTGGTGCAATTCCCTCCATTTTTAATGTGCTCCTGGTGTGTCTGATATTCTGGCTCATCTTCAGCATTATGGGAGTCAATCTATTTGCTGGAAAGTTCTACCACTGCATCAACACCACCACAGAGGAACGCTTTCCCATGGATGTGGTCAACAACAGGAGTGACTGCATGGCACTGATGCAGACCAATGAGGCGCGCTGGGTTAATGTCAAGGTCAACTATGACAACGTGGGTCTTGGCTACCTCTCTCTACTGCAAATCGTAAGTTTTACCATTACTTGCAGAGTTCAGTCTATTATACAGTGCACATGCAGCCATAAACAGCCATACCTGTATCATGAGGAATACAATTTTGCTTGATCTTTTGGGGGGGGAAAAGGCTTGATATACTATTAAAAAAATTAAATAAAAAATTCAGAACTTGAAAGAGTAACATAAGAATTTTTTTTTTTTAATTCCACAACTTTGTGACATTAGAAAAATATATGCATCAGTTAAAGCATATTTACAGACTGTGAATATATTTTCATGTCCTTTTCTTTTTTGCATCAGAGGACACAGAGGTAATTCAGTACAAATTCATAATGAATCAATGCGTTTAACTTGACATGCTGATATTCAGAAAATACTCTCTCCACATAGGCCACATTCAAAGGCTGGATGGATATCATGTATGCTGCAGTGGATTCTAGAGAGGTACTGTATGTGTACGACAGGCTTTCCACCTGTAACATTTACAATGCTCAGCTGCAACAAAGCAATTCTAAATGCTGTATGCATATAATGAGCTTAGTTGTGAGCTTGTGAATTGACAATAAATAGTCAACACAACTTTCTGTTATGTTGTCCTCGCTGATTGTAAAGACGAACAGTGCAATGTGCTGTCTAATTCATGGACAAATTTCTTGGTTGGAGTGAAACGAATAGCTCATCTAAATAATGAAAATTTTGCCATTATACTCGCCCACATGTCCAACCCTGTATGCTGTTAAAAAGGACGAAAATGCATACAAGAACCATAAAAGTAGTCCATACAACTTGTGCACTATAGAGTAAGTGTTCTGAAGCCATTCAATAGCTGTGTAACGAACCAACAAACATTTAACTCTTTCCCTGCCAGCGTTTTTTTTTTTTTTGCCAGCCAGCGCCAGCATTTTTTTATCATTTTCACAAAACTTTTATGGCCCCCAGAATTTTTTGTTGAAGGAATATCTAAACATGCAATATCAGAACAGAGCCTCTGCTCAAAAAAAAAAAAAAATAACATTCTAGCTTAATGCAGTCTTTTTTTTATCAACACTAGGGTAGGTTTCATTTAAAAAAAAAGCAAAATTTTGAGCAAAAAGCTGAGAAAATCGCTCTTTTGTCAAACACTACGTCTGGATCGGATTCGGGACGATGATCAAAACTTAGATGGAGTAGATCTAGTCCATCAACACCCCAAGGTGTTGACAGATTGACAGTCCTGGGTCAACATTTCATTCGGTAACGTTGGGCAGTTTAGATTTATATGCTGTTTAATGATGATCGCGTTATTTTTCACATGCATCTGCTTACATATATGCTATCGCTTGTTTCTGCTTCTTTTTCAACTTTGTTTTGATCCGGAGATTCTGTACTTTTTCTGAAGATTTGTCATAGCGCCCCCTACCGTATAACAGTGAAAACCAGGGTTCCCACGGGTCCTTGAAATCCTTGAAAGTTTGTGAATCTGAAAAAAAAAAATTCAAGGCTCTGGAAAGTTTTTGAAAATAAACATACATAGATACAGGTCCTTGAAAGTGTTTGAATTTATTTTGTGCGAGAAGTTTTCTGGAAAAAATTCCAGATTATTCCCTCAAGTCCACTAATGTGTTATTTCACCAACACTTCGTGGCCTATGCATACTAGCTTGCTTGATTTACGTTAGTTACACGCATTTTCGCGTTACGTTAAGTGTTTCCCGTTAAGTGCTTTCGCACCAAACTACAACGATGGTACATCAAAGTTTCATGCAAAAGTTAATATCAGATCATTTTAGAATACAGTATAGGATGTACCGAATATTCTCTAGTTTAATGCAAATCAGAAATACGACAAATAGAATATCTGATCTCTGAAAACTGTAACAATGTATCTTACAAGGTAACACGATGTAACCTTGCTCTCACTTGAAATGTGTCCCCACATTAAGTCCTTGAATTTGAGGATATTGGACCTGGAAAGTTCTTGAAAGGTCCTTGAATTTGCAGTTAACCAAGGTGTGGGAACCCTGGAAAACACGGAAAGCCGGAAAATTCCGTCAATGGCGGGAAGCGTTGTCTCATAAATGACAAATCAAATATGGTGCATATGGCACAGGTTGGACGTCAATAACATTATGCATTGTTGGTTCTCGTTACCAAACGTCATGACGTCAAAGTTGTGGCATTGGTTTCAGTTCTGTAGTGAAGGTTAAGAATAATAAAGTAAATAATGACTTCAAAATGACACTTTTATTGGAGCATTCATTATTTCTTTTCCATGTCAGGTAGAAGAGCAGCCATCATATGAGATCAACCTTTACATGTACCTATATTTTGTTATTTTCATCATTTTTGGCTCCTTTTTCACTCTCAACCTCTTCATTGGTGTCATCATTGACAACTTTAATCAGCAAAAGTCAAAGATAAGTATCACTTTTTTTAACTAACCTCCAAATTAATTTGTGTTGCACGTTTGAATTGTTCTTTACCAGAAAGAATAATTAATATTTGTTTCTTCTGCACTTTGGAGGGGAAGACCTTTTCATGACAGAGGAACAGAGAAAGTACTACGATGCCATGAAGAAGTTGGGTTCCAAAAAACCTGCAAAACCTATTCCTCGGCCTTCGGTATGAACCATTTTACTTACGTTCAATCTTCCATTGCTGTTTTTTTACCATTAAAACTAATTGACTGTCAGCAAAATGTTTTATTTTAATATCAGCATTAAATCTCTTTAAAAAGTTTTAAAAAACAAATCTACTATATTGCTTTTCTAACAGAATTGTATCCAGGGCATGGTGTTTGACTTCATCACAAAACAGTTCTTCGACATCTTTATCATGGTGCTTATCTGCCTCAATATGGTGACCATGATGATAGAGACAGATGACCAGAGTACTGAGAAAGAGGATATCCTGTACCTGATCAATTTGGTGTTCATCGTCATCTTCTCAGGGGAATGCGTACTTAAGATGATTGCGCTTAGACAGTACTTCTTCACTATTGGCTGGAATGTCTTTGATTTTGTTGTGGTCATCCTTTCTGTAGCAGGTAAGTGTAGAATAACCCAGGCTCGTTGGAAAAACATGCCTGTGGCAACATTCCTGCAAAATAACATTATGTTGCTTCTTGCACATTTCGCAGCACATTCGAAGTGAAATTTCAACCAAGTGGCGCTAACAGTAACACCACGTTCAGTTTTATACAAAATAGATGAACGTGAATCTGGAATTTTTTTCTTACGTTGGTTGTTGCATGTTTTCTGAAATTAAATGTCTAGTTAGTGGCGCTAAAAGTTTAATGATCTATCATGTTTGAAAATAATGTAGCACCTTCACTAAATGTACCCTAAACCTAACCAAGAGTGTGAGCAAAAGCAAACGGGACAAATACTTATTTTCTGACTTAACCAAGACATTTGGCTTGTTCCTACATGTCTTTGAGCTTTTTTATTGTATCTCATGTTTCATAGGACTTGTACCAGGTGAGCTACCGGGCAAGTTTACTATGTCAGAAAAGCCATACATATGGAGCTAGTTATGTGATGCAAGTGTCAAAATCGATAAGTGTACATATCATGCACTATGGAAAGTGTTTTGAGGTCTTAACATAGTATTACGCAAGGAACCTCGTGAAAAGTCTATTAATCAATAATCTGCTCCATAATCATAATTTGTGTGAAAATGAATCAAATTTGTTGGTGTTCTACTGCCGCTATTGTTTGTTTCAACCAAAACTTGCATTAAAATGTATGTATACTGTAGGTATTTGTATTTTTGGAGTTCTGCAAAAGTGTAGATTTGTGATAAGTGATTGAACATCATGCCATTATAATTTTGCTGAGTTTTTTTTTATATAGAATATCTAAGCATTGATCATACTGATTTTAATAAACTAGATACTAACCGTTCTGTAAGTGCTCCTATGTGTATACTGTCCTTCTGTAACTGCGGTAAATTGTTTATAATAACCCATATTTCTTCTTTCCCAAGGTCTGATGTTATCGGACATCATTGAGAAGTACTTTGTGTCTCCCACCTTGTTCCGTGTCATCCGACTTGCTAGGATCGGCCGCGTGCTACGTCTCATCAGAGGTGCGAAAGGCATTAGGACTCTTTTGTTTGCCTTGATGATGTCACTTCCTGCCCTCTTCAACATTGGACTCCTTCTGTTCCTCATCATGTTCATCTTCTCAATTTTTGGCATGTCTAACTTTGCCTATGTGAAAAAGCAGGCAGGCATCGATGACATCTTCAACTTTGAAACATTTGGCGGTAGCATCATCTGTCTGTTTGAGATCACAACTTCGGCAGGCTGGGATGGGCTTCTGCTGCCTATTATGAACAGCGGCCCTCCAGATTGTGACCCTGACATAGAGAACCCTGGTACAGACGTTCGGGGTAACTGTGGGAATCCTGGCATGGGCATCATGTTTTTCTGCAGTTACATAATCATGTCGTTCCTGGTGGTTGTGAACATGTACATTGCCATCATTCTTGAGAACTTCAATGTTGCTCAAGAGGAGAGTGGAGACCCACTCTGCGAGGATGACTTTACGATGTTCGACGAGACATGGGAAAAGTTTGACGTTGATGCTACACAGTTCATCGAATACAACCGCTTGTTTGACTTTGTCGATACCTTGCAGGAACCTCTGCGAATTGCCAAACCTAACCGCCTCAAACTAATCACCATGGATCTGCCCATTGTAAGCGGAGACAAAATCCACTGTCTGGATATTCTTCTGGCAGTTACCCGTGAGGTTCTTGGCGACACCATCGAGATGACTGCCATGCAGAAGAGCATTGAAGCCAAGTTCATAATGAACAACCCCACATCTGCCTCATTTGAGCCAATCACTACCACTCTCAGGAGGAAGGAGGAAGAGCGAGCAGCCATTGCGGTTCAACGAACATACCGTAGACATCTCCTCAAACGTGCTATCCGCCATGCCTGCTTTATGCGTCGCTCAAAGAGAAAAGTTAGTAGTCAGGGCGATGAAGAACCTCCTGAAACCCAAGGGCTAATTGCCAGGAAAATGGATGCCTTGTATGGTAGCAACCCAGAACTTGCCATGGCTCTTGAGTTGCAGGCTAGGCCTATGCCGTCTAATGGACCGCCACCTGAGCCCACCTCGGTCCTGCAGCATGGAGCATCAGTGACCTACCCTCGACCGCAGGGACAACTCATAATCCCAGTGGAGTGCACAAGGGAGATGATCCTCCGATCTGCACCCACAATGCATGGCCTGTGCAGTTCAGAGAATGCAACATTAAAAGAGACAATAGTATAACTGGCAGCCAATGTCTTTGGACTATGGACTTAGATAACCCTTGGGTGTAAAATCGAGTATCACCTGCACGCACTGAACAACAGATGCTCCAAAAATGCCCGGCTTAAAGGATTACACAGGACTGCTATGATGTGACATTGGAATGCCATTTATTGGGAGTACTGTTTTTTTATTATTTACATTTTTTATCTTATTTGTTCCCAATTAGAAATGTCCCAGTATATGTCATTACTTAGCCAAGTTGTTTTGCCCTTGTATTCGTTTACAGTTGAGCAGTTAGAGCCATTTCCACTTTATGATGTTTTATTAAAGAAAGTTCGGGAGGAACACGTTCAAATTGCCTGTCTAATCAGTACGAGAGCATATATATATACATAGCTACATAGCCGACTCACCTATGTTCCTATGTACCCTCCATCCCGCCACCACCCTGTCTCCTCACACTTGCCTGGTTAACCAGAGATACAGGGGTACTCTGGGTTCGGGCCAAATTCAGAGCTCGGAGCCCATCCCTCGGAGAGCACGCCAAATACGCATACTTTTTTCTCTGTCTGATTATTTGTAAGTGTGACCTCGTGAATCCTGTTATTGTGCCATGAAGTGGACAAGCACCGCAATTTTTTAGTTTGACGTCAGATTGAGCCCATACACATATGTGCCAGGTTTGGTTACAATATCTCCTTCCATTCAATAGATATAGGCCCTGTCTCACATGGAGCCCTAACCCCTCTCGATCTTCCTCCGAGTCCACACTTTCGTGACGTAATGTCGCTTTGACTGTTGGATAGAAGTCTGCTGCAGAGCTCGCGGCTCCAGCAAAAGTCTGCATCGAGGGTGCATATCGGCTGCAAAGGGGGCGCCCGCGAGCCCCTTCTGAAACCTGAAATGACAAATGGGACACCATATGGTGTTATGGACTTAACGGACACATGGACATGCGGCGGCCATTGTAAGTCCACAAGACCGCAAATGTATATGAAGTGTGCCATTTGAGACCGGGCCATAGTCATTCAAGTAAAAGTGTTCACACCTACATCGAACGAATTTGAATCTTTCTGCACTGGTTTAGTTCCTACTGGACGAAAAACCTAGGACTAGTTTGCAAAAGTAGGTTTTCCAAAAAATCCAATATGGTGGAAAATATATCATGGCGGAAATGAAATGACTATTTTGATGTAGCTGTTTCATGCCGTGTATAAACCTCATGTAGCCCCGCCCCTTTTCAGCGCTGCGCTTGTTGTCTTTTGTCTTCTGGTTTGTATTTCCACAGCGATCTTAAGTATTTATGAATGAACTGCCCGTTTTAAAATGTTCCCGGTCTACTGACATATGTTAAGACATCTGCTTTAAACATCACAATGCTCGTGATAACTTTCGTTAACTCTACAATAAGGAAATCTACTTAACCAGCTAATTACTCTTCGACAGCGATGCCGTAGAAATGTACAGAGCGACCGCTTAATAACTTGAAGCATTGAAGGCATAGTGCAGTTGTAACACTTACTTTTAATTCCCTGTTAGTCACAACAGGTGGTTGAAAATCTACCATGCCTTTAAAGTAAATACAATTTATTTGTTTTATGTACTTAATGAGACATTATGAAAGTAACCCCATCCATTAAACTGTAATTTAACACACAGGCATCATCTGCACTAAAATGTCCCATTTGATTTGAGTGTCATACTGTCATCGTTCATTGATTGCTAAATTGTGAAAATTTATGTTACATCAGATTCTTTTTCTCTGTCCAGATGTTACTTAAACTTAGAAAGGAACTTGTGTTTGGTGACATTCATTAAAAAAAGAGCCTGAAATGTCCTGTTGATGCCACATGCAATTCTTACCTAATTCATCTTTAACTGAAATTCATATTTGTTAGTGGAGATATGGTGGTGATGTTTACACACCTTTTTTAAATTCCTTTCATCCAATTTAAAATGTCATTTTAAAACCCTATCAAGTTCATTCTCCCCCAAAGTACATTCAGTGTTTTAGTACCTGTGAGTTGTAGCTAAAAGTTGTATGTATTAGAGACATTTATCATTGATTTCCTCTGAAGTCTTAAAGTGACTGCAAATGTCTTATTTCTTAAAATGTAAAAATTAAGCACTTTTGAGACATTTATATTTACCTCTTTTATAGTTTTTAGATTTGGTCTCTTATTACCAAAAAGCATTAACACATGTTATCTCTCGTATGTTAATTTACTGTATATGTTTAAATGAGAATGAATTTTGGTGAGGAAAAAAAATCCCATGGCGCTTGTGTGCAGTTTTGTGCACTTTTTGGGTTTCATATTGATATTGTTAATATGCAAATAATTTTCTATTGTTTACATTTTTATCAAGCAGAGAGACATTGCAGTGCTTTAGGTTTTGCTCGCCTCTAATTGCCTGTATATACATTTTGCAGATAGAAGCAAACTTCTCGGATGCTGTCTTTTCTTTGTATCATTAACAACGTTTAATTCATTGTGCATTTAAAATGTTCATAGAATAAATTTGATAAGATAAACATGGGTCTCTTCGTGCTTTAAAGTTTTGAATTGCAGTCTCAGATTGCAGTTCTGCAATATCACAGTTCATCTCATGTCAAGATTTTGTGACGTTTGCAGTCTTAGCATGCTATCATGTGTTGTTTGTGTATATGTTTTCCCAGAGGTGTTTATCAAGCCCATTTTTCCATTGGACTTGTGCTCTATATGAATTTTTCTGTGTGTCACAGTGGCCCCTTACCGGATAGCTGTTCTTATTTCACACCTTCTATTTTTACCCCCAGCTAGAGATGTCTTCACCTCAGGTAACCAGTCTTAATAAGTTTGGAATCCAGTGGTCTACACTGGCATGTGTGTTATGGGGATTTAATAGGCAACTTACATTTTTTACATTTTAAAGTAAAGTAGTCATGAAATCTAAATTGACATATCTTATTTTATAATGGCATTTGCTCAAATAATTTTATGTGCAAATGATTTATTTTATTCATGTGCTCTCGTAAACCTTTAAACAAAATAACTTCCCTACCCACAACCTGTGACTCACATGACATCACAGCAATATCAAACCATCCAATCAATTCCCCGTGGACAAAAAGTCCCGCCCTGCATTTGTTTGTTTGTGAAGCCGTTTAACTTGGATATGCACTCACTGGACGTTTTTTAGGTACACCTGTTCAACTGCTTGATAATGCAAATATCCAATCAGCCAATCACATGGCAGCAGCTCAATGCATGTAGACATGGGGAAGACGATATGCCGAAGTTCAAATAAAGCATCAGAATGGGGGGGAAGCCATCCGCTGATGGCTAATTCTAACAGGATAACGTGACCATGTCTTAAATCATCTCAGACTGGTTTCTCTAACAGGACATTGTAACCATACTCAAATGGCCTCCACAGTCACCAGATCTCAGTCCAATAGAGCAGCTTTAGGATGTGGTGGAACAGGAGATTCACATCATGGATGAGCAACCAACAAATCTGCAGCAACTGTGCAGCAATATGGCCGGTGAGTGTACGTTACACTCTTAGAAAAATGGTACAAAAGCTGTCAATGGGACCGGTACCCTTTAAAAATGTTTTACTGTTCAGTGTTTAGAAATGCTTAAAAGATTTTATTGGACAAATAACTTTTATAAAAATGTTATGGTTCTTAGGACAACTTTAAGTGAAAGTCATGAAAGTGTTCATACAGCATCTGAGTCAATCAGAAAGTGAGTCAGTGAAGTGTGTTTCGTGGGCGTGGGTTTTAGCAGACAGTTTCTAAATCATTACACATATTATCAGGGGTAAAGTATACAGTGTTTTTTTTCTACATCCATCCCAGTGTCTCAGGCTGTACACAGGAACCACGCGGAACTGGTGGCCAGTCCATCACAGGGCTTACCTCATTTTTCTAAAACATTCAAATGATTTTAGTTATTTTTCCACTGTCATTTTGATTCTCTAATATTTCACATCGGCTGTCACACTTTTCAGATCACACCACAAAAGGACTACGATATAATGGTTTTCATTTTGCATAATATTAACTAATGGAATGGCATATTTTGAGTTTTGAATTTTGGGATATTTCTGATTGGCCATTGGACTAGTTTTAGTTACACATATACCAGAGGCCTGTACCTTGATGATAGTTGAACAAACTCAGGGTTACAGGATTAGTTTTGAGTTGACAAACCCAAACCAATCTAATCAGGCTCTGTTGGGACCATGATGCTGATCATCAACTTTCTCTGAAAGCTTTGATCCTGAGTTCATGGAGGGCACATGAAGCTGTGACATCAGTAGCGAACAGCCAATCATATTCCTTGAAACATGCAAAACTGCCATTCACTTCTCCTGTGAGAGTCAGTGCGATTCAATTCTCTCTTCTGCCAAAGATTAAAAGATTGAAGAATATGAAGTATATAAATGTATTCACACAGCAAGAAGAAAATATCTTGCTATATCAGTTGTGAAGTTAGGTCTATATATACTTGATTGATACTAAAGCGTATTTATATTACATTTCATCTGTATATACTGTTTTTATATAGGCCTAAATTTAAACAAAATGTGCAAGAATAATTGTTAGACTAAAATTGCCCATATATAATGGATTAAGCGTATAATAATTCTAATTTATAAATCATATAAAATAATTATAATAAACAGACATTGCTAAAAGCCAGACGATTTTGTCTTAAAAAATCTATAGTGACCTTTAATTTGGAGCAAGAGAAACTGGGGGAGTGACTTTTTTGCATCAGAGATGTGTCACTTTGCTCTCAGCTCACTTCAGTTTGAGATCTCTTACCCAGAACAAAACCTGCCCTGGAGCGTAAGCCACTTTCATGGTGCCTAAAACACACTCTGAATGCACTCCTTCATCTCATTTAATCACATATTTCATAATCCTTGTCTGCCTGGTTTTACAGAAAAGGCTTAAACTAGTCCCAGACTAAAATGCATGTTTGAGCTGTTTTAACTGAAAGTAACTTGCGGGTTCGATTCTCAATACCGACAGGAAATTACAGGGTAACCCACAATTGTGTCCACAGTTTGCAGTGTGTGTGTGTTCACCATCACTACTCCTAATGTGTGGGCACTAACTTGGATGGGTTAAATGCAGAGAACAAATTCAGAGTATGGGTTACCATTATTGGCCTCAATTGTACCACCTGACCGCAGATTCATTTTGCCATTGTGTTGACATAGAAACACATAATATCCTGAGAACAGCTCAGAGAATGTCATAAGTATGGGATCTACGAGTTCACTACGGGTTCACATAGTGTGAACACAGCGTATAGAGCAAGCGGCAACATAATCTGAAAAATGAAGCCTACCCGGAAGTGCGAAAAACTGCAATACATCGAAAATCCGCTAGGGGCAGGTCCCAAAAGGGAGCAAATGTCCATACACCCCCATGTTAAAATGTCCGTTTTCACAGCATAAATTCATGTTTTTACAGGTTGGTCCCATGGACTTTTATTGTATTTTTCGATAGGTTCCGAGTGCCTGACAACTGTGAGGGGGGTGAATTTTTTTCTAACTCGTTAGTTTAGATCGTATTTAGATATAAAATGTATGACAAATAAGGGCGCGATTGACAGCTGACAACGAGCATAGGCTGCGCCGAGTGGAATTCCTGAAATTTGACGTCTCGGCCATGATCTGACACAACACATCATACCTGTAAGTTATCCTTTCTGAACATTTGTATTGAAATATGGCGCTGCCCATACCCCCCATAAACGGCCTCAAAACCATTCTTCAGAAGTATATGGGTGACGTCACAGACGCTTTATGCATATTTTTTACAGTCTATGGTATAGAGGGGTGCGTTCACGCCATGTCGTAATTACTGTAATGATTCTCAACTGTAAAAAGCCTTCACGTGATTGTAGAACTTACAACATGTAAACTCTTAATTTTCTGAGAGCTACGACTTGTACCACATGACCGCTGTACCACCTGACCACTGCAGATTTAGGTGTGTACAAATTAAAGAGGCGCTGTGCAGACCGATCGATCGGTGAATGACATCAATGTACCGCGAGAGTGATTCTGAGCTTTATTCACGGTAATTACATTAACTCAATGTTTACACCGCATATAGGCTACAAGACACATTCAAATATGACTGCCAGTGTGAGAAACAATGCAGATGCAGATTTACTTTTAATTTTCACATTATTGCTTTTAATAGCTATTGTTTGCAGCCATTAGGCTTATTCTTCTTTATAATCACTAATCAGTAATTGCAGAAGGATATTTAACAGGGCTGTTGATTTAACTATTTCTGAGTGTATTCATATTACAATGACTAATTTATTTTAAGAAAAGTAAAAAAAAAAAACATACAGTCCATTGTAGAGTATGTATACATTTCTACATTTATATGTATACAATAATAGCTTGTAAAATACACACTGATGTCTATGGAAGCGGCAATAATAATCCTTTCATAATTTGTTGATGTGTTTTATTGATATCACACATTGATATCATATCCCATTACAAATATCTAAAAAGAAAATCTTAAATCAAGAAATACCTGCCAGCGAGGTCCGAAAATTAAATTCAAAAGGAAAACAATAATATTTGTCTTACCTCACTGGGAGATATTTCTTTTTTTAAGCTCTTAAATTTAACTTAATTTTGATAAATATTTCATTAAACAAGACTTAAGTCATTTACTTAAAATCGTTAGTTGTTTAGATATATGTACTGGTCTGAAAAACAAGACAAAAATGAGTAAAAAAAAAAATTCTATCTTGTATAAGTGTATCTTACAGTGCAGTGATGCATGCAGTTGACATTTTAATTAGTATTTTGTTTAGTCATCTTTGTATATAAATGGTAAAGTAGCCTATATCATTCTTAATGTATTTTGCATCAAGATGATTCACTTGCTCCTTATCATTTTGATGCATGGGTGTATGGATTTGCATGTTTCTTCTCAGAAACGGAATTGTCTCATCACAGCTTCATGACCCGCACCCTTCAGCTGGCTTCCTTCAGTTCTGTCTTTCTGATCTGTACTGACTTCTACATTTACTTGGAGAGGTGCATTTCAAGACCAAGAATCATGCATTCCTTCCTGCTGGGATGTTCAGTCATGGCGCTGATTTACCTCTCAGGTAAATGGCTGTTTTATACATTTAAAAACTGCATTTTTGTTTTGAGTTTTAAAGATGGTACTCTCTGAAATGCCACATTTTGATGCACTTTTTAAGATATGGGAGGAATTATTTAAGACAGCAGTTCTTTACAACCAAATGATTTGATTTTTGTTTTACATTTAAAAGTTGCAGGATTACATTTTGCATATTACAGTTGCCCTAGACTTGTTTTCAGTGTTGTTCTTCCTTCCCATCTGTGAGTGAAAGAGGAAGTCCCACCGCTTCAAAACAAGTTTGCATGTGCCACCTTAAAAGTAAACAGTTATAATGTGGGATGCACATACTGTTAAGTGTCTTTGATAATGCCAAGCATGTTTCATGGTTTTACTTCTGCTGATAACTTACAGCAAATGGCCATTGCAATATTAAACCGGTTCTGTCTTATATATTTTCTCTCTGTCCATCTCATAATTTCAGCTGAAGCAAAACATATCCATGTGTTCCAGAAGCCACGATTTCTTGGCGTTAAGACCAATCAGACTGTGATGATATACTGTGTGTCGTCTCAGTCGTCTATGCCGGCTCATGTAGTGTGGTTCTTCAAAGCTGACAAGGCTGACAAGCCTGACCAAACAACACTCAGCAACAACCAAAGAATATCTATAAGGGAGAAGAGTGAAAAAACAAATGCCTCTATTCTCATAAAGAAAGTGGAGGTTGAGGACAGCGGCATTTATTTTTGCAAGCTGAATGGTACTCTTGGACCGGGAACTGCGCTTCAAGTGTCCAGTAGGTGATGATTTGTTGTTGATGTCATTCACTTTCTTTCTTCGCTAGCCTGTTTACCATACTTGTATTTCTTTGTTTCTTCCATAGGATATAGTGATCCCCAAGCTATCTTGCGCAGATCTAGAATCAAGGATGTTATCATTTTCCTTCAGGCTTTTCTGTTGATTTTGTGCATTGTCGTTCCTCTGATTCAGTTTTACAAGCTGGTAAGAGCCACAAACGTTCTCTATTACTATGTGCACTTGTGTGAGGTATCCATTACTGTTTGGTTACACTTTATTTCGAAAGTCCACTTTAGACATTCTACTAACTGTGAGTAACTTTGCAACTATGTGAACTAACTCATTGATTTGCAACTACATGTCAACTGACTCTCATTAGAGTATTAGAATGTTTGGTTTAGTAGAATAAGTTGACTTGTAGTTGCAAAGTTACTTATCAGCAGAAAATTGGTTGAGGAGCATCAAAATAAAGTGTTAGCGGATATTAAAGGAGTACTCCACTTTAAAATGAAAATTCTGTCATCATATACTCACCCTCATGTTGTTTCATTCCTTTATGAATTTCTTTCTTCTGCTGAACAGAAAGGAAGATATTTAGAAGAATATCAGAAACCAGACAGTTTCTGGTCTCATTGACTTCCATAGTATATATTTTTTCCTACTATGGAAGTCAATGAGACCAGAAACTGTCTGGTTACTGACATTCTTCTAAATATCTTCCTTTCTGTTCAGCAGAAGAAAGAAATTCATAAAGGATTGAAACAATATGAGGGTGAGTATATGATGACAGAATTTTCATTTTAAAGTGGAGTATCCCTTTAAACAGGCAGTACTAATACTCTCATGACTGCTAGTTGACATGTAGTTACTTATAGTAAGTTGAATATCTAAAGTGGACCATCGAAATTAGTTTAACCAACTTTTTAGTTTTTTTTGTGCCATAATTCAGTTATCAATAAGCAAAAACAGCAGTTTCTCATTGTATTTGGTTTCAGGAGAAGAAAGAAGAAGCGGATTATGAAGAACCTGAGGATGATCACATATATGAGGTGACGGTTTTGGTTCATTCGGTTAGCTTGTTACTGTCATGTGTTGGTTTATGGTTGGTTGAGCTTTAAGCTCAGAGTTCTGCAACTATTGTTGCATGCACTTCAGGAAGTGAAAACACACATGGTCTGTTGTGATAGACAATGCATGAAATTATACTTGTGATGTACAATGCGATTTCATAAAGCAAATAGAAACATTTCTGCATTAGAAACAAGTTCCGGTCCTCGAATTTGATTGGCCGAGCGGCGTTCCATGAGTTCAGTTGGTCGGTGTCAGTTTGCACTGCAAAAAATTATTTGCTTAGTATTTTTGACTTGTTTTGCAATAAAAATTTTAGGGAATGCACAATATATATCGGCCGATATATGTTCATTTTTAATGTTATCGTTATCAGCTCGATAAGAAAATTTGGCTGACATATTAAAGCAGTGTATTTAGTAAATGTATTATTTCCTTCAGCTGAGACATGATGGTTTTGAATTGCATGAAATATGATTGAAATACAGTAAAGTGCAACATGTTCAGCACAAGTCTGTCATATAAGCTACATAACATTATAATGAGAATATTATAATTGTGTGCTTGGTACAAGGCTCTTAATGGTGAGACTTTTGTTTTTGTAATCAGGCTCTCAAAAATTATATAAAAATATGGATTTACATTTATTGGTCAATGTATCGGTTATCGGCTTTCAAATATAAAGTTATCGGTATCGACCAAAGTTTTCATATTGGTGCATCCCTAACCAATACTTAGTTATTAACTTAGTTATTAAAATAGTTATTATCCTTGGTGTGAACGGGCCTTAAGTAACTTTGCAATTGCATGTCAGCTGATTCTACTAATCCAAACCCTAACACTTAACCCTAACTTAACAGTTTGCTAATACTCAACTAAAAATCGAATGAGATTTAGTTGACATGTTGGTGTAACAGTACTTAGAGTCAAACAGAATGTCTAAAGGGGACCATCAAAATGAATTGTAACCCTGATTCATTCACCAAAGTCCCTTTAAGGCAAGTCATTTCACTCGGCGGCCATCTTTGAAACGCCTCTCGGACAGCTATTTCAGTCATGCACGTGCAGCTCCTATCTCTCTCAACGGGGAAACATCAAACTCTTTAAAGCTGTTCACCAAGCTCATGATTAAATTTCATATTTAAAATCACCAATGAAATCTGACAACAACTGTCTCATTCATTTTGTTTCTAAACACTCAGATCATGACTAAAAAATTGAATTTTTCAGGCTGGACCAGCCAATGCACATGTACAGTCATAAGCGTCTCAAAACACTGACTGTTTCTATAGCAACTGGAGCTTCTGAAAGCAGTGCAGTGATGCAATGACTTTACCACTTATTCCTCCATATTGTGCGTTGTACTTTCTCCCATTCATAGAAATATGAGTGCACAGTATTTGTATATCTAAAGTCTTTGGTCTTTTGGTCTTTGGTGTTACAAGTAGACACTCAACAGTTGATTCTACTTTGGCTTCATTTGGAATTAATTTATAAAATAGACGAAGTAACCAGCACTAATGAATTATAGACCTTTTTTTCTGGTGCAGGAATTGATCGTTCTGTCTATATTACAGTTTTTCTCGATTGCTAACACATAATTCATGAAACTATTTTCTCAAACTGAAAAACAGAAACTCATAACTACACACCAACTCGTACAAACCTCAAACTATCATCATGTCAAATCAAATATTTTTGTAGTTTCTTGGTCTTATGACAAATATTTCTCAGTTCTGCAAAAATACAATACATGTAAAAAAAAAATTGGCCACAAATTTGACAATCACACGTCTGAGGGTGTACGTTCAACAGTTTACTGTACATAAAAGTGAATTTTCCCTCATCTAAACTACTGAGTTCTGTAATTACACTGTATGTGTAAGCTGTATGGAAAGCCTGTGGATGTACATGGCACATAATCATTGTTTATGTTTTATGAATGAGAACATGGTTAAAACCTATATAAAACAGGTGACGTGTTAAAGGGATAGTTCACCCAAAAATGAAACTTCTGTCATTAATTACTCACCCTCATGTCGTTCCAACAACCATAAAACTTTTGTTCATCTTCGGAACACAAATGAAGATCTTTTTGATGAAGTCTGAGAGCTTTCTGTCCCTCCACTGACATCCTGTGCAACTTCCACTTTCAAGCCCCAGAAAGGTAGTAAAGACATCATTAAGTAATCATAAGTAATCCATGTGACTTCAGTTGTTTAACCTCAATTTATGAAGCGATGCAAATGCTTTGTTTGCAAAAAAACATAATTTACCACTTTATTTGCAAAATATTCATCTCAAAAGATCGTTCAAGCAACAAAGTCCGTTCTCGCGTCAACACAACACACATGCATCTTGGTGTATGTTCTCATGAACGCATTGTTGATTAATATTAAATGAAATGATCATTTATGTTGTTTTTTCTGCGCAAACAAAGCACATGGATTACTTTAATGATGTCCCTGCGGCTTCAAAGTGGTAGTTGCATAGACTGTCAATGGAGGGAAAGAAATCTCTCAGATTTCATCAAAAAAAAATTAATTTGTGCTCCGATGATAAACGGAAGTCATATTGGTTTGGGACGACATGAAGGTGAGTAATTAATGAGAGAATTTTCATTTTTGGGTGAATAATCCCTTTAAACGTTTTATGAGATGTGTCTTTGTTTTGAGAAGTGAATTAATGGTTTGGGAAATTGTGCCAACTGAATCAGTTATTATAGTGTGTTATCAATCGAGAAAAACTGTAATAATTCATAAATGAAATGCATGGCTTCCCATGTCTTATTACTTTAGTATACTACTTTGACAACATCACATGCTCTTAATATTCTTTGAAATCCATCTGTTTTTTCTGTACAGGGTTTAGAAATCGAGCATTGTGGTGGCGATGTATACGAGGACATCTCTGTTTACGCCCAGCCCACAGATGCAGCATGGGAAGTGGAGTCCCCAGACCAAGAGTGAGAAAAACACATCCAGATATCAGCTTCAACACCAGAACAATGATTACGTTCAGTCCATATCACGGCTGTACATCTGTTTGTACTGTATGCACACTGATGATGTCACTGAGTGTGAGTGTATGTTTGAAAAAGATTTCACTTGAAAGCACGAAACTATTATCTCGGAAGGGGTAACCACGCCGTTTATATACTGTTTATATAAGTTTTGATGACACATTTACATAACAATATTCCCAGCTAACAGGGACCGTTAGTTATTTACACATTATTCATGTAACGTTTTTTTTCTGAAATATTTTAATCGGACGGTAATATAATGTTTTTTTTAATGTTAGCCTACTACTTTTTTTCAGATGGTTCAGAGAACATCCAAATGTAACATTCCCATAATACTTGCAAAATGATCAAATAGAGAAAACATTCTGTAATGCTCACATAACCGAGAATTTTTTTTCTGAGAACATTGAGAAATAACGTTTTCATAACTTAATGAGAACGTTAGCAGAACGTTCATGGAACATATTTTTGTTAGCAGCGTTGTAATACATTTAACTTATGTTTTTATTGTTGTTTGCTTGTTTGTTTTCTTTATTACTCCGTTTATCAACTGATATTGTGTCATGTGCTAATTTTTGGTTTGTTTTTGTGTGTGTGTTTGTTTTATAAATGCACTGGCTCTGGCTATTCTTTCGTGATAATAAGGTGCTGTGTATGTGGAAATAAAAATACTAGTGGTAAGGAACTGCTCAAAGCTAAAGGAACGTGCAAATCAAATGTCTACTTTCACTTCATATCTGTTAAAATAAGCATCAGGTGTTTTCCACAAAGCAGCTTTTTTTGGTATATTTTCTTTGCATTCTTTCTGATATGGACTCCACAAGTCTGATGATTTGAAAGAACATCTGCAAAGAACATTTGACCGTCTCTACAAGGATTTAACATTGTCAATGTCACAAATTTGCTATCTGACTAGTAAAATATTGCAAAATCCTGAATACGTGTTCTTCATTTTATGTTAGTATTTGTTTCGATTTTTTACCCTAGAAAACAGATCACATTTGTTCAGTTTGGACTGTACAGAAGGCCTATATATGGATTAAGTAGGCCTACTTGAATGGAGACTGAGACAGGATAATACACAAAAGAGAGAGAAAGAAATACACAAAGAGACTGACTGGAAGAGTGTTTAGTCTTCTAATAATAAAGTGCTGTAAGAGCTGCAGGGAAAGCGCGCCATCTTATGGCCATTCAGACAAACTAACAGTCGAAATCATTTTCAGGCTGGAATACACACGACTTTTCAACAGGTTTTGCCCCTGTTGTGCCAAATTTCGACCCCCTGCCAAATTATTACCCCCCTAGTTGAAGTCAGTACCTGATTGCCTAATCCTAACCCCGCCCCTAATCATAACCCCTCCCCCACAGCTAATCCTAAACCTACCAATGGGTAATAATCTGGGTGTCTAAATTCGTCAGGGCCAAAGAGTCATACTGGCTCGGTATCACAGACAGGGTTTAGATTAAGCCAGGATTAGGCCTAAATTTAACTACGACATTTAAGTAGTACATATTTTAAGATACAAGAGACTTCTAGTTAAAACAGCTCAAACATGCATTTTAGTCCGGGACTAGACTTAATGTCTAGTTTATGTCATAATTGCGACTTTTAAAGTCCTAAATTCTCATAATTTTTACTTTTTAATTTCAAACATTTTATGTCATTATTATGACATTTCAGAGCATTAAATGGGCTTCCATATTCATATTCATATGATGATGATGTGTGAGATACTCAGTTGTTTAGTGTATGATGTCCAGTTTTTCTTCAACTTCTAGAGTCCACAAGTGTGTGATGTTCTGAAAAGTGCTGTAGTCGGCAAACATCGGAAAACATTTTCTTTTGAAAGGATTTTATAAACTTTCTTTATATTTCATAAATAAATTCACAAAATATATTAAGAATTCAAGTTTTTATTGAATGTCAGAAATACAAAATACATATTTTTTTATGTAATCAGTAATCACTGCATTTTTGCATATTCATGTCACAGCTAGAATAAAGGATCCATTAATAAATAAATAAATAAATACATAAATAAGGATAAAACTATGCAAAATATATCATATAAAATGTATAAAATATGTTTGAATAAAATAAATATATTAAAAATAAATATTAAATAACAATAAATAATAATTCTAAAAATCTTAAATAATTATTCAAATCTTTAATAAGCTAAACAGAATAAAAAACAACAATAAATAAACAATATATAACTCTTTTTCAACTGTATAACAATGAATCTACTGTAATAAAAAGAGGAGTGTAAACATTGATTAATAACACTGAAATATGTTTATGTTCTTTTGTAAATGCGAAGCTTCTAGAAGTCCAGTCTTTAAGCCTGAGTGTTGAAGGGGAAAAACTCCAGCTGGTTCATCAGACTTATGACCCGTTTTCTGACGATCTCCCAGCTTTCACCTCCATCCTCCTGTGAGAGTAATGCAACATTAGGATGAGCTTCCACATTTATAGCTGAGGGTTCATCTTTCTATATTAGAAGAAGAATCTCACCTTGTTCAGCTCTGTCATTTGTCTCAATCTTTCAAAATAGAGATGCAGCTTTTTGTTTCTCTTCATTTTGTAATCGCCCTGCATTCAGAAAGAAAAGAATGAGTTCCTCTGGCTCGACTGCTGATGACATTACGTATATATGCAAATATAAACACACTGTACTCACACATGAGCGCAGTCCATCGATCTGCGAATGGACGGTGTTTAAGAAATCATCAACTTTTTTAGCATCCCAGGGCACGACGGCTTCGTCAAAGAGGCCAGTGATCTCTTCCAGAGCCTGGATGACAAACAGGATCTGCTTCTCAGGCTGAAAACAATAGAGATGCATATATGAATATAGCTTCATAATCAACAGCACAAACCAGGGTTATTTGCTTTTTTGTGAAAAATCATTTTTGCTAACCTCTGCTCTTCTGTGGTTATTGATCAGCTCATATGGGATAGGGTTGATGTCCTCGTGGTCATTATGGATTTTGTCACCCTGCAAAATATTCAGAAACAGATTTAATGAAGAGATATTGAACAGAATGAACAGATTCAGATCTGAATGCTATTTTTTTTTCTTTTTTTTTTCGTATTTGATTGTTATGGGTCATATAGTATGATATTGTAAGAATATGAAGTTCATCAGTTTTATTCAAAGGCCAAAAATTCATAAAATTCATGTAAATATCAGTAGATCTCACAATAATATGTCTTAGTAAGATGATATTTAAATGTTTAGTTTTATGAACCATAGATATGGAGCAAAACATATAATGCAATGTAAATAAACAATACAGTCAATCAATCAATCATCAACACAATGATGATTGACAGATGTACAAATAAACTTTCCTCAAAAGCCTGATGCATCATATTGATCCCCACATTTCAACATTATTATTTTTTTAAATCAAGTAAACCTAAGTTACTTCATTCCAGTAAGTGTTCATCTTGAAATATCCCTAACAATATAAAAGTTATTCTTACGTTTATTTCACACTGGATATTTCTACATTGTACTAAAATACCTTTTACTTACTAATTGTGTGAATTATCAATGTGAAGATTGTGGTTTTTCAGCTACATTTAGAGGCCTTATAAAGTCATGTATCGAATATGATACAGTATAGCGATCAAAAAACTTTTCGAATTTTTTCGTCCATCATGACAATATTTAAAATACAAATATTAGTCTTTCAATGAATAGCCATAAAATATAGGTATGAAAAAATAATTATTTAAAAATATAAAATAAATCGAAAGACATTATTTAAGTAGAAAAAACACTCACCATCGTTCTGATGAGATCCAAAGAGGTTCCATGGTGGTGCTGAAACTTTGATGGACTTTGTCGACCATGTTTGGTCCACCTGCAGCTCAGCACAGAGCTGATACACACTGCCAGAAGAAGGCAGAGCTGAAGATCCAGACGAACATTCATTCTGATGTCTCGAGTGATGATCAGTGATTCCACAGGTTGATCTACTTGATGAGCTGCTGCTGTTTCAGTCCTCCGGTTGTTCTTTACTGCTGTTGGATGATCTTGTGTCTTCTCCTCCATGCTGTCCTCTTATATATGCTATGTCCCTATCCCATGAATCGAATATGAGATTCACTTTTCAGATGTCAGCGGCCACACACCTGAGCGATAGGTAAACCACAGTGCGCAAGCTCGAGAGTGAGTGGGGGAAGTTTGGCGTTTCATCAGAATTCCTACAGTGATCTCTCATTGTGTTCACAAATAACAAGCGCAAATACATTACACTTGAATAAATACAGTATAAACACCACAGAAGACCTATTGGTAATGTATAGTATAGCCCTAGCCAACAATAACAATTAAAAGAGAGAGAGTGAATGGACTCGTGTTGCCTTGTAGATATAACGAACACGACTTCTAAATAAATAAATAAATTACACGATAGGTCTACTGATTAATAAAGCATAAATCAATGTTGGAAACCGTAAATATAGCCTATATATTAATTAAACAAATGTTTACGTGTGTTTTGTTTATTAATTTATTTTAGTAATGTATGTCTGTCTGTTTGTTTGTTGTTTGTTGGTTTGCAGAAGAAGAATTGTCATGTTTCTTTGCGTTTGCGTGTGAACCTATGGTGTGAACCTTGACTTTTACTATAGAAAGAAATTCCAAAGCTGAATACCTTAGAAAGTGAAATCGAAAGCCAGTGACGTCATGAGTCGTGGCGACATATAGGCTACCTATTTCATATTTCAGTTCATCATTGAATGCACAAGAATTATTACATTACAATTAGCTATTACAAGAATATTAGTCAGTGAAAATACTAATTCCGTGGGAATAATTCTAATAATTCTCCTTATAAATCAATTATAAGGAGAAATTGCCTATTGTCAGTTTGGCAAATGCTGCCAGGTAATTCTGATGACGTAAGGCCTTGAGTTGAAAACACACGACAGATGATGATGAAATGATGAAGAAAAACAGATAATGATGATGATAAGAAGAAGAAGATTTCAATTTTAAAAAATCTGGTTTAAATAGATTCCAAAACCCTAAAATAAAGGTGAATGCAGGTAAAATGTAAAATTGAACACTTTTTGTTAAATATGTGATTTAGATGCCTATATGTTTCTTTTCTTTTCTTTTCTTTTCTTTTCTTTTCTTTTCTTATTTTTGTTAACTTTAAAGTCCAGCTATTTCAATTTGAATACAGTTCATATAAAGTGTTATTTGCAAGGTATAAACATTTTGAGATCATGACAATGTTAGCCAGATGGTCTGGTAAATGAGCCATCCCTGATTTATCAAAAATGATCCTGTATTAAAAACACGATTTTTTAGCACACATCATCAAGGCTATTCAACAACATTAAACAAACCCAAAAACATATAGCTTAGGCTATGAGTAAAATTCAGTTTACAATGCATGTGTAAAATTTAAAACCACGAATAGAACATGTTGTGTTGACATTAAAATGAATGAAATCTGAATATTGGAATGTTTGTGAAAATGATATATATACTCTGCATCTAAATGTTGCTCCTCTCGTCCTTTCTTCCCTCAGATTGAATTTAATGCCTTCTGTTCTTTCTTTCCTTTCTTCCATCTCTGACTTGAATTTCCTTGTTTACATAAAAAAAAAAGATACATGTCAACTATAAAATAACCAGTGAATGTCTATTTGAGAATAATTACTGAAGGTTAAAGGTCACCCGCTTTACATGAATCCCACTTTATCTAACACATTCAGCCAAAGTGGGCCAGCAATATTTAAACACAAGAAAACTTTAAGCCTTTTAGTCTTTGCATTTTATTCCTTGTTAACTGTAATAAACAATAATATTTGTTAAAATTTAGTTAGCAACCTTAAAGGTGCATTAAGCAACTTTTCATGTTAAAAATACCCGTTTTCTAACCCATACATGCTTAAACAATTGCCTGATGGGCTGAATGAGCCCTTCTCTGATCACTGAGATTGTCTCTATAATCCTGTAAAGTAAAATAAATAAGAGGGATTCGGGCCGGAATTTTAGACTGGGCGTGACGTCATGCGCGTTCACGGCACGCTCACCTGGCTGTCTGGCAGGTTTGTGTATTCGCCGCCATTCTCCGTAGAAGATGGATTCTAAGAGACCGGCTTGTAGTTCATTTCAAACACCAACGCAAACTCCACGTAAGATAAAAAAAAGAAAACTTTTGTCCGTGAGCGTGCACACTTCTGGCTGCAGTTTCGCTTGCCGCCAGAGGGGGCATAGTTCTGCAAAAACTCAGAGACTTGCGCAATGCACCTTTAAGTTAAAATCTTATGTCTAAGGGTTTTCTTTCATATTGAGGGAGTTTTTTGATGTGTGGCCACGACCACCAGTGTCATATTACATCAGCCAAAACTATATCATTTAAAGAAGTAGTGTCTAATGATCAGCACAGAACAATCGAGCTTAAACGACCCACTTTACCTGCATTCACCCTATAAGCTAAATACATAGACGTATGGAAAATAGCATAATAGCAAATAAACTCTGACCTTAAATAAATGAAGACAGGCATATAAAATAGCCAGCTTTTAAGGCTTTATTTTTATACATCAGTTAGTGCGTATAGAAATATTTTATGTTTATGGCGCCTATTGGCCAAACGGCAGTGTAGAGTACCCGGCCTTCTTGGAGTCTCTGGGAGGGGTGCTGGAAAGTGCTCCGACTGTGGACTCCGTCGTTCTACTGGGGGACTTCAACGCCCACGTGGGCAGCGACAGTGACACCTGGAGGGGCGTGATTGGGAGGAACGGCCCCCCTGATTTGAACCCTAGTGGTGTTCTGTTATTGGACTTCTGTGCTAGTTACAGCTTGTCCATAACGAACACCATGTTCAAGCACCAGGTCGGAGGTCGATGATCGACTTTGTGGTCGTTTCATCTGACCTCCGGTCGTATGTCTTGGACACTCGGATGAAGAGAGGCGCAGAGCTGTCAACTGATCACCACCTGGTGGTGAGTTGGATCCGATGGCGGGGGAGGAAGCTGGACAGACTCGGCAGACCCAAACGTACTGTGAGGGTCTGTTGGGAACGTTTGGCCGAATCCCCTGTCAGAGAGATCTTCAACTTCCACCTCCAGCAGAGCTTCGACCGGATCCCGAGGGAGTCTGGAGATATTGAGTCCGAGTGGACCATGTTCTCCACCTTCATTGTCAACGCGGCCACTCGGAGCTGTGGCCGTAAGGTCTCTGGTGCCTGTCGAGGCGGCAATCCCCGAACCCGGTGGTGGACACCAGAAGTAAGGGATGCCGTAAAGCTGAAGAAGGAGTCCTATCGGGCCTGGCTGGCTTGTGGGACTCCTGAGGCAGCTGACGGGTACCGACAGGCCAAGCGGACTGCAGCCCGGGTGGTTGTGGAGGCAAAAAATCGGGCTGGGGAGGAGTTCGGTGAGGCCATGGAGAAGGACTACCGGTCGGCCTCGAAGAGATTCTGGCAAACCGTCCGGCGCGAGAGGGAGGAGGAGACCCCAGGGAAGACCTAGGACACGCTGGAGGGACTATGTCTCCCGGCTGGCCTGGAAACGCCTCGGTGTCCCCCCGGAAGAGCTGGAGGAAGTGTCTAGGGAGAGGGAAGTCTGGGCATCCCTGCTTAGACTGTTGCCCCCGCGACGGAAGAAGATGGATGGATGGATGGATGGATGGATGGATATTATGATTTTTGTCACTCGCCTAAACTAGGCCCTACACACACACACACACACACACACACACACACACACACACACACACACACACACACACACACACACACACACTTTTGTCAACGCAGACTCACATTGCTCTCAGACATCCACACATACTCAGAAACATCATTTTAGATCATTGAGCCATTAAAATGCTTCATAACAAAGTCAATAGTGCCCCTAGTGGAAACCAGGAAAATAACCTGCATTTCCCCCCATAGGGAATACCAATGTAGTGATGTCATCTGGTGGAATACACTATATAATGCAAATATAATGCTTTTGCTTCAAAATGAAAGGATGTTTCAACATAAGTCATGATCCGTATTAATCATTAAACGATGTTTTAATTGGTTTCAATGGGCCATTTTTGGTCATTATGGTGCTATATGTTCCTATTTGATCTACACAGTGTGTGTTATACATATTATGCAACATGGGATAACAATTTTTACATTTATCCAAAAAGTCACAATTTTGCCAAATTACATACCATTTGCATTAAAACAGCCAAAATGGTCAAAGAAATTAAACTGAAAATGACCAAAAATGTCCTAATGCAGCATGAGGGTTAAATGACCCACTTTACCTGCATTCACCCTATAAGCTAAATACATAAACGTACATGGAAAATAGCATAATAGCAAATAAACTCTGACCTTAAATAATTAAGACAGGCATATAAAATAGTCAGCTTTTAACTAAGGCTTAATTTTTATACGTCAGTTAGTGCGTATAGAAATATTTTATGTTATTTGGAATATTAATTTAGTTGTTTTGAAACTCATGTGTGAAATGTCCTACACATCACAAAAGGGTTGTAGAACAACCATATTTTTCTTATGCTTTATTTTTCATTAATGAATCATTTTAATTGTCACTTTTATACAAAATTAGGCTATTTCTTGTAAATCTTATTGTTTTCTCTACTTTACATTACTTTTCTGTTTTATTCAACTATGCTGATTGTTGGTTGAAATATTTCATTCATTTTCATCAGCCATAAATCCAGCATTAAGAAAATAATAATTGACTTTCGCCGTGTGTTTATAAAAGCATGCTGTTGTATTGACACAGGTCATCATCTCGCTGGAGTCTTCAACGCACTCAATGCTGCGCACGAGTTGCGCAATCGCTCCATTCGTCAACAGGAACACGATGAACCTTGCGTTAATTTCCCATCCTGCCTTTCGCGTCAGCTGATCTGATCACATCGCCTGTCCTCTTCTGTTTTCCTGGATCAGCGAACGAGAGTGACAGATATCACACGACTCGTGCTCATGTCGATTCGGTAAGAGGAAAGATAACACATCAGCCATGACCGTGCATTGTTGAATCGCCACCGCGACAGAAAAACGCAGAACAAACATGGTGAGTGGACGAGTTTATTGCGCTGTAAATGTATTTGGAATAACAATACCGATAGCATTACTGTCTGTTGTGTAATGACAGATTCGTGAGCAATAAGAAAGTCTGACTATCATGTCCGTGTGTTTGGATGCTTCTGAACTCATGATTAAGTTCATTCCCAACGGAGATGAAATAAAATACTTGTTCGAGATGAAATGCTACGGTTTTGACCATGTAAACAATGATTCTGGGTGTGTTGTCGTGTTATTCTTTCCTATTCAGTGAGTGAACTGTCATGAATTTTGTGTTGTCTTGAGTCTCTAGTGCAAATGACATCAAAAAGAAGTACACTTTAAGATACTTTGAAAAAACATTAAGCTACGTATTACTGAAATAATGTAGTTAATATTCGTAATTTGCTTAAATGCAAAGTGAATGTAATGTGTTTGGACACTTAAATGTATTATAACTTAAATTCATATTTAAAAAAATACTTTTTTGACCCACTTAGGTAGGACTTAAGTACATTTTTAAATGTAATTTCATAATTATTACTTCTGTTATCTTTGAAATCTGGTTGAAGTGCGAATGTACATACAAGCATTTACTGGACTCAGGATGCTCTTAATTTGATGTAAAATGAACATGTTAACATATTCATGTATCGTTACTTCATTGACGTGTGAAAGAATCTATCCGAAGAGGAAACTTGTAGGCTTGTGTGTATCAGTTCCACTATTCGCTGCCTAAACAAAGACTGCCAGTAATTATGCCTCTCTTCTCCTCATTGTGTTTTTATTAGCTACCACAATAATCTCCTTTATTATATGAACATGTAGGGAAGTGTAACACCATCAGTCTAACAACCTAGAAAATATCTACAGATGAAACACTATTATGTATGAGCTGAGAGAACAGAATTAGTGTCATTTAAATAAGCAGATTATCATGTATAATTTGATTTTTAAAAAACAGGCACAAAAGTATTTCATGTACATGTTTAAAAAAATATCATGTCTGAGAAACACGGAGGGCTGTAACACTTTCCAGCGTAGAACAAAAGATGGCACAAAATGAAAGAGTGACCAACATATACTCAAACTGACTGTTTGAGTTGTTTTATGTGTTTCTATATTTGCTTCTGGTGTTATTTGTGTTTTGAATGAAAATGTTACCTAGAAACAGTGTCCATTATTTGTGTTATATCCCGTGTGGTAGGTTGCAACAACAGCACCCTTTTTACTATTAGTTTACTCTGATTCAGATGTTCAGATTTACACTGATAAGTTGTAGATTTTGAAACTACTTAAGTTTGAGGCTAACACATAATGACTGTGCTGAAGTGTTACAAAATGACTGTACTGCAGTGTTACAAAATGTTACAACACTCCCGATCTCCTCTATAGTCATTTGTCTATTTTGCAGTGTGTAAAGCACGACTGATCGAAGCCAGAGGAGCCATGCTGGCCACCCAAACACCTGAGAGCGGCCCAGAGGCCAAAGATGTCAAACAGGTTTGCAACTTCCTCATCTTTTTGAAGATTAGTTGGATTGTGGACATTACAAAGTCATTGATATGAATGTTTTGACTTTTTGTTGAGCAGGTTCTTGGAGGAAATTTAATTTGCGGGAATCAGGATTTGTTCTTGTAAACCTGCGTTAAATCAAAGATGATGTGTGTTGTTTGATGAATGTTAAAACACGGCTTAAATGCAGAGAAAACTATCAGTAAGCCATGCATCGGTTGATTTGCATGTAAAGTAAACACTGTGGCACTATCATGACATAGTTTCTCGTTCTGTTTTAATACGGTTTGTTAAAAGGAGTTTATAGGAAGCCACAGTTTGCGTGTTGTCTTGTAGATGTCAGACCGCTCACACAGAATGGAAACTAGACAAGTATTGAACTTGTGAGAGAAGTGTCTGCTCAAGAGATAATGCTTTCTTTCTGGCCATTTCCTCTTTATTTGCTTAAGACTTTTGCTATTAGCTGCAGTTCTGTAGCTCTTTATATTCAAAAGATTTCACATACAGGAATAACTAAAGCAAGATGAGGAAAATGTGTACAAAACTGTTCAGATTCAAACGCTACATTTACACAAAACTTAATGCACAGATTCAATCAGATTAATATTTTGTGCTATCTGATACATTCACTCAGGCAGCTGTGTTTCGTTAGCTCTTTAATTCGGACTATTTATTTTTAATAAACCGTTACGATAATGAAACAAACAACAAAACATTTACAAAAAATATATATACATACTGTACTTAACAATAAAATATACAAACATACAAAATATACAATATACATACATTCTTGGACTAATCGTCATATAAAAATGTTATCTTTCAAAACTAATAAAATAATGTTACACTTAAAAAGGTCTTATAAAGGATCAAAAATATTTTGCAAGCTTTTAACATGAACACCACAGAATATGATAATGGTCTTTGTATCTTAATATTGACATACATAGAAAGTGATTCATTCAGACCTAACATATCTTCTTCAAGAGGTAGTTTAGATGATCAGATTAAAAATAGAAAGGATGTTTTTGCTGTTGTTTATACTACGGTTTATACACATGCAACAAGATCTAATCTGTGCACGTTTCCTCTTTCGTTATCATGATTGACACAAACTCAGTGTTTTCTAGTCATCTTGGCTTCATTCTTCCCAGAAACTTGACTACTGAGGTGTTCATGCTATTTGACTTATTTAAAGTTGCCATGTTGAATTTCCACAGCTTTGATTGACAGCATTTGTAATCAGTCAGCTGACATCAGGTGACAGTCTGTCTGTAGGTATTGCTCACATTCACATGGTAAAACACAATGACTTCTCCGTTCTGCCTTCTTCTCTTAGATCCTCAAGAGGCAGCCTAATGCTTGCAAAGCATTGTGTAAAGTTGTTTTGTTGTTGCAAGAGCTTTTCTTGATTCAATCTGCTGACCTAAGTGTCACGATCATTCCAGTGACCTGATCTCAAACCAACCATGCATTACAATCAATGCAAATTATACCCTTAAACTTTATTGACTTTGACGTTTTTGCTGGATCACTAAAAAAAAGACTATTGCTTTCATGCGTTTCCTGGTATTTTCCTCCATGGTTTCTTTGTTTTGACATCTTGTCAAAGAAAAGATGAAAGGATGTCTAAACAGATGTCTGTAAAAAGATGTCTAAACAGATGCATTACAGAGTCAAGTCACCTTTATTTATATAGTGCTTTATACCAAGGTCTTTCTGAATACTCGATTCTGATTGGCTGGAAGGTGTGCATTAACATCGTTTGATGCACAGGTTGTTTCAAGTCAGTTTAATTATCGTTCTATATTAATGCGCTGTTTTAATTGAAGCACACACACTCATTCGTCACTCGGAGTCGGAGATCATGCTGCTCACACACAGAAACATTCAGGAGCACAGAAACGTATCAATGCTGCTATTAATAAAATAGCTTCGCTATTGAATCGCTTCATTATATTTCTCAGTAATGAGGGGCTAACATCGCTGGATTTGAAGTATTTCAACTCACAGCTTCGTTGTTAATAGAGAGAGACGCTGCACAGACGCAGGTAATTCACACAGGCGTCTCTCATTTCTCTCTCGCTCGATAATTAATTCAAATAAATGCTGTTCGTTCATTAGTTCAAATAAATGCTATTAGTTAATTAGTTCAAATAAATGTAATCTTACGGCACTACTTTATCTCTGTGTCTGATTTAAATAGGACAGAATGCTTGATCTAACGAGCCGTAACTGACGAAAATAACCAACATTTTTACCCTTCCGGTCAAATATTAGCTTTAAGTTTGCAGTGCTGGCAAATGACCATGGTATAAGTGGGATAGTACACAGCTAGCTGTGCATTGAACCATTTGGGGTAGTCGTTGCATAATAGTTAGAGAGTCAGACTGGTAACACGAAGGTTGAGGGTTCGATTCTAAATACTGGCAGGAAATGACCATTGAGCCATTAGGGCCATTGAGCAAGGCACCTAACCCCCAATTGCTCCCCGGGCGCCACATCAAAATGGCTGTGGGTGTGTGTGTCCACGGTTTGCAGTGTGTGTGTGTGTGTTTACTACTCACTGCTCCTAATGTGTGTGCACTAACTTGGGTTATGGGTGGGTTAAATGCAGAGGACAAATTCAGAATATGGGTTATCATATTTCCTTCACGTCACTTTTACACTTTCAAATAAATGCACTCCACTTTGCGTCATGTAGTTCTTTGCCTCTACGCCGTGCATTAAAATCGTTTAATGCACATCTAGCCGTGGATTATCACTTACTTATATAATACAGATTGTTTCAAAACAGCTTCAAAATAATAAACAGAAAAATAACAGAATCAGTGATGCAACTAAAAAGTGACAATAGTATCAACTCAATTCAGTTCAGTGTTGATTGATCTCTGTTCAATAACTATGTAAAGTTCATCAATTATGAAACTAGTTCAATTCAGCTATATGCAGCTCTGCAGAAGACAGTAGTGTCATTGTTCAGCTCAATTCAAGTTTCAGTTCATGTCAGTGGAGTCAAATTTGCTGAATATTAAACAGAGCGATATGAACCTTTCTGTTGTTCTCAGTGGATCAAGGAAAAGATCGCACGGACACTAAAAGCCCTGCAGAAGCGTTACATCACCACGGACACGGCGGTCACCAGCGAGGACCTGGAGGCGAACCTGCTGTGTTGTGCTCTGGAGGCGGTTTTCATCCATGGAATCAAGAGCAAGTTCATCAGATCTGATGGAGGTAACTTGCGCAAAGGAGGATCACGAGGAGCGCTTCCTCAACCTGTCTTCTGGAGCCTGTTGAAGACCGTCACACACAGGTGGGTCATATCATAGGTTAATTGAAATTTATTTCAATAAAGTCGGCAGGAAATAAAAATTCACCCTATCTATTTTCAAAATGCATGTTTTAGGTCTTATTGTGAACAATTTATTTGTGCATTCGTTTATTTATTTTTTAAAGGGTTCCTATAATGCCCCTTTCACAAGATGTAAAACAAGTCTCTGGTGTCCCTAGAGTGTGTATGTGAAGTTTTAGCTCAAAATACCCAACAGATCTTTTTTATAGCATGTTTTGACCTTGTAATGTTTAATTCAAAATGTCATAACTGGACCTGCATAAGAGATCTTATGACCCCAAACTTTTAAATGGTAGTGCACCCACCAACCAATTTCCTCCTTTCAGCAAATCAGTTAGCGAAGGCCACATAAAACCTTTTCTCTTTTTTTATCTGAAGGCTCATTGGCTCCCATGGCCTCAAGGGATAGCATGTCTCTTTTGAATTTTGGATGCTAGAAGGAACTAAATGTTATTAATGAGCCTTCTTGGATTAAAGTATACACCACTCTTTTCAAAATCATTCCTACGCATTTGGTTTTTTTACTGACCAAGTCGATTGATGTTGGTTCATGCTTCAAAATAATTTTAACCAAGTCTTTCCAAGTGAGCAACCTGTCACCCGTTTGGAAACAGAAATAGGCATGTCAGGGAGAGACTGTGAGGATTGTGACAAGCCTGTAGGATTAGTTGAATCATGTGGTTTAGTAATTGGCTCCAGAGCCTATGGGCAATAGTCAAGTGACACTCACTCACTCGGTACTCTGAGGCACTTTGACTCATGCTTGAGGGTTTCTTTCGTAGTTAACTCAGTAGGAAAGTTTTCAGTCTTTGTATTGAGTCTTGAGTGAAGGAGGAGGAAGTCGATAAAGACAGTACTGACAAAATGTCTAGTATGGAAATCACAGTACGTCACAATATGATGCACATCACAATGCATAATTTTATTTATACAAATTCTTGTGTGGTTCATTTCAATTTGCCTTGTAGAAGTGACAGAATAGAGAAATGCCAGTATTTGTCAATGTTTTTTTCACTTATTTAGATGATCTTCTCTAAACTGGAAAAATAAATATAAGAATGCACACAAATAAATAAGTATTGACACAGTGTTGTGAGAAAAAGAATTGCATTACAGTATATGAAAATTTCATCAAGTACTCACCTTTATGTCATTCCAAACTTTGAACACAAAAGAAGATCAGGATAAATCCTCAGAGAGTTCTGTCTATCCATTTCAAAACTTTAATGCTTTAAAAAGTTCATAAAGACGTTAGAGTAATCCATATGAACCTAGCGGTTTAATCCAGATCTTCTGAAGAGACACAATCGCTTTAAATGATAACAGATTTAATTTAGGCTTTTATTCATTTATAAACATTGATCAATGCACGTCAAACATGGTAAACGGAAGATCAAGAAACAAACATTTTTAGTTCTCGAGCCTCAAGCAAGCACGTTTGAGCTTCCGTTTACCGTGACTTTTCAATTTTGGATGAACTAACCCTTTGAGTGATCACATGCAACTCTTTTGATTCTATAGGGATGTAGTTCAAGAACTGGAACGTCTAAGCTTCATAAACTCAGACATTGGTCGCTGCAGAGCATGGGTTCGCCTGGCTCTAAATGACGGGCTTCTGGAGTGTTACCTGACCTCACTGCTTCGCGAGGGGTCCAAATTGGGCTCCTACTACCAGCCCGGGGCTCTTCTGCTGGACCCGGAGGATCGCGAGGTTCTTCTCACCCTGCTGCAGGGTTTGGCCTCGATGACCTTCCAGCTCTCCTATAAATCAGCTGTGCTGAATGAGTGGACCAACACACCACTGGTCCTCGCAGGCCTTTGCCCCCTCACGCCTGCCGACGAGCACCTTCTGGGCCCCAAGCGCAAGGAGTCTTGGGATACAGTCTCACAGTCATCTGCAGGGTCCGGAAGCTCAGATTGGGCTCAGGAAGCGATTCAGAGGGAGTCGAGGAAAGAGCAAAACGAGGGTTGTGAAACGAACACTCCGCTTACCTCATCAAACCTCAGTCTGAATACGTCAGGATCGTCACAGCTGTCCTCCAGCCTGAGCTCTGATAGTCTTCTTCAGGGTCAGGAGCCCAGGAGTCTTGAAAGGGAACGCTGGAGTTGTGACGTGGAAATCAGCCACAAAGCACAACAGAACACCGTCATAGAGTGAGTAAAAGTTAGTCTATTCTGTTAAATCTTGCGACATGTCTCAACCAAGCGTGATAAAGTGTCAAGTGATAAATCACCTTGCTTTAAAGTCGGCATGAAATGGAAGTTGCGATTGTCTTTTTTTTCCATGTTTTGATGTGCATCCGAGTGAAACGGCTTCTTGAATTAGAAAAAAATGGGTGGGACGTGATTTTGTCTGTGAGGAATTGATTGGATGGTTGGATTGTTATGGTTTGCTATTGGTGGATCTCATGTGAGTGACAGGTTATTCCGCCCTCATGCCAGTAAACACATCATCAGAGAAGAGAAGAGATGTTGCTGTAAGAGGGAGGGGAAGTTATTTTGATTCAAGATTACGAGGCACATGAATTTAAATGTAATAAATCATTTATAATCAATACTGCAAACAAGAATTGTCGATTCCATGATGACTTTAATCAGAGTTGTACAGAACTACATATTTTCAAAATCAACAAGTTGGGTAACTTAATAATTATAACTGGTCTGAATAATCAATCAACTATTTGGCCATATAATGACAATGATTCAGGATCATATTTAGCAATATACCAAAACCTGCCTAGGTGCTTTAAATAGGCTACATTCCTTTTAAAAACTAAATGGTCACCTTCTCTAATTGACTTGTTAGGTGTTGGTCAACTAGTTGGCCAGCAAACCACCTGCAACCATCAACAGCGTCTTGCTATAAGACATTTTGTCAGTTGCTTGGTTTTTATTTTCATAACCATCCAAAATCCTTTCCTCAGCTGTATATTAAGAATCACATTTGTACTGATTGACTGGGATTTTGTCACTTCATGCAGCATTTCACTGACACTGAGCTCAGAAAACTTGCCTCCATGTTTTGAAAGTTGTTGCAAAGGTTCTTGTTAGGATAAAGTTTCCTAAAGGAAATGCCAGAAAAATTATTTGAAAGAAGTTGTTGTGTTGTGAAGTACTTATTTAACATACTTGTTTTTTTTGTAGAGAGAACAACTCCTCTAGTCAGGATTTGAAGAAGGAAGACTTCGATGCGTTCGTGCCAGCTCCAGATATTCAGCTCCAGAGTGACTCTGCCAAACATGCTGTCGATGTGAAAACGCACATGGACACGGACACAACTCTGTCGGAAGCACACATCACAGAGGGATCTAAAGCAAGCTCAGAAAAGATATCAGCTGAAGCGTTACTGGAGACAAAAGAAGGAACAACGGAAGAATCCGAGATTCTAGTTAAAAGCACAAGACTAAAAGTCAAACATGCAGTCACTGAGACTCAAGAAAGGGAGCAGAAGAGACAGAACAGAGACTCATCTGTTGAGTCCCCTTCAGTTTCTACTGTTAAGAAGACCTCTGACCTCAGTAAAGACCCTGTCACTGTTCTTCCAGAGACCTCTGTTGCCCCTAATGCAGTAGAACAATCCCGAAATGCTGCATACAGACGTTCCGCAAGTACCGTCAGCAGGAAAATATCCTCAGACTCTCTGTATTCCTCTTGTGTGAGTGTGTTCAAAGAATCATATTCTCTCTATAACATCCTTTAATATTATGTTAATGTTAATGTTAATGTACCTACTGACAGGGATCCTGTATAATTACAGCATTAATTGAGAGATTGTTTTCCTTAAGAACAATTGATTTGTACTGTTATCTGATGTATATCTAAAAGATATTGAATCTAATCGAATCGGAATCAAATCAAAAGCTTGAGAATCAGAATTGATTCATGAAATTAATATTCATGTCATTATCTAGCCCTATTTGACCCTGAGGATGGATGCTAATAGAAGATGTCAAATGATCTCTTAAAATCTGTTTGTCTCTCAGAAATCCACATCTTGGATATCAGAGGATGACTTTTACAAGCCAGAAGAAACGGGCAGTTCTGAAGCATATGCCGTCATTGACATCACGCAATTGAACGGGGAGGTGACGCCCACCTCTGAACCGGACACCCTCCAGCCCCCACCAAGCGTAGTGCACCGGAGACAGAACGGTAAGGTTTGCTTATGCCAAATTCTTGATTAGTAACTGCTGGAAGACTTTTGGAAGCCTGGAGTTGCACAAAAGTGCTATTTCATCTGTCTATTTTTGTTGCCTCTGATGTGTTATCTGTGCTTAAATGATACTTTAACTATTCCTTCTTGCAGAATAATGACCGTAAAAAACTTGCAGACATACACTACCAGTCAAAAGTTTTGGATCGGTAAGATTTTTAATGTTTTTAAAAGAAGTCTCTTCTGCTCACCAAGGCTGCATTTATTTGATTAAAAAAAAAAGTTTACAATTTAAAATAACTGTTTTCTATTTTAACATATTTTTAAATGTAATGTAGTTCTGTGATCAAAGTACAACAGAATTTTCAGCATCATTACTCCAGTCTTCAGTGTCACATGATCCTTCAGAAATCATTCTAATATGCGGATTTGATGCTCAAAAAACATTCATTATTGTTAGCAATGTTGAAAACAGTTGTGTGCAATTTTTTCAGGATTCTTTGATGAGTATAAAGTTAAAAAGAACAGCATTTATTTGAAACAGAATCTTTTGTAACATTATAAATGTCTTTACTGTAACTGTAAAAAAACTGTTTTAACGGTAGTGTTTAATGTTACAAAAGCTTTCAATTTCAGATAAACGCTGTTCTTTTGAACTTTCTGTTCATCAAAGAATCCTGAAATAAAAATGTAAATAACTGTTTTTGTTATGATAATAATGAGAAATGTTTCTTGAGCATCAAATCATCATATTAGAATGATTTCTGAAGGATCATGTGACACTGAAGACTGGAGTAATGATGCTGAATATTCAGCTTTGATCACAGGAATAAATTACACTTTACTATACTCACATAGAAAACAGCTGTAATAAAATGACACAATATTACTGTTTTTTTTAAAAATATTTTTAATCAAATAAATGCAGCCTTGGTGAGCAGAAGAGACTTCTTTTAAAAACATAAAAAATCTTACCGATCCAAAACTTTTGACTGGTAGTAAATTTACACTTTCCTTTGCTTGGGTTCTAGATTAGTGCTAGATAAAATTTTTGTTGGTATAAAAAAGTTTCCAGTAGTTGAAATGCTTTAAGTGTTGGTTCATGCACTTAACTTTAGGTTTGAGGTCTGACTCCAGGTATGATTGGGGTTTAAACCAGGGAAATGTACGAGGAAAGCTGCAGGCGATCCTGAAGGTTGCACTAGTAATACGTATACTCTGGGTTGCATTGAATGCAAATCATCTGCCATATTTCAAGTTAGAAGCATGTAGACTGCAAATGTTTATAAAATCTCTGTCTAAAATATCCTCACATATCTGTCATATTTACTCTTTGCACTGCCTTTTCATGCCTTCTCTTTTATTAAGAGAATGTTCTGGGTTCAATACAACCTACCTAATGTCTATTGACTATTTGAGACCTCATTTTGACTTGTCCCTTGTTTAAAAAAAGGAAGGCAACAAAATACATGTTAAAGTTTATAGCTATTATATTATAGCCCCTTATTATAGCTTTTTCAAATATTATCTTTCATACCAGAATCTATTTATCTTTTTTTTTTAATATATATATATATATATATATATAGTGCTTTTACACTCAACCTTGAAAACAGCAATACGCTGAAAAAGACAGATGTTCAATAAAAAGCAGAAATGTGTGTATAAGATCATCTGTGTGTCTCTCTCAGGTCTTCCTAACCCGTTCAGGGGTTTGCTGAAGCTGGGTCAGCTGGAGCGCCGCAGTGCGGTGGGCATGTGGTGGGATTACTACTGCGAGCTCTCTCCGTTTGAGTTACGGCTGTACATCAATGCAGAGGAGCGCATCTGCTATGAAAACCTGTCCCTGCTGCGCTGCGAAGACGTCCGCCTGTCTTCCGGCTCCGAGGGCCGTTTTCGGCTGTCCTTCCTGAGCAAAAGAATCTACCTTCGGGCACCGTCTCATGGGGAGGCTGAGGACTGGGTCGATCGCATCATGGAGGCCATCAGCAAACTCCGTCCCATGATGAGAGACGAACAGTGGGAGGTGCTGCAAACGTCCCGTGATCAGGAGATCCCCTCGCCAGCACCCTCGAGCCCCGAACACACCATCTCAGAACTTCCAGATCCCCCTCAGTTAGATTGGACCCGTCATAAGGACCCAGAACTAGATGCCATAAAGGAAGCGGTGGTCTATCAGAACTTGGAGGAGAAGGGTTGGCAGTCTCTTGTGCTCTCACTCTCCCTGGAGACCCTCAAAGGTTTCCTGGTCCAAGATGACTCCAAGACACCCCTTTTCTCACACCCCATCAGTAACATCAGGGATGTGGTTCCAGATGTTTCTCTAGGTAGTCCTGCGTTTTTTAAGGTTCTGACTGCGCGGGACACAATGACGCTGAGGGCAGAGAGCGGCGAGGAAGCCCGAGGATGGAGGAGTCTGATCAGAGGAGCACTCGACTCGTATCTAGAGACGGAGGATGATGGAGCGCTTCAGGGCGTCTCGTCGCCCGGCGGCGTCCACAAACTGGTTCAACACAGACTGAAGGGAGACGGGGAGTTGCTGTCTCACTTGTCTGAGGTCCCCAAGGAAAGAGGACTGGACGCGCAAAATTACAAATGTGCAGGTATGAGAGGATGGCATGATGACTTTTCTTTTTTACCTGTAAATTATTTAGAATTATAATCACATGAAATTCATACAGACAATGACTTTAACTGTTTGGCTTTATTAAATATAATAAAGGTATAATTATTTTGTTTATTATATTACTATTATTTCCTGAAAATAAAAGCATCAAAGTAGTTATATTTAGCATTCAAATTTGAAGAAAATAGAAAGAGTTGATGTAACATGCAGGAAGCCACTATGTTGTCATGTGACAAGAAAACCATTAAACAGGAAATGATACCACAAAGACGACCCATGTAAACTCTAGTAACTGTAATTTTTAGATCATGGGGTCGGTAAGATTTTTTGAAAGAAGTCTTATGCTTTCCAAGGCTGCATTTATTTGATAAAATGTTGTAATATTTTTTTTAAATGTAATTTATTCCTGTGATGCAAAGCTGAATTTTCAGCATCATTACTCCAGTCTTTAGTCACATGATCCTTCCGAAGTCATTCTAATATGAGGATTTGCTGTTCAAGAAACATTTCTTATTATTATTAATGTTGAAACAGGATAAAAAAAAATAAAAAACTGGATTATTTGATGAATAGAAAGTTTAAAAGAACAGCATTTATTTGAAATAAAAATCATTGGTGACTTTATAAATGTCTTAACTGTTACTTTTGATCAATTTAAAGTTTCCTTGCTGACTAAAAATATTATAATTATTAGTATTTTTTTTAAATCTGACCCTTAGTGTATATATCAGATATTTAAATCTTTTATGATATGGCAAGGTTACTTCAGGTTTTTACATTTCAAATGTAGTATTCATAGTGATAGACAACATGATATTCATGATTTAAAAATATTCCTGTAATCATTGTTTAAAAAGTAAAAATGTATGGGAGAAAATACTATTTTTACTTGGTTACACCTCCTGACATTTTTCTATACATTTGACAGAAATGTATGAAACCAACAAGAGTGCAGATATTACATTAGAGCTGTGCACATGCACTTAAAAATGGATTTGTCAAGTCTTTACTTTTCATCGCCACGTGTTTCTTTCCTTTGTGAGACTGAGGAAATGAGTCCCTTATGTCGATCTTGAAGTGTTTTTCACTGTGCCTGTGCTCTCTGGCACGAAGTAAAAGCTCTTGTAAACGTGTACCCAGGTTGCCCTCGGCAGATCGGCGTGTCTTTCGGGAGAGCCAGACTCTGTGAGTTCTCAGGCCAGTACTACTGTGATTCCTGTCACCAAGGAGACACAACCATCATCCCCTCCCGCATGGTGCACAACTGGGACCTGACAACACGCGAGGCGAGCATGAACTACTTCATTTCAATTATTTATTATTTATTTTTTTATTCTTTCTTTATGAATTTTTTTTGCTTTTAAAAAAAAAAGTTTTTATTAAAGGTATAGCGGAGGATTTTTTACTTCCGGGTGGATCACCTATACTATTGGTCCTCCTAATTGTCAATCATTCTGGTGAATCAATCAAACTTATTCAAAAAGTGGAGAGGGCGGGTCTTACCTAAAATTCGGAAAGATCCTCCACTATACCTTTAACATTCACTTCCCATTTTTCTTCATTGTAGTTCTTCCTGTAGTTCAAGTTTTTATTGCCATATTTTTACAGCTATTAAATTAATAATCAATCCAATCAAGCAAGTATTTTTCCTTCTTTTTTTTAAGCTTTAAGGCTTTCATTTGATAAAATTCACATGAAATGGGTAAAACTTTACAATACATTAACATTAGTTAATGTATTAACTAACAATGAGTAATACATTTGTTACAGTATTGCTTGGTCTTTGTCAACATTAATTAATAAAAATACTGTTCATTGTTTATTCAGCTCAGGTCCATTAAATGATTTTTAAATAATGTATTAGTAAATGCTGAAATTAATATCAGCGATTAAGATTAATAAAGGCTTTAGAAGTATTTTCCCTGATAGTTCATGTTAACTAATATAGTTATGTAAAGTGTCACTATGATATGCTGATTTATACACACCTGGTCATAAGTTTGGGGTCAGTAAGATTTTTTAATTATTACTTTTATTCATCAATGATGCATTAAATTGAACAAAAGTGACAGTAAAGACATTTATAATGTTACAAAATTTCAAATAAATGCTGTTTTTGAACTTTCTATTCATAAAAGAATCCTGAAAAATACGTATCACTGATTCCACAAAAATGTTAAGCAGAAAAAAACAATTTTCAACATTGATAATAATAATTATTATATAAATATCATCATATGACACTGAATATCATTACATGACACTGAAGACTGGAGTAATGATGCGGAAAATTCAGCTTTGCATCACAGGATAAAAAAAAAAAATGCAATTTATTTAAATAGTAAACAGTTATTTTAAATTGTACTGAACCCAAACTTTTTAACGGTGGCATGTACAGTATACACAAATAATTGTGATTTGATTCAAAGACATTATTATTATTCAGCTTGCAATAACATATAACATATCAGATTTCATGAGATCAGGAGAAGCCGACTTCTCTCTCTTGTGCTTATTTGTTACAGTCTCTATGTCCTTCAGCTGTGTGTGACTGTGCATGTCTATATGTTCAGGTTTCAAGACAAGCCTTTAAGTTGCTGACTCAAATAGAGCACGAGCCGCTTCTGAACCTCGATGTTTTGAACCCTGACCTGTTTGATCACACTGACACCGTGGCTAAAGTGCAAACCCTGAGGCAGAAACTTCGTTTCCTCGGAGACTACATCCTGATCTGCCGCAGCGGGATCAGCAAACAAGTCCAGCCGAGGTGTGTTTGTGTGTGCTCTCAGATGCATGTTTATCATTTGCACATCATTAAAACTTTAATAGATGTTTGCAACAGATCCGTAACAAGTTTTTTTTTTATCTCCAGACTCCAGCAGAGGACTTATTTATTGGATAACAGTGATGTATACAGTGTATTGGACTTGCAGCAGGTATTTATTCTGTAAAAAGTAAAAGACTGTTAAAAAAAAAAAACGTGTTAATTGGTAAAACATTGTTTCCTTACCATATACAGTGAATAACTGTAATAGATCTAACCTTACATTTAAAATATCATTAAATTTGCCGTTTTTGGAAGTAAAAAAGAACAAGTTGTAGCCTATAATTTACAATTAAGTGAAAAATTTTAATTGAGTACTTAGTTTTTTCTTATCAGTTATGTTCATTAGGGATCTAATGTTGTTAAATTAATGTTTCTTGCATTACTTTAGTGTCATGTGTGTTACCATAATGGTGTTTAGTGTTTGTGTGAATGACACAGCTTTTATATATTAGTATTTACCTTCTCAGCTTGTGGAAAAGCTGCTTGTGATTAACTTTGATTCATCATGTGACTTTCTCACCACCACCTGTTTTTGGTTGTTGTCAGTGTATTACAAAGGTACAAAACAGATATTAGCATAGGTTGGTATATTAACATATCAGTTAATGAAATGCATTTTTTACTGTAAATTTAAGCTAAATCAGTAAAACCTAAAATGTTTAAACCTTATTTTTCACGGTAAGTTTCAGATGCCAGTTTTTTTACCGCATATTTCATGGAATCTTTTTCTTGTTGTTTATAATTTGAACTTGGGGTGTGTGATAGGTATGATCTATGATAATATCATAATTACCTATTTAAATGATGTGCAAACTGACATTAGCTAGGCGAATTATAAAAACATGCTGGAAATGTATACGCATGTTGACCCGGCTTCATCAAGATGCGTGTAAATGAAAACATTTGCATAAAAAACATATTTGCTCAATTGAGGTGGATAATGTTTTTCTACGATAAGACATGCGCATAAACTACGATGGAAACACATTTACCAAATACATCCCCCACTCACGTGACTTTGCGTTAACAGAGGATGTGATTGGATAACTGGACTAACTAGCGGACCAATCGCATCACAGCGTCTCAAATGTTGGTTTGGTCATTCTAAAATGTCTGAGCCAAAGTCTGTCATCAAAATGGTTGACTATATTTACCTCCCAGAACTGTCTCGCACAATTGTGTTCCCAAACACCATGCATACGAACGCAAGATAACATGACAGCATTAATTGCGTTTCGTCTGCGCGCTTTGAGGCGCAAGTCATTTATGATGCCACAGTGGCTTTCCCGATTGCAGAAACTTGTGCCATTTTCTCAGTTTAAGTGATAATTTTGTTTTCTTAAACACATGAAATGGAAACGGGGCCTTAGTTTTGTGCGATATTCAAATTTTGCATAAGTTAAATTCGCAACTTTCGATGGAAATATAGCTGTTATTGAGGTCTGGAAAAAACAAATGAGTTTCCTGTCTTATATTGATATGAAATTACACAGTTCAGCCACTTCACGAAATCGTGAGAGCTGTTTCTCCTGAATATCAGCATGATTGCGAAAGTCATATTGATTTTATAGAACAGTTCAATAAACAATATGCTAACATTTTCAATTCTATTTTGAGACCAAATAGTCATTTTCTGTATTTGCTGTGTGTTTTGTCAACAATAATTTCCATATGAAACCTCTGAAAAGATCTGTTGTTCGTGTCCGAGCAACACATAGCGGCGCTTCATTACTGAATGAATCTGTGTTTTTAACAAATCAGTTTAATGAATGTCTTAATGACTGAATGAATCAGCCGTTTGATGAATCATTTGAATGATTAAATCTGATTCAAGTTTTAGTTTCATATATCATTTAATTTTTTTTTTTGTCAATATCACACTCCTTACTTTACATGATCAGACTTGTGTTTTCTTGCACACAGATAGCAGACGGACACTATGAATCTTACCTGCAGTCTCTGATTGACTTTGGGGCGAAGCACGTGCACAACTGTGACCTTTGCACCCAGAGGGGCTTTATATGTCAGATCTGCAACTCTGACAGCATCATCTTCCCTTTTCAGTTTGACAGCACCTCCAGGTATTGTCATATAACACACATTATACCTAAAATATATATAAATGGAGTTGCCAGGTCCCAGAAAAATGTCCATCCCTACTTACTCAACAAAAATGAAAACTAGCCTAATTCTTTTCTACATCCAATCAGATTTTATTTAGATGATTTTAGCTAGACTAGTTTATGGCCACATACATACAATAAAGTTTCAGGAGGGACATCTAACCGAAACTGTGACGATTGCAGTATTCTTGTAGTGTTGCCATGTCCACTTATAAGCGTTTTGGGGCTTGTTGTTTAAGCTTCACTCATAGAGCGATCAAGTAGTTATTAAAGTGGGCAGTTGCAGGTCGCGATATTGTAGTCTTATTTTCAGCTTAAAGCATTTGGATTTATTTCGGTTTATTCTTGTTTGCTTTGTATTTCTAGCAAGATCTAGCAACACGAATGAGTCAAGGCTTGTAGGCTACCTCTTTTCCTGTGATTTCTTGCATCACACACGTTCAGAGGAGAGACAAATCTATAATGTGCGTTTTTATACGTCATTAACAACTAGTTGGTCAGTTCGGATCCGTACACACTGTGTAGACTTTTTGTAAATGCGGTTGTCACTACCTTAATATTTCAGGAGTTAATTTGTAGAGCCCGACCGATATGGATTTTTGGGGGCCGATGCCGATATTAACTCGAAAAGAGCCGATTTATAAGCCGATATTTTGATTTTGAAAATAAACTGGATATTAGACCCATTTCCTATAAACTGCACTTACACAACATTCAATAGCAAAATATCTTGCCTGTTCTATGTATGTGGGCTGTATAAACCATTTTCCAGAATAGGACCGTTAGCTAGAACTACCACACCGTTTTTATATACAGTGTATGAACTAAATCTACAATCATTTCACATGACGAACGACAGACTCACCGTCAAAACAGTACATCTCCATGCCGGGTGTAATGCTCTGCCACTGGCTTGGCTGATAGCTTTCTTCTGTAACGTTAGTGGATTTCTGGCGCTGTTGTCAACTGGGGAGTTGCAGACCTCCCTCTGGTGGGCAAACTATGCAACACTCATAACATGAGTGAAGCATGAGACTCTGTTTCTCAACGGCCGATGCCGATTTAAATGCAATTAGCTCATATCGGCCGATAATATCGGTCGGGCTCTATTAATTTGGTTGTAGAATGTGTCTCTCACTCCCATAAATGAGTGTGTTCAGAACAGGGTGAAGTGGTTTAATAAAGGGGGGTTTGATCTTTTGAAATACAAAATTTGACTACATTTTACTGTTCAAATAATTTTCATTAGTGACAATATAAATATACTGGCGAAAATAATCCAAGTTTGTATAATTAAACTTTGCATATGACAATGCACAATGAGCCCATTTTGCAACATTTCTCAGCCGCCACTGAGTTAAATTCTTTAAAAAGGACATAAGGCCTTGAAATATGACGCACTGCCCTGACGAAAGCCACATTTTAAGCGCTTTTTACTGTTTATAATATTTACACAAGGCTGTAATATTAGAGGTATACAATACTGCCCTATGGAAAGCCAAATTTAGAGCAAATAGATCTTTATTAAATCATGCGCATCCATACTCTCGTTTTCTTCATAGTAAATGGCAGTGACTCTCAAAGGAAATATCTTATAGACAGTATAGTTAAAACGGAAATTGTAATGCGTGGGCACACAGAAAAAAAAAAAAAAGCCCTGCGCACATGAAAAGTTTCTCATCAGCACGCAAAAGTCTGTATATTTTTTCTTTTTGCAAAGGTCTGTTTAGGGGATCGGTAATTTTCAAAATAGCCCAGATGTGCTAGAAAAGGAAAAGCACAGCCCTGGCAACACTGAATATAAAACACCACACATCTACTTTCACTTTTACATCATTCACACACTTGTTCTGCCTGTGACTGAATTCTTCCCACCACTTTAACATTCACATGACTCCAGCAGGGAGCAAAAGTGTCGGCACAGCAGTCTCGAAAAAATGGTGCAAAAGTTCAAGTAGATGTGTGTACTTTCACTTTTACACCATTTTTTTTAGATTGCTGTGCCGACACTTTTCATCACGAGGATGATGGTGTGACTGTGTGTTTTCTGTCTCTCAGGTGTAGTGTCTGCAAGACGGTGTTTCATTCCTCCTGTAAGACCAAGTGTCCGGTCTGTCCACGCTGCGTTCGAATACAAAAGTATTTGGAGAGGGACTTGGAGGACTGATTTAGCTGTTTGTTAAAAACATGAAGGTTTCTAAGAAAACGGTCATGTGCCAAGTTCTCTGTTGCTGTCGTATCTACAGAGCTCAAAATCCAGGGTTAGTACCATGTTATTGTAAAGTTATCTTATTTTTCTCAGTTAGCTGACCAACTGGAAGCGCTTGATCTGTATTTCACACTAAGAGTTTATTGGACTCATCAGAAACTCGCCTTAAGTGCACTTATTTACACACACATATGTACATATTTACTCACATTAGAACACCCATGTATGTTAATTCCTGAGATGTCAACAATGCCAAACAAACAATGGTGGAAGAACTGTTATTAAAGCTATGATTTTTGCTTTTTAACTTTATAAACACACCAATATTCAATGGTTAATCTATTTCTCTGGCCTTCACTTGTTATTCTGCAGGTTTGTGTTTGGAATCATAAGTCTTAGTTCTCCCTCTCTCTCTCCCTTTTTTTTTTGCGTAGTCATTATTGATTTAGTCCAGCCAATAAAATCATATTTATGAAACTTAAGACAATTAATTGCCAAGGATCTTAAAGCTCTTGTTTTTATATTTTCTTGTTTTTTTTTTTTACTATTGTTTTACATCTGAATGTCACATGCCAAGTTTTATATGAAGCATTACGAGTTTACAAAACATTGTGTGCATTAATAAGTATATTCTTGTATATGCAGGAATTGTACGCACCTATTAAAGAAGGTGATTAATGTAATTATGAAACGTACTAACACTTACAACCTCCTTTAACGGGTCATTTTTGTACTATACTGTGCCTTTATTTTCAACTTTCGTTGTAGCATTCATTATCACTAAAATGGATTGTTCCAAAAATGTAACTATTATAAGCCAATGTGAATTATTAATGTGTGCCACAAAATCAGAAAGCCTCTGTGGATGATAAAAAGGATCAACTCTTTTTATATATTTGATTCTTGCTTTAATGAATGTCCATTCTTAATAATTGATTTGCCTATGAAGGTTGACCGCTGCTTCATAAGCACTTGTTTTATAATGGAAACTGAATGAGAGAGATTACATTTTCTTTTTGAGTTCTTTTTGTTTTGTACTTTTATTTTAACAATGCTGTTTTTCCTGGTATTTTTATGACAAGTTCATTACATCACCTGTTAAAAGAAAAACTCCCAGATGACGTTCTGTCTTTCTTATCTTCTGTTTTTTCCACTCGGGGCAGTGTCACCTAAGCAAAAGTCTCTCAACATAAATTGGCAGGCAGATACTCTTTTTACAGTCATGAATACTGAAGCTTTTGTTTTGTTTAGATTTGATGTTAACTCCTTTTCTTTTATTATTATTAATTCTTTCAGAGTAAATGTTTTTATCCTCATAATAATGTGCATTTAGTCGTTTAGCAGACGCTTTTAACTGAAGTGTTTATGAAAGCCAACAATATTTACAGTACACATAACTCCTGGAAATGTTGTCTGTGCTCCTGTGTGTTTAAGCTGCTCTCTGATCTCATACTGTCTACAGGTGTATGTTCGTGCCAATGTAACTTAAAGAAACAACATTCCCTAGAATCATCAGCTAAAGAAAGATGGATACATATTTTTGTCTACCTTGTCATTCTCCTCAAATCACATTACGCTGCATTTGTCTCTGACTGGTTCTTCTTGTTTTCTTACCTCCTGGCACTCTTTTTCTGCCTGTGTTTATTTCTTTCCATCCATCATCTGTATACACCAGTCTATACCAAACAAACTCCATCTAAAAATCTGTTTGTAAGCATGTTAGAATCTTAAATTGAGTGCAACTTAACTAAACCTGGATCACAGCTTGAATAAATTATTTTTTACTTTAGATCCTACAGAGAAAAACTTGTTTATGCACTGGTCAATTCTGAACGATTTTGCTTCCATGACATGTCTTTTTTCAGACTAGAGCAGTGGTTCCCAAACCTGTCCTGTCCAAACCAGTGTTGGGAGAACTCTAGGACAGGTTTGGGAACCACTGAACTAGAGGAAAGAAAGCATCCAAAATGCATATTTTAGTGTTTATTTTATTACACTTCTTCTTTTTACATCTGCATGGATTTCGATTACATGTTTTTTCAAATTCAAAGTCAATACACGATCAGTACTTTTTCCAAAGTGTTTTGTCTTACCTTGATTCACTTTGGTAAGCCTATTGGTGTTTATATTTTACACCGTGCGGGATGGTTTTCGCGGGAGATTGTGTACATACGTCACTCACCCGTGTGTGTCTCCTCATATCCATAAATAGAGAAAAGTTGCTCTGGCTCCATTGAGCCTTGTATGGTGTGGTAGTGGCATTGGTTAGTTGTCACAAAGGGCTAGAAAGGTTGACATGGAGCATGCTAAATCTCAAACTGCTGGGAAATCAACAGAGGAGAGTCTACTGGCAAAAAGAGAAGGCGATAGAGTTCGTAATAAAACGGGTATCAACACTGACTATAATAGCAACTAACATTGACTAATAACTGAGGCTTTTCGGAGATGGGTGATGGATTTTTTTAATAAAAGCACCGCGGAGAAGGCTTTTTTTTTTATTACACAGGTGAGTATTTTATTGAGCAGATAAATTGTCATGTAGTAGCTCTCTAACAGAGTTCATTGTAAAGCATTATCTATGTGAAGGGTCGTATTCATCCGCACAGTCACGCAGAGCCGAAGCACAACCAAAACAGTGTTCTTCCACAAAATGCATGCAGTTTTGGTTTTTAATCGCTTAGAGGGCTAAGTTAAAGGCCATGAGTTTTATATAGAGAGAGAGAAATCTCCACTTTAGCAGCATTACATAAAACAAACTTCCCCGTTTTATTCCTATCTATATTCTTAAGTTTTTTACAGAGTTTGTTAACATTCACCTGATTTACATACCATTTTTTCCCCTATAAACATGGTAATATGACAGTATTTTCTGATTTATGGAGTGAAAATGCATATATCCAAAGTCCCCTCTGTAAAAAAAAACTAAAAAATCTTTGTCAACAAAATGAACCAAGAATTTTGAGCCTGGCTTTATCCAATGTTCATATTTCTGTTCTAGAAATGTATTTAAATTGCTGCATTTTTAATTAGATAATGCCTCATTTGAATATTTTTAAAAAGAGGGGGTATTTCAGAAAAAACTTTAATGTTCGGATCATTTTACTGACTCTCTTGTTCGATCTCGTTCATCAAAATGAACGAATCTTTTTTCGAGTCATTTCGTTCATTTAAGGGGCTTAAAATGTTATACTTTTAACAGGCAAAATCCCCGAACACATCCACCAACGCAATCTTGATCATATTCTGAATTAAGAAATCATTATAATGCAGTCAAAAATAATTTACAGGGAACATAAATAATTACTTTACCTTCCGAGTCTTTCGTTCATATGTCACATGACAGACGCATGAACGACTCATATCACTATAATTAACTGGGGAACGGTGATATAGTCGTCTATTGAATATGTGGATGTCTTTTTCTCGATGATAACCTATTCTACCTCAACCGCACCCCATACTTTAAGACTATCCAGTATTCAAAAGCTGTAATGCCCTTTCCTGTTGACCCTGGACCAGTTATCAGCACGACACAGACCACAGAGTGAAAGAAAACACACGAGAGATTAGCATCATTGACTGAACCTTAAAACCTTCATAAAGGTTCCTTAAAGTCAGAGCATTCCTGCCAACACCCACGTTTGAAGTCTGTGGATTCCATATGACTCGGAAATATTGAGTCATAACGCCGAAAAGGACTTTAATGAAACACAAAGTACAGGCCTTCAGTTTATATTCCCGCCCCTGCCGGCGTTGCCATGTCAATGTTTAAAAACACCAGCACGGGCAAGTTCTCTTCAACGTTTCTCTTTTTTTATTTCCTGCTTCCTCATTTCTCAGTTTTTCCATCTTTTGACAATTGTTCCCTCACTTGGTGAATGTAAAAGCACTGGTGGTTTTGATAAGCAGTTGTGTTGTAAATCATATGAGGATCGGTGTTTGTTTGTAGACACACACACACACACACCCTCTGCTCTCGCTTCACTCAAACCCGTCTAGCAACACAAATCTGGGCAGATGTCTCTCTCACACTGACTCAACAGCAGCACTACAGGTCTAGAGTATGGGGCTGACACATCCTGGATTAATCGAGGGAGAGACAGAGGTGATAGTTCATTACTAATGTGAATCCTCCAGTTATCCCAGAGCTCACAGAAGAAGGAGTCGAGGGATTATTCTGCTTTCCAATGGTAAATTACTTTTATCTGTGTTTCATTCACCCAGAATACCTCATCTCACTGTGTTAATGCATGCAGTTTTTGTTATGAACAGCTGTCAACATTATTTCCTGAAATCTGTATGTTCATGCAGTAATAAGTGCAATGTTCTTCAGAGAATGATAATAATAGTTGTACTTTCCCAATCATGTACCAAAAAGGCGAGTTTTCTTTTGTTTTGATTGTTATGTTGTGCTTTATTTATGAAACAGAATTTGATTTAAAATATGTTAGGATGTAAGCAAAAGATTAAAATGATTCAAATGTAATTAACATCTCATAATTGTTTGTATATTAATCTCACTTTAGGTCTGTATGTGTTTATATACAAACGTGTGTGTATATACTGTAAATATATAAATTAACCAATGTGCAAGTCACATGTATACATTTTATATGGAAGAATTCATAATTGTTCAGCAGTTCTGAACACTCTAACCTGAATGTTCATGAGTGGTTCGGATGCATTTTTCTTGACACAAGAGGCGATGACTGGCTGTAGTTCATTCAGTGGAGACACAGCACATGAAAACACACGCTCATGTCTTTGTCAGTAGCTGTTGGTGTGGCAGTTTTATAATTAAAATAAGTTGTTAGTTAATCAGTCATCACAGAAACATAAAATCTGCTTTAGCAATTATGTCATCAGTATTTTGCAACAACCACATTAAAACCGAGATTGCAGTTTGCACATAGCATGATGGATGTTTTCCTGTTTTACGAGTTGATGTTTCCCCTATTTTGGCATCTCTTCTTCTGTGTAGGTTTGGGGTTAGTGCAGCGTTCCTCTGCAAAATACACTCACTTCCTGTAGCAAGTGCTGTGCAGAAGAGCTATCCGCCGCTTTAAATGTTCATGCTTTTAGCATAGCTGTTTCCCTCTAGGTAGTAATGGGGAACTGATCATAATTTAACTTAATATTCAAATTTATAGCAAAATCTTTTTACAAGCAAAATTACAAAATATTATTGGTATTAATTGTACAAATATTGTAATTGCAATATTATTTGTAGTAATTGTAAAAATATTGTAATTGCAATATTATTTGTAGTAATTTGCACTACAAATTACAAACCAAAAGTAAAAACGACTACAAGAAAACAAAGAGAGCAGTATATTTTTAACATATATATATATTAATGATCAATGGTTCATTTATATGAATCATGAGTCTGTTTTTTTGTCCATACATTAGAAGTCAAAGGTTGCCTAACTAAAATGGTTTGGTTGCCAAAAAAATTATCTTCAAAATAGCATATTTTGTGTTTCACAGAAGAGAGAAAGTCAGGTTTGGAACAACATGAGGGAAAGTAAATGATAACAGAATTAAATGGCAAATAAATTTACGTCATCCTGAAAATCAGTGCTTTTCAACAAGACAAAGATGCAATAACCTCCGGTTTCACAGACGAGGTTTAAGACTAGTCTAGACTAAAATGGATGTTTGAGCTGTTTGAACTGAAAGCAACTTTCACTGGCAGATCTTCAAATATGACACTGCCAGTGTTTTGTCTCAAGATACACATCAATAATGTTTTTTTTCTACGGCACGTTTCTAAAAGCTATCTTATGTCCTAATTAAACTAAGGCCTAATCCTGGCTTAATCTAAGGCCTATGATTGTTAACTGCATTTGCAGTTAATTTCTCATTGTTTGTTCCTGTCCTGTTTTATATGATGATTTATTGTCGGGGGAACTCCTGGGCCGGATGCGCCGTCCTGCCCTGAGTGTCACTACTATTCTCTCTCTCTCTCTCTCTCTCTCTCTCTCTCTCTCTCTCTCTCTCTCTCTCTCTCTCTCTCTCTCTCTGCATGTTTTCATCACTTGTTGTCTGCTCTCTGTAAATATTCAGTTTTAGGCTGTCTGCTGTCAGGTTTCTCTCATCTCTCACTCCGACACACCTGTTGTTCCCCTGGTTTATCTGCATTCCTCTGCTTCACAAATATTTTGTTCCACCCCATCAGAAAAGCCCTAGTTGCAATAACAAACCTTATGTAATGCTCTAAAATAACCCTTGTTTGTTTTGTTTTTTGCTATTTTCGCCTGTTTGCACCTATTAGTGACACTGATTTAATTCACAGTACATATACATATTCTCTTTGGCTAATAATTATTTTTTAAGAATTTTACATTTTAATGATGTAATAGGGTGCTGTGGGTGGTTGCTAGGGCATTGATATGTGGTTGCTGAGGTGTTCTGGGTGGTTGCTAGGTTGTTACTTACTGTCCCAAGAAAAAAAGCACCTAAAGTTTTGGCTTTATGTTTTGCATTCTTTACATTCTTGTCCCAAGTGAATCTGTAAGTAAAGTTTTGTTTTGTATTTTTTTATATATTCTTGACCCTATTAGGTCTGTACTTCAAAATGTATTATGTTTTTGTTTTGTCTTGTATTTTGTATATATATTTTTTATATTTTTGTTCCTAGTCAATCTATTAGTAAAGTTTTTATTTTCTTTTTTATATTCTTGTTCCTTGTAAATCTGTAAGTAAAGTTTTGTTTTGATTTGTTTTGTTTTTTATGTTCTTGGTCCGACAGCAAATCTGTGTTTTTGTTTTTCATATTTGTGTCCTTAGTAAATGTATACATAAAGTTTAGTTTTTTTCTTTTTTGATTTGTTTTTGTGTTTTTGTTCCTAGTAAATCTGTTAAAGTTTTGTTTTGGGTTTTTTTTTTTTTTTTTTTCTAGTAAATCTATTAGTAAAGTTTTGTTTTGTGTATTGATTTTTTTTATATTCTTGTTCGTAGTAAAGTTTTTCTTAGTGTTTTGTTTTGCTTTTTATATATATTTTTGTTCCTAGTACATCTAAGTAAATTTTGATTTGCTTTTTTTATTTTATTTTTTTATTTGTTTTTCATATTCTTGTCCTAAGTAGATGTATATGTTTGTTTGAGCTTCAGATCTGAATTGTTTCGAACAAATTACTTTTTTTTTTTTTTCTCTATCTTCAGATCTCATGATGATTATATATGAGCCTTGATCTCCTCTTTGCACCGAACACCAGCCACTGAACAGGTTTGGGATCAGCAGACGTGGGCCACTATGTCACTTTCACAGCAGGTTCTGGTGAAATTTGAATACAGTTACACTGCTCGAGATGGCAGAATGGTGTCCATCAAACCCAACGAGCACTACACCCTGGTAGCCAAGACCAATGAAACCTGGTGGCACGTTCGGAGGCACGAGACGGACAAGCCTTTTTTCATTCCAGCTATGTATGTGACCGAGCTCCCACCTGAAACAAACCATACTCCACTGGACCCTCCAGAAGAGTTTAGTGGATTGAAACCCCTCAAGCCCAGCTCCGAGACAGCTCCTGATAGTCTTCCCGCCAACATTAAACCTGCTGAGGTCACGCTTCGAGTCCCTGACTCCATAAAACGAGACTCAGAGAAAGACGGCCATAGAATATCAACATATATTATTCCAAAGGAATTCTTTGAACTGAAGGGTTTGGATCCAGATCCCCTAAAGGTTGAAGCAGAGGCCGGTCCTGTGCCTGAACTCCAGATTTATGACAATGTTTCTTTCAACCCTGGTTCTCCATCTATTGGGGAAACACCACCCTCTATCTTATTGACACCTGCTTTTACAGATATCCCCTCAGAATTGGAGATCAAATCAATTGAGAGTCCAAAAGAGTCAATAGAGAGGCCTCGGGTGGACTCAAAGAGCCTGGATCAAGATATTCAAATGCTCATTAGATCTGGCTGGAGTGAAGAAATGTGGAACCTCATGGATAAAGACAAGAATGTGTATGAGAGTATAAATACGGTGAGAGAACCAGAATCCTCAAAACCTGATGAAAATATGACAGTAAAGACACAGAGTTCCCCAGTCCCAAGCCCTGTTACACCAGATACGCCTCTGGTAAGTAATATTTCTTCATGTGCAAAGTAAATATGCATTAGCCTACATAAGACAGCAATTTCTGTATGTAGCAAAACAATTTTCTATTTTATTCCATTCTCCAAATATGTTTGTAACAACAGCAATGTTGCTCAGTGACAAAGGCTAGGTATAGCCTATTCATTTATTTATAAAATGTCTGTGAATTTAAGTGAGGACCCAGTATACTTTAGTATACTCATCTCATAATGACTTGGATTGCTCACAATCGGATTGATTTAGCTGCTTTTCTTGAACACATGGTGGCGCTGTATACAAATTAGCATCTGAGCCTACAAAAGCGAAACCAAAGGGAAGGGCTGATGTCTCAGGTGTCAAAATCGTTATTAAATGATATTGAAGCAATAATCAGTTTAAAACTTTATAGCTGTCCTTAGAATTTGGTGTAGAAGTGCAAGCATTACATGACCAATTGATTGATAAGAACTTTCATTTATTTTTATTTCTGAAGGCCTCTAAATTTGCAAAACGATCAAAACTTTGCTAAGAAAACTGTTTTACAAAATATAGGCCTACATGTCATCTGATTGATCTTTAATCTGATTGAATCTTTGATCATAAAACAGCCTTTAAATATCACCTATAAGACATGTTATTGGAACATGTAGAGTGGCAACTGATATTTATATGCATTTTATGCAAATAGTCTGTCATAAAAGGCTCATTGATTTACATTAGCTATCAGAATTTCATCTTAATTTTTGGAGATATAAACAAGAAAGTTTGCACTAAATTCCATAGTTTTTACTCTGAGTAAAAAAAAATTTTTCCTGCTCGAATGTGAGCTCCATATTCTCACCACCATATGGGTCATAAAAGCCTGATAAAACACAAAACACATGTAAAAAAAATAAATAAAAATGTCTAAAGGTTCAGGAAATTGTTCCATTTTTTACAGTAGGCCTATGTAGTGTAACTGGTGCTCTGTCTGTCTCTGCCTCGTAGCCTACCGTTGATTTTGCTCAGATTTAATTTTAGAAAATAATGGGCTAATAAACGTTTATCAAGCTCTTAACGTTACCCCCCCCCCATCTTAAAAAAAGTACGTAACTAAACGTACGTTTTGTGGTATAGACCTAATGTAAACATATGTAAATTACTAATAAAAATAGTAGCATACTCTTTGGACTGTTCCATCCGTGCCGATCCTAACCGCTCGCGAACTACTGTTGCTGTATAGTTACAGCCTCACGTCACGAGCCTAGTCGTCTTGTGAAATAACGACGTTTGAAACTTTCCTTATGTAACGTTAACTATGTAAAAGTTGTTTAGACTGGTCGTAAAATGAAGAAAATTTAAGTGTGACGAGTCAAGGAACTCCTCGTTATATGCGTCCTAATATTGACACAATTTATGCTGATATAGGCCAGCTAGCCTGTTATATTTCTGCGTTTGAAGCGCTGTACCCGGATTGTGTTTATAAGCAACGTTTCGACCCTCTTCAAACGCCCAGTCAGACTCAATTTCTGGAGCTCCCTGCCAAGTGATCTGCATGTCAATGGTTTGCTCTTCTATGTGTGTGTACGGCCGCTGCCCCTCACCGGCACCGAACCGGCTTCTCCATCCGTTTCATCTTCCACACCGGTAAACAAGACGCGACGCGGTGCGTATGGAACACTTTTATTTGTCTAGTAACGTTAGAGTAGGTACCGAGTTTATCATTAATTACCTAGTTATTTATTAAGGGAGTCGAAACGTGATGCGTGGTCCCGAAGTATAAACCTAATTTGACTGTTGTAGGGGGAGGGGGGTTTCAACCATTCTATCAGAGTCAAATGAAGAGCACAACAGGTTAGGTGAGTTGCTGCCAAGTGCCAGTGTGAGTGTGAGTGGCACTGAAGGGAGGTACAGTACCTGGCGTTTACTACAACCACTCCCACAAACACACCTGTTTCCCTGCGGAGTGACGGATAAAGCACGTCAGCGTTAAAACGATGGATTCTAAACATCAGTTTTGCTGCCGGTTGGATTATCTTCTCATCTTCTTGTAACGGGAAGGTTTCACCTGTGCAGACACGTAAGGTATGACAGATTAATCCTGCGCTTCCGGTTGGCAGTGATGCGGTGAGGAATCTGAGGTGATTTGACGGACAACACTATCGTGTGTGTGTGTGTGTGTGTGTGTGTGTGTTACTTACAGAGTGAGACGCTACCGACAAAAACACTTTTCATGCATCTGTTATTTTGCGATTTTTTATCTTTTGACTTCTCATAAAGTGTTGTCTCTAGTGGAAAGAAAACACCCACTTTTAAGCGCTTTTATTGCACTTCATGTATTTGCAGATTTCAATTAGCCAACAATGCAAACCTTAAAAGGCCGTTTTCTCAAAATGTGTTTTTTCTTTTCTTCTCCTGCACAGAGTCAGAAATCTCCAGTTCAGCAGCTTTACACACACAACACTTTACAGTTTTATTCCTATCCGTATTCCGAAGGTTTATACAGAGGGGTTTGTTCATATATAATTCGCCTGATGTTATACATTTTGACAGGATTCATCTCAGAGTGATAAAAAGAGAAATCCAAAATCCCATACATGTCAACAAAATGAAACAATAATTTTGAATCTGGCTTAATCTAGTGTTCAGATTTCTGTTCTGGAAATGTATGTAAAGTATTGTATATTTAATTAGATAACGCCTCATTTGCATATAACATTTCAGAAAACTTGTAATGCAATTTTTTTTTTTTTTTTTTTTGCAATTCTTAATGTAATCAATCATCTTGGGAAGTATGGGGATATCTAGTACCGTAGTTAATTTTTCTTTTTTTTTACCCTATTCACCTGGGGTGTCTTGCCTTAAATGCATTAAAAAATGAATTATATTATATTGATCTTATTACGTAGTAGATAACATTTAAATTAGCACAACCTTACTTTTAGCGTATTCACGTTTGATTGTGACTGTGAGCTAAATAAGAAATTAACCAATATTTTAAAAAGGTACATTTATTTAAAACAAGTACCAAAGTACGAAAAAGTGGCATGTTTTTTCCCCACATGGATCATTTACCAGTTATTATTATTAAGTTGCAAAGAATGCATTTCAATACTATTTATTTCATGGTTACACTACTTAACAAAACAATTGGTTGAAAAATTTTTTTTATATAGGCTATTATATTATATAAGAATTTGGCATTTTAAAATAAAGTTTTTTTTTATCTCAGACATTCTTATTAATTATTGACCCATATATCAAAATACCATAGTATTACCATCTGATACCATCACTTTTTTGCTAGGCATTACGTCACTCTCTTCCATTAGTGGCCAGTCAGTGTGTGATTAACATATAAAAGACATAGGCAGCAAAGATTTATGTTTTTGCCCGTTTACAATAACAATGTCATCAGAGAGTCAAGAGCTCTCAGTCTTGCTTTTAGGTAATTGATAACTGTGCATTAAATGCAATTATCAGCATGTATCCCTGAAGTGTCCATTTCCGCAGGTTTGTAAGCGTGTGCTGTCTTCTCTGTGGGTTTTAGTTTGGTCGGATAGCACAAGAACTCTGGAGGCCTGCCAGTGAAGTTTTGGTTTCCATAGTGATGGTGGTTTGAGCAGTGGCATGGCTGAGGTGCCATTCAGTCCGGCGGGCACAATGTGTGGCGCTGGTGTGCAGTCCTGGATATGTAGGTCAGCTTATGCTAATGCTTCTCACACAGCGCAGTGCACTGGAAGACCCCATCCGTGTGCATGTGCACGACAGCAGGAGTGTGAGCAACATAGGTGGAGTAGATTAAGATTACAAGAGATGCAAGTCTGTATGTGTCCAGTCGAGTTTAGAGAGAGAGAGAGATATTGCTTTTGTCAATGAATCTTTACCCAAGTATTTGGCAGGTATACACCTCAGACTGGGTTTGAGTCTGCCTCGGGACATGTTCCCATCCCTGATCCCATACTCCCTCTCTCTTCTCCTAATCATTAAGATATTGCAAAAGCTCTGTTCAATCTCAGCTCAGCAAGCAATCGTAATATCAACAGTGTCTATACTACATTATTTTAAAGTCACCATGAAATCAAAATGGACAATTCTTATTTTTTCATGGATTATTGCAGGATTCAGTAAAGACGAGTGTAACTGCACACTCACTTAAGTATGTTTTATTTTTGACGTTTCAAGCAGCTTTTATCAAGGTAGCCTAACTTGTCAATTATACCATCTTTACAAAGTTTGGCTATTTTCTAAACGCGTTACGTGTTTCTAAACGTGTGCGTTTGCTTCAGCTATTGCTCTACTTAAGGAACTGATATTGCAGTATTTATCATAAATTATTTATTTGTGCACATTATTATTATTATTATTATTATTATTTTTAATTCATGAGCCCTCATAATCTTTGATCAAAATAACTTCCCCTCCCTCTTGCAGCAACATCTCTTCTCTGATGACATGATTACTGGCACGAGGGCGGGGCAATCAATAGCAAACCACAATGATCCAATCAATTCCCCAAGGAAAAAATCAAGTCCCGCCCTACAATCTTTCTCGTTTAAGAAGCCGCTTCACTCGGATGTACTCCGCAATAGAGAATAAAAGACTATCGCAACTTTCGTTTCATGCCGACTTTAAAATGTGTTCAAAAAATAAATATTAAACACATGATTTTAAGAATGGCGAAAGTCATGTGATTAACTGTTAATTATTCTGTTGTTGCTGAGTTGTGTCCGCCTGAAGTGTTTGTCTTTTGGCTGTTGCAAGTCTGTGCTGATGTGCTCATTAATGTCTTTGCACTTCGTTTAGTAATTAGGACGGCACTTTATAGGTGGGGCGTCTAATTTTAGCGCAGTGGTGCAGCCCATATCTCTAATGATGCAAATTTCCTTAACATTTACTATCAAAACAAATGTTCGGCTATTTCCCTCTTCTGGTAACTCATTACATTATATACAACTTTACCGATTATAGACTTTGGATCAATATTTGTTTGTTCTTGACTAAATAAATCCGGGGCATATAGTTAAGCGTTTGAATTTGAGTGTTTGAGCCGATTGTTACGTTTTCAGCTCCATTCAGCATGTCGGATCTCCTTGTGTGATCGTGACTCTTCTGCCTTGCTCTGTTCAATGAAATGTGGGAAGTTCCTTTTCCACCAGTTTGTTGAGATACCACAGGCAAAGATCTTGTTTGTCTGATGGTCTGCATGCTAGGAGCTGCCTTGAAATGTCAAGCAATGTCAGCAGTGTGTAATGGTATACACTTATATGTAACACAAACTTTTATTTTGGATGTGATTAATTGTGATTAATAATTGCCCTAACCCTAACCCTTTATATTACATTACATGATTAAATGCTAACAACTTCACTGACAAAAAACACAACTTCCCCATCAGGTATAGTGAGAAGAAAGCACTCAAGAGCTCTCAGTTCTCTTTGTACATTCTGTGGGATTTCAGGTGTGAATAGGGGAAGTTTTGGTCTTTGCTATTAGAGAATTAAATCCAATATGCCGTACAGAAGTGCAGTGTTATTCTTATTCTGTGTCGTGCCTTCAAATTAATTTACTAGACTTTGAAATTTAGGTACTGTAGACCATTTTATGTCCTCTTCTTATAGTGACCACTCTGACTTGTAAATTGTAAAGCAATGTCAAAACAATATCCTCATGATCATGTCTAGCATGTACACCAGACACAATTGCCCAAGTAACGCGAGTTGCCTGTGTTTTTATTTCCCAGGAGCCGTAAAAAGAACGTGTGTCGATGTGTGTTACATATAATCAGTTGTTCAAAATTATTGCTGCATCCAAAACTCTCATACCACATTTGGTTTTAAACTTACTTCGTGACCATTAAAAAGTATGTTCTATATAGTATGAACGTGTGTAGCATGGCTGAAATTCAGACATACTACATCCACCATGTTGTCATCACATGGTCATCACAAGACCGACAGCGTCAGTTGCATCACTTCACTTCCATTCACAACTCATGGGTCCATGCTGGTGCAATACTCACCCCACCCTCATCCGGAATGCAGAATCCCTGACAACTTAAAACTCATCTCTACCGTGAGCACTTAACCTAAAAAAAAAGGTTAAGTGAAACCTCCTTTCCTTTTCCGTTAATCCTCTCTTGTCTGGCTTTTGCTTCCCTGAGCAATGCCAGCACTTTGTATTTTGAGCACTTCTTGCATTGTTTTTGCCTCTTCACGATGATTCGCTTATTTTAGTCCTAATTTGTAAGTCGCTTTGGATAAAAGCGTTTGCTAAATGTAAATGTAACTCTTCTCCCTTGGCCTCATGGGATAGTAAAGTGTCCCACCGAATGTGCACTTCAGAATCTCGCTGGAATGAATGAATGAATGAATTCGGACATATTACTCAGCTCACATACTGTTTTTCACCTACTATATAGTATGGAAGTAGGGATATTCAAATGCAGCAGATGATTTTCTTTCTGCTGTCGAACACAAAAGAACATATGTGACGAATTTTTCAGTCAATACAATAATAGTCAATGGGGACCAAACGTTTAAGGAAATGTAAAAGTTTCAGGAAATAAAAGTGCAGAAGTAATCCAAGGTTACTCATTCTCAAATCAAATTGAAAACAGTGATCAACTCATGTATACAGAGGCCAAATCAATAATATCAAACTTCATTGGCTGTTTTGTGTCATGTGACTTAATGTCATGATGTCATCGCACAAGAGCCAATGAGGTTTAAAAACTTTGAATGTCTGGAAATATCAGGTCATTAAAAAAAAGAAACTTTTGGTCTTATAGTCTAGTCACTAATCTATAGACTAGTTTATAGGCTAGTCTTGATTAGCATAATTTAATTGGCTAAAATTAGTGTCCCTTGTGAATTATATAAAATTATTATTTTCTAAATAAATTTCTCTAATCTTCACGAGGGACTGGATAAGTCATAGAAATGTGTTGGTCAAAGGATTGGGAACCTATTTTAAGGTTTAATGTTGAATTTAGTCATTATATATATATATATATATTATTATTATTTTTTTAAACAACAATCAACATCAGTTTGTTGTCAACAATCAACATCCAGTTACAGTTATAATTGGTTTTGGAGATAATTTATGAAAGGACGCCACATGACAGTGAACTTAGGCCGGAGCCCCTTAAATTAAGTCATATTATGTTATATTTAGAGTATACTCATGTTACACTCTCCTCTCAGAACAGGATGTGAAACTTTTTTTATCAAGACCTTTGTTGCACATTTTTAGTGTAGACATGCTACCGTCTGGGCTTAAGATTCTCATTTAGCCAATAATAAAACCAATTTAAAAAAAAAACCTGCATTGCAGGAGGGACCAAAATATCACAAAGACTTAACAATAAACCACATGGAAACCAGCCAAAACACAACTGCATTGCAACAGCTTGCCAATGGTTTTTTTTTAATGATCACACACACTTGTTCATAATTCTTGAAAGCACTGATGCTTCTTGAAACCATGTTGAAGTTGGACGTATTTAAGGTTGTTGCATTTACTTACAGTATGTGAACGTGCCTATCTCTTTGAGAGAGGAGGAAGTGAAGTACCTGAGTGTGAATGATGGGCAGATAATGGCTGCAGTGTGCTAGGAGCTCTCACAAGCCCAGACTTTTAGTATTCAATGAGGTAATCCAGGATTCCAGGCCATGATTGGTGATGTAACAGAGAGGGGGAGCTGCTGGGTCCCTTGAATGGCCCTTCTGTGTGTGTGTGTGTGTGTGTGTGTGTGTGTGTGTGTGTGTGTGTGTGTGTGTGTGTGTGTGTGTGTGTGTGTGTGTGTGTGTGTGTGTGTGTGTGTGTGTGTGTGTGTGTGTGTGTGTGTGTGTGTGTGTGTGTGTGAGAGAGAGAGAGAGGTAGGAGTTCAAGCTGCTGATTCTGCAGCCTCAATTTCATTGGTCGATAAGTAATTTGGTTAAGTAATCAGCAGCATGCTATGCACCCTACAATCACTTCTTTCTGAATTCATTATCGCTGTAAATTCCTTGGCTATCAGTATGTTAGACAGAAGTAATGTTTGTTTCTAACATCCTGCTTCACACTATGTCGTCTAAGTGTGATTTAGAGAATCAGATGGTGTTATGAATAATAGATATTCAAGAATGATAGTCTGAAGAAAGGTATATAAAACGAATTGCATTTCCAAATATAAAATGGTAAAACACGAGCAAAGGAGGCCCACAGATGGTATATTATTTTTAACGGTCATCATAACATTCTTGTGTGGAACTATGCTTCCTTCATGTGCTGTTGGAAGTTTCCTACTTCCCACTTCTGAAGTCGTAATTACAAGTTGCATATAAGTGCTTTATTTTGAAGGAAAGAATAGGAATTATTGAGGACACCAGTTTCATTCTTGCCTATTTCTTAGGGAAATTTTATTAAAGCCGAAATGTATCTAGTCACTATTCAATGGAATTTGAATGAAATGTAGTGTTCATTCATTGGCAACCATATAAACTTGGCCTTACCTATAGGCGGATCTTTTGTGACGTCATTGTTTATGTTTGTCGCGTTGCATCATGGGAATCGTGTGGCAGGAAACACCGCTAGATACCTCTAATTTGATTGTTTTGCACGTTTGGAGGAGGATTTAGAGAAGAGGATGGTTCACTCTTGCTGTGTGGTCGAGTACGGCTCGTTTAGGGGCCTGATAAAAAGTTTTTTCGAATTCCCTCCGAAAAGGATCGCGAAAAACGAAAGAAATGGTTGCGTGCAATTAGGCGATTGAACCTGGACGCTCCGAAGAAAGCCTGGATTCCTGCAGCTAACGTTACTGATCGAGTTTGTGAGGCTCATTTTGTTCATGGTAGGCCTAAGTCTTAGTGACTATGTATTTATAGAAGATTGAATAAAAAAATAAATAAAACTGAGTCAAATCAACCGAGTCATATGTTTTCGCGTTCTGATTCAGGTGTCCCAAACCGCGATCCACAGCACCCAGACTATGTTCCTCACATCAAAATGGGCTATTCTGGATCGCAAAACTTAAAAGCAAAAGAAAAGGCTGTTCTAACCTCTGCTTTTAGCACGATCACTGCTTTCTGTTTGGCAGAAAAGATCGGCCCAACTTTTTGAAAAAACAAAATAATCATAGGCCTCCAGACTTTTGAAAGCCTTTAATCTTTCATGAGTGAAGGGTCCAGGGGTTTCTATTAAATAAGAATAAATGTCTCCCCAGCAGATTGGTGGCCAAGACACGGGCGAGTCGGACCAACGTTTTTTGTCATCCCAGATCTCATATGGGCTTTGAATAACTTCGATTTTGTCACCAATACAAATTTTGAGCTTCTCTCCAAACCTCCTCCGGTCTTCAGATAAAAAAGTGCTTATATATTGTGGATTACGCCCGCTAACTCTCTTGAAAGTGCTCGTCGCGTCTTTACTGCCCGCAATACTGTTTGTTTTGTTGCCACACAACCACTCGCGCATGCGTACAAAGATGTCAACAAAGATCCTCCTATTGTGAACATTCACCACGCTGGAATTTTGGTCAAATACTGTAAATGTTTTTTCGCGGTGCAAAATACATAACATATGCACCAAGTGGTTATTTATATGCATAGATATACATGACTGTAACTGCAACTGCAAGAGAAAGCAATGTTGTGGGAAAAATGAATAAAACTTATCAGTCACACAGCGATAGTTTTCTCCTCTGCATGTTTAAAGTGTATGACTCGGCCAACTTTAGGCATCAAAATTATCGTTGAGTTTCCCAATCGTAAATACGGCTTGAGAGGCTGTTAATTTCCAATTATCCACTACGAAACTCATATTTACGATAATTCTGATAGCAGGTAAAGGCAGCATTAAAGTCAGGCTGACTCAGTGAGACAGATGGTTTACTTTGCCTTGCCCAATGAGACATTGCTACAGAAACTATTAGTCATAAATGTTCATAATTACACAGAGAGTATTACACCTGTCCATTTCATATTTCTATGTGCAGTCATCGCTGTAATGACTGTGTCTGAACAGGTTTCCTAATCACTTCTCCTGCTTTCCATTGGTCAAACTAATAGATAGTTCCACCCCCAGAATCACACCATTGGTTGAGGAATGCTGGCGCTATCTGGCTGGTCGGGACGCTCATGTTTTCATAGCACCACAGTAGATTTAGTTGAAATCATCATACAAATTACAGACATAATCCAAAGCCCTATTCACACTGGATTAGTATTATCTGGAGACCTCGTGTGATTTAGAAATTACCCATTCGCACGGGATAAGCGAAGCCTGTGATTTTACTCGAATTTACTGACTTATCTCCCGGATGATGTCAATAGGCTATTGTTTGGAAATGTATTGTCGTTATTATAGGTCTAGCTGTATGATATCTCATAAACAGAAGAATGTTCCTCACTGTTGCCTTTGGCTTGCTCAGTTGGGGATATTTTGGGGATATTTAATTTAATTTTATCAATCAATAAATTCCTCTTGAAACAAACTTTGTTGTATTATTTTAATTAAATACTGTGAAGCTGCTTTGATGCAATCTGTATTGTGAAAAGCGCTATACAAATAAACTTGACTTGACTTGACTTGACCGCACGCTGCTATACATGTCATCCATCTCCATCTAATCATTCTTTTTGTTTTTGCTCTTCTGATGGTTTTTAGCTTTCTCTTTCGGCAAATTGCATAGTTGTATCGAATGGTGTATAGCGATATGACCTAGCACTCAAAATACTATCAAAACACTCAAACGCAGCCTCCATTCCTCACGAAAGATGGATAAAAAAGTGCACAGGAAACAAAAACCTTGAAAAATGTATAAACGACCCCGCCAAATCACACGGGACTAATATTATCACAGGACCTCGGTGTTCGGCGTAATATGGTCGGTCATTTGCGGGGGAATTTTTACTTTACAAATTACAGACATGGCCGATTCACACAGGATTAAGATCTCAGACAACCTCCGCAATTATTACAGATGAGTAGAGGTCACCAGGTAATACTAATCCCGTGCGAATAGGGCTTTAGTTCCCACTGCTAATCTGGGATACGATAAAATGTTTGAATGTTGAAACAATGACACACATGACATTTTTGATTTCCATTAAACCACGAACTGCATCAAAAATGCATAGATGAGAAAAGACACACTTTTCTCTCAAACAGACCGAATTATCCTGTACCTTTTTTTTTCTGATACATTTTGTCCAGAAATACAACACGTTATGCAGACTTTGACTTAAACCAGGAAAACGTTACCTATTGCTATACACCATAAAATAATCATACTTTTAACAGTATAAGATTTGAAAAATGTTACGGTAAAAACCTGTTAACTGGTTAGATCTACTTTTTTTATTTTATTTAAATTATCATAATTCTTAGGTTTTTAGTTATCATCAGTTTTATATTACACCTTATGTTGTTATATCAATGTTTATTGCATTATTTTAGTGTTGTGTGTTACCATGATGGTTTTGTATTCGTGTGTGTGTGTAAAGTGATCCACTGGAGGCAAGTTGAGAGATGAGCACCCAAGTGCAGTTTATTATAAACAAAACCAAACATAAAACAAAAACATGGCGTGGCATGAAAACTCAAAACAAGACATGAACTTGAACAGAACTCACAAACAGTGGTTACAGGGAACAATACTTGACAAAGACACATGGCAAACATGAGGGCTTAAATACACAGACTAATGACAAGACAAGGGACACCTGTGAACAATGATCAGACAATTAACCAATGACAAGACACATGGCAAACAGGGAATCACATGACAGACATGGAACCATGACAAGAACAAACCCAAAATGTGACAGCCGTGACACCGTGCAGCTTCCACATGTTAGTATTTACCTCAGCTTGAGGATTCTAGATGTGGCTTTCTCTTTAACACCTGTATTTTTATGGTGGTTGTCAGAATATTATAAGTGTACAAAACTGATGTTGGTATTAGTATCAGATAATGAAGTTTGTGTTTTGTTTTTTGTTTTTTTAATCTAAATTTAAGTTCAATCCGTAAAACTTTTGACTACTGTCTTTTTTCCACTGTAAAGTTCTGATGTAAATTTCATGATTTTTTTTTTTTTTTTTTACTATAGTTTCGTCTACACCCTGCTTTTAGCTGCGTATAGTATCTGTGGTAATCTCATGTGTGTTAAAGCACCTGAAAAACTGTGTGTGTGTGTGTGTGTGTGTGTGTGTGTGTGTGTGTGTGTGTGTGTGTGTGTGTGTGTGTGTGTGTGTGTGTGTGTGTGTGTGTGTGTGTGTGTGGTTTAAACAAACTAGTCTAAATAAGGACTAGACTGTTGTTCCCATTCTTCTGAATGGCCTGTGCTCAATCATAATGGATTTCATACCATTGATATTTAAGTAGCAGCTGTCAATCAAATGCAAAGTTTCCCTCAGGAAAAAAAAAAATGAAATTGCAGAGTGTTATAAATAGCATGGGACATTGCGTTACACATTAACTGCTCATTTTGGTGTCTAATCGGCTAATACAGTATGTTCTAAAGGAAAGTTCAGGAGGAACTTCATTTCACTTGGGCTTTCACTGAGGTCAAATATCTTTATAAGCATGATTACATCATTTTAAACTTTCGTGTTGTTTTTTCGGTTTAGTTTTCAATTTTTTCCTCTTAGTTATCCAACTCTCGGGTCATATAGCTGTAGGCTGCCATGTTAAAGATTTGAATAACAAAACTTTTGTGAATAGTAATTCCTAACACAGGCTTGTGGATTTGTAGTTTAGGCTTGTTCCAGGAACTTTTGATGTCTGGTCTGCCTCACTTTCTTTACACACATCATTAGAAGGAGGAAAAAGAGTGTTATCATGATATCCATACATTAGGATCTCTCTATTTCTCTCAACCACAAGCAGGGAAATCAGCATTATTGTAAAATTTGCAAACGCAGATTCTGTTTCAGACAAGGAAGCTGTCTTGTTTGTCAGACTGCTTGGATGAACAATTGTTGAGTAATTCCCCCGATCCTAAACATATTTCCTGCATTCACAGTTGAAATGCTGATCAGAAGTCACAACAAAACACAGTGGCTTTGTCTTCTGATCTTTATCGTGCTACCGCATCATGGCATGTAAAATACATGTTGTTATACCTGTCTATCCGCTTCCTGAGGCTTGTAAATGTTGAGCTAAACTTATCTCTATTTAATGTTAAAATCAGCATTAAATAAAAAATTTCTAATTTTCTATTTTCTAAATGCATGTTATAGATCTGATTGTGAATGATACATCCATGAACGATACATTCTGATGAATATGACTTCTCAAGTCATTTAGTCCCCTTAAACCCCTTCCCCTCCACAATCAAGGAAGAAACGTTCCACAGCGACTTTAATATTTACACTAAAAGCCATTTGATTGTATAGGAAAACATTTTTTAGTGTCTCAGCTGATCCTCCTAGACAGAAATGAGAAGTTAATGTAAATGCTTAAAAATCTTGCTTTTCACAAATTTTGTAATTTCACACAAATTTCAGAAGCGGTCTCAAAATGCGTCCAGATTAAAGGCCCGTTCATAACTATAATGATAGCGTTAAAGATATAGTTGTAAAAATCATTAAAAGATTAGCAGAGTTCACGCCACAACTATAACGATAACGGCACAGAGAAACTATATCACTGGAATCACTTTCAGAAAGTTTTTTTTCCAGCTGATGAACGATAAAAACATTGACAGCCAATCAGAATCCATCCTGCTTTAAAGAGCTCGAGCATTTAAAGCGGCATGATGACAAAACTGCAGCGCGCGCTTTGAACGATATCGTCCGCTGGTGTGGACGCTATAATATAGTTATCATTATAGTTATCATTCTTGGTGTGACCAGGCCTTAAGGCTATATACAGTAAAACTAAAACCAGGCCATTTTTAATTGCTAGGAGTAAAAAAAAGTTAACTGAAGTAATACAAAATATTTAAAAAAAACTTAATTTATTTGAGTTAGTTTTCATTTCTTATTTTCATTTAGTTTAAATTGATGGACTAAAAGTAAAAATAAATAAAGCCTATTTAGATAAACAAATAAAATGTACTAAAAATAAATAAAAATAATTCAAAATATTAATCAGAACTGAAATAGTTATCTCAATGGTACTAAAATAACACTACAATACAAGTCTACAATCAAAACTCAGAGATCTCAACGTTTCTCATAACATGATGCAAGAACAAATCTGAGCTATGCTTTTCATTTTATGATTATAAACTTTATTATTGACACAAATTGGTATTGTTACCCCATTTTAAAGAGGATATTCAACAAGAAAAATATCAGTGTGAGACTTGAATTTATCCACTGAGAATTTAATGTAATATGAAAAGTGGATGCTGCATACCAGAATGGAGCCAGTTTGATCAAATAATGCCTGAATGGCTATTTGGCCACTTATTAACATAATAGCCCGTGTGGCCAAAGGGAAGACATTGGAAAAAGAACATTGTTTCAAGTGAATATACGTATGAAGAAAGCCAAACGAAGACTTCATTTCTTAGGAATAATATGCACCAATGAACCAATGAACAATAAGACCAAGAACATGTTTTAAGAAATTACTATGGTCAGTTATGATTTCGTGTTCACTTTAAATGATAAAAATTAAAAAAAAACTCTGGTCAAAAACAATTCTCTGTTTTGTTTACTGAGAAATGCATACTTTTTAATTGCCTGTCAGAGGTGTTACATCAAAATGTGAGGAAACTGAGGAAATGTGCTCAAGTCAGTGGCTTTGACTGGTTTCGATGGACAAAAAGAGGAACTTAAAACTTTTTCACGTTTGTAAAAGTATATTTAATGCTTCATCTGTTACCTAAAATCTAGCAGTTACACACCTTTTCAGTGTCAACACTTCTCTCTTTGCAGATATTTGTCATATATTCAGTTTCATACGTTATCAACATGATATGTTCATCCTTTATTCACAGCACTCATCATACCTGCCTCTGTCTCTCTCTCTCTCTCTCTCTCTCTCTCTCTCTCTCTCTCTCTCTCTCTCTCTCTCTCTCTCTCTCTCCATCTGTCCGTTCTATTCATTTGCCCCCTCCCCCTTTCACTCTCGCAGAGTAGTGCTTCAAGACAGATGTTCATTAGTTGTGCCATCGACTGCAGACGCAGTGTGTGTCTGTATGAGTGTGTGTGTGTTAGAGAGAGTGAGTACGGCTCAGCCTGTTTACCATGATGCTCGCTATTGGATAGCTTGGAGTTTGACTGTTGTCTGATCAGCTGTATGGCTGTTGCTGACTGATCGAAACAAAGACATGATGGATTATTACTCTGAGATCCGGTCCAACCACCGGCCCAGAAGCGCAATGCCCCTCTCTCTGAACACGCAGGTACGTCCACAACCCCTTCAGACTGGGTTTCTGGGCACGGAAGTGCTGTCACTTGTTGTCATTTTGATACGCGTTGGTGTGTAAAGAGTTATACATTGGCATAACTGTTCAATATATAACACATTGTGTGGTGTTTATACGTGAGCATTGTGCAGTAAAATGTCAGCAATGTTGCGCATTAGTTGGACTTCGCGTACATGCGTGTTTCTGTAAGTTCTCAGCTAGGATGTGGTTTCTTCCTGTTGAGACACTCCCTGGTGCTGATAAATCTAAAGCACTTTTTAGACATCATCAGGGTCAAGGGTTTGTCACTGTAAAGTTGTCCAACTCTGTAAAACTCGATGAAACAGAAAAGCTGCAAGACACTGACCTTTAGCATCAGAAAAAGGAAGTTTTGTCTAATTGTTCAGTCTGCATCGTTGCAAGCTTTCATATATGTTGTGTGTGATGAACTACAGACTGTGTGTGTCAATGCCAGACGGTTTCTGCTTTAATAGGCTTCTCCCTAAACATCCATTGCTTCTATCTCTTTTGCTCTCAGTTAGCCTACTTTTACAATGACTTATACAGGTTGTATGGCTGTCTCTGTTGGCCAGCGCATTCAGATCATCTAAATTTATCTCACAAAAAGGATGGCATACATTTAAGGCTGGGGATTTCATCACTCCCTTTGCTTTAAGATGTTTTAAAGGGATAGTTCATCCAAAAATGAAAATCATGTCATCATTTTCTTTCTCCCTTGTCATTTACAAACCTGCACGACACAAAAGGAAAAATGTTAAAGAATGTACTTGCGAAGTGTCATAAAAGTTGTAAAAGTCCAAATTACTTGTGCACTTTATTGCAGATATTCTTAGGTTGATTGATAGCTTCATGAGATATGTAAGTTGCTACTGAATGTCACATGACTGCATGTTATAAGTTTGAATATGCAGAAGCTCAAATGAGATTTGACCGCTATAGCAGAGGGAAAGCAAAGCTTCCTGACCATGAAATCAAAGTTGTCAATTCTTTTTTCTTATGGAATATTGCAGTATTTCTTATATATGATTTGTTGATGCACATCGTTATTATTTTTTAAATTCCTAGTGTCCTCATAATCTTTCATCAAAATTGTGAACTTTTCCTCGCAGCGACATCTCTTCTTTGATGATGTGTGCGGGACGATAATCTCTCTCCTCCAGCAAACGACCACGATTCAATTATTCAATCAATTCCTAGTGAATGAAATTGGGAATTTATTGAATCAATATCATTCTAATATGCTGATTTGGTGCTCAATTAATGTCTCTTATTATTATCAATAATATTTTTGTGGATTTTCAGGATTCTTTTATGAAGAGAAAGTTCAAAAGAACATAATTTGAAATATAAATATTGTGTAGCTGTGTCTTTACTGTCACTTTTGATCAATTTAATGTGCCCTTCCTGAATAAAAGTATTGATTTATTTCCTTTATCTTACTTTTGAATGGTAGTGTATCACAGTTTCCACTAAAAATGTGGCAAAAAACTGTTTTCAACATTGATACTAATAAGAAATGTTTCTTGTTTCGCAAATCAGCATATTAGAATGATTTCTGAAGGATCATGTGACACTGAAGACTAGAGTAATAATGCTGAAAATTTAATTTTGACATCACAGGAGTAAATTTCATTTAAAAATATATTAAAATAGAAAACGGTTATTTTAAATTGTAATAATATTTCACAATATTTTTTTTACTGTATTTTTGTTCAAATAAATACAGCCTTGATGAGAAGTGTCACAGTTTGTGTTGTAGAACGCACACGAACATGATGATGAGTGCAAAAGGCAGTATTTAATAAGTCCACAGGCAATAATCCACACTAAGATACAGCATACAACACATCTAACATAATCGAGACCCGACAGCAATGAACAGAAACAGAGGAACTTAAGTATACATGCAAACAAGGATAATTAATGACACACACCTGAACCGAACAACCATGACAACAAACTCAACAGGGGAAAAGTGCAAACAAAAACAAAGTCCAAACTGAGTGAGACTGTGACAATAAGAGACTTTTCAAAAACAAAACAAATCTTAATTATTCCAAACGTTCGACCGGAAGTGACTATCATTAATGGAGAAGCAAATGTGATCGCAATTTGCTATTAATGCCTCCTTCATTAATAATGAAGAGTTACATTTCAGTCTGTTCATCACACAAAGCTGTGGATAACTTAGAATATTTCATTTTTGACCTCGACAGCCCAGATCCCCATTCACTTTCATAACGTGGAAAAGATTGACCAGAACTTCAACATTTCTCCTTTTTTATTTCACAGAAGAAAGTCAAATGTTTATGTGGGTAAATAATCTTCTGACAGAAGTTTAATTGTTAGGTGAACTATCCTTGTCTTTATCACTCAATTCTCATTGCCCCAAATAATCTCAAGTCAGTGTTGTTTGTGGTGGACGTATTTGTGCGGCTGTTATTTGTGATCATTATAACAATAAACCTGTTTCCTGTCAAAAATGCATTTAGGCAGTTGTGGCTGACACACACTTGGTCTGCGCCAGGGCTGGGTAAATATAGACCCAGGAAATGACATGCCGGCTGACTTGCTTTTATTTCCGTTGTTGTGCTTCGATTGTTACTCTTGCTCTTCTATTTCATTTTCGTCTTTTCTCTGTCTTTCTCTCTCTCTCCCTCTCACAGAAATTTTTCAGGAGAGGTGTGTCCTCGTACAGGCCTCTCTCGAGGCTGCAGGTGAGCTCAGTACTGAGTATAGTCATCTATTCCAGAGCCATCTTCACTCCACATGCATGCACAGGGAACTTCATGTGTTCTTCTGTATCATGCACTGGGTTGTCATTTTCATAGCTTATGATTTTTATTAATACTATTACTATTTCTCATACTTACAGTTAAGCATTTGAACAAACCCCTAACCCTATTTAGTAAACTTCTGCATGCGTCTCTTCCAGCACTACTTGTGCTACATATATTGCCTTTAAAATATATTGCCACATATTTGTACCCTGGAAATCCAGAGTTCTCGCGAGAGCAGAAGTTGAATTTGCTCAGCGAGTTTACTCTGGCTTCGAGTAATGATGCTCATTAAATATGCCCTTGTATCCGAGCTGCACCAATCACATCCTGTTATCTGATGTAGGCGGGCCAGAGGCGAGCTAAACAGATGATGACAGCGCTGTGACGTCGAAGTCATTAGTAAACATTGCAAGATGGCTATGGATGAACACCAGTTGTTTGAAACTGCTTTGGCCGCTACAATGAACGAGTTAGACTTGGCTTTTTATCTAAAACAGGAACAGAAGACGCCGCTCGAATCGTTCCTTTGCAAGAAGGGCGTTTTTGCTGTTTTGCCTACCGGATACGGCAAGAGTCTACCAGTTAGCTCCGCTGGTAGCTAAGCGTATGGGGTTTATTGTTGTGATTGGTCGTAGTGTTATCCAATTGCATGCAGATTTTCAAATGCATGCTTGGTGCCGCCCCTCGAGCTGGCTGATTTTCATTAGTCGATGCCAGACCATTAATCTCTCAGATTTAGGTCTGGATTTCCAGGCTAACATATGCAAATAATGCATCAGCCTCTGTCCATCATCATGGCCTCCTAATCATCCCTATAAATACTGATTAGCTTCATCACTCTGTCTCCTCTCCACCATTGAGCTGATGTGTGGTGGGCGTTCTGGCACACTGTATGGCGTCCGTCACATCATCCAGGTGAAGCGTTTTAAAATGGCGAGAAAAGCGCTATATAAATGTAACAAATGATTATTGTATGGGAATGACACCACAAATCATGCTGTTTGTTGAGGAGCGGTGTGCCATCTTCACCTGGCAGATGATAAAATGGGCTAAAATCTGAGACTTCTCTTGGAGACCAGAATATCAAAGAGACTTGATAGAGACTCGATCCAGTAAGCAACCACCTAGCAACCACATAATGATGTGTTAAAAAACCCATTCCAAACACCTGAACAACCACAAAGCAACTCCCCGGAATTGCATCAGTGACCTTTGCACACACTTGTGAAAAAGAAGTGCTTAATTTACTGAATGTGCACATTATCCCAGCAGATATCATAGTATTAATCAAATAAAAGGCCACTTAAAGGGATAATTTACCCAAAAATGTAAATTCTGTCATCATTTACTCACGCTCAAGTTGTTCCAAACCTGTATAAAATGTCTTTGTTCTGCTGTACACGAAGGAAGATATTTTGAAGAATGTTGGTAACCAAACAGATTTTTGGGCCCCATTGACTTCCATAGTAGGAAAAAAAATACTATAGTAGTCAATGGGGCCCAATCTGGATTTTTTTTCCAAATATCTTCCTTTGTGTACAGCAGAACAAAGACATTTATACAGGTTTGAAACAACTTGAGGGTGAGTGAATGATAAGATGACAGAATTTAAATTTTTGGGTGAACTATCCCTTTAAGTCTACTGAAAGTTGGTACACTTTCATGACTATGGGCGTTTCTCAATACCAAGCACGCAAAGTTCGGACTTGAGTCCTTGGTAGTTCCGGTGATTCTGCAAATGTAACAGCAGCGTTCTCGATAGCGTCACTTAGCTCTCTCTGGCTACTCCGGGTATCTCTGTATGTATATTTTAGGCTACAAAAATACAACTGTCCACACTTCTGAGAGTGACGTTTACATGAATATGCTAATATATGCTGTGCACTTTCCTCTCAATAACGAAATAAACACAACAAAGTTGACAGCAGTGAGAAAACAGCAGTTAAGAAAGCATCTGATCATGGCGATGTGGAAATGTTCGCACCAGCTCTGTGATTCACCGGCATCATGTCGACAGATGGAGGTTATTATAATTAAACTATCATAACAGTGTAATATTAAAGTATATTTGAGACTATACACTATGCAAGACTGTAGTTTGAATGAAACCCTTTTCTTTGCATGACACATTGACATTATAGTATAGAATTCGGGGAAGGTCTCGTTTTTTTTTAAGTTTGTTACAAGCTGTTCACACATTGCAATGCAAAGTGATTATAACATAAACATTCTTACATCTAGCCCCGTTAAGTAGACTTTTTTTTTGCACTTTGTAATAGTTTCACAGTTTTACTTTAAAGTATATTTTAAATCATGTGTAAATCAATGGTCGTTTGCCGTGCTTGAAAGAAGTGTTGACTAACTATACTTGATTATAATTTTAAGTATTTGATCAATTAAAGTTATCTGATAATACATTTAAAGTTAATATTATTTTAAGCGTCCTGAATTGCATCTTCATCATCACAAATGTGCAATTACAAATATATTTAAATACATGAAATGCAAGTTTCATTAGAAATGACATTAAAGTATATGGTAAATGCTTGTCAGTACATTCAGCAGTATACACCATATTTCAAGTAGTTATAAAAATACATATAAAGACGTACGGGCCTAAAATGCACAGCTAATTGCTTTTAATATAAATTTAACTGTAATAGTTTTTCATTTAATTGCAATTAACATTCAATAAAACTACATTCAGTACGCACTTAAGTGTATTATATCTGTAATAAGTACTTGTTTTGTATGGCAGCACGCTATAACCAACCATTGGTCTAAAACTATCTCAGTGTTCATCACAGCAGCAGCGCTGCATATCACAAACACTAGATTAAAAGACCCCTGTCGCTGATATATAGTCTCAATCTCTGGGATGAAACATGCTCCATTCTTTAATCAGGACCATGTGAGGTTTATCCTGTGGGGCTTTGGCCATCTAAGTAGGACAAACAATAAAGATGAAAGTCTGTTTGTGGTTTTCTTCTTTAGGGCTGACAACTCTTGTTCTGTTTCCTGAGATCAGCGCGCTCAGGAAGTGCTCTCTTACTGTAATTGGCACACAAGGCCAAAAGTTGAAATCACGTTATTATTTTGAGCATCAAAGCATTTCCAGAATGCAGTCGACAGTAGCGTGGGTGTTGCTCAGGTTAGGGAGCTTTTTGTTTTGTTTTTCTTTCTGGTGATGTGGAGAGTCCCTCCGAGCTGAGCTTCATGTTTTTGCATAAGGGAGGAGGGTGTGAAAGCAGACGCTCCATCCAGTGTATGTTTTGCTCTTTGTGTAAACGTTTGTGACATCACACAATCATCTGTTTACATAAGGTCAGTATCACTGTAAAAGGTCAAGTGACGCATGCATGTCTTCAGCCAAATGCACAATATTTATATCATATTTCATGATCTCTGTTATTACACAATATTTCATGATATCTTTAGCTTCTGGGCAGTTGACATTTCATTTTACTATCCTTACACTGTAAAAAATGTCTAACCTCTCCAAGTCAAAATTTTCTAGTGACTGGTCACATCTAAATTTTTTAATTGGCCCAAGTGCAATTCTTGTTGCAATAGTCTGTTAACATTGGCTCAATGAGAAATAATACGTCAGACTAATTGAAAAATTTTGATGTGATCAATCACTAGAAATTTTTGACTTGGGGATGTATTTTTTTTTTTTACAGTGTAGAAAAATATATTTTCTCTTCTATACATTCATCGTTTGGCTGGATAACAAAGAACAAACATTATTTGTAAATCAAATTTAAATGATCTATTCTAGAATGTTATAATATTTCTCACTTTGTACACTGGGGTTGAACAATATTCATGCTGTCAACTTATCAAAAAGTAAAATTTTTCCATATAATATTTTAATCATTTGTTTTGGCTTTTGTACAATGACAGTATAAAACCAATTATAGCAAAAACTATATTATAGTTTTTGTTAATACTTTCTATTGGATTTTATTTTAATATTTTCTGTTTTATAATAATAATAATATTTTCTGTTTTATTACAATAATAATATTTTCTGTTTTCATTTAAATTTTAGTTACAATTGTTTGTAATTTTGTTGTGCAATTTTATTTTATTTTTATTAGTTATATAGTTTTTGTTAAGTCAGTTTATCTGGTATATATATGTTGGTTACAGTTTTATTTCAAGTAATGAATATGTTTTTTTAATGTTTTTAGTTAACAACAATAAACCTGATTTAATTATTATTTAAACAGCTTTATTTATTTAATTATTTAAACAACATGTTGTCTTTAATATTCCACATACTATTTTTTACACAGTATAAATGGGTCTTTATACATGTAAATATTGCTTAGGATGGGGTTCCTCTCAAAGAGATCATCATATTACAGAAGTAAATGCGTTTTAAGCTAAACGTTTTTGTAAACTGCCATTCTAATCTCTTCATCCTGGCTTTATTTTAATATCAGCAATGCTCCTCATTTTTGTCCATCAGGTTGAGGATGACAACGCTCTCACAGCGGTGTATGTAAACATCCCACGTGTGCGTCGGCGTACCATTGACACCTCCAGTCCCATTACTCCTCCATTACAGAACTTCCCGGACCCTCCCGATAACCTCCTTTTGGACTCTGCGGGATGGGAGGTCCATACTGACGACCAGAGCGGGCAAGAGTACTACTTCCACCCCTCCACGGGCCGGAGCACCTGGGATTTTCCCCTCAGCTACTCCATGGATTCGTCAGTGGCGACGGAAGAGGCCCGTTCTCCTCCCTCTTTCCCCCAGTCTCCCATCAGCTCGCCCGCAGGCCGTTCTCCTCGGAGATGGAGCTCGGACTGGGAGAAGGTGCTGGATGACAATACTGGCAGACATTACTTCTTTAACTCTGTGTCGGGTCAGAGCTCATGGGATCCCCCGGAGGACATCAACTCACCAGAGAACATACAAATTCTGGAAGATTTCCCGGTATGGAGGTTTTTCTGCTGATTCAAACGAATGATACTTTGATATGTACTATGGTACTAAATGATTACCATATTCATATATTATGGTATTGATGTACATTTTCAGTACAATTTTCAGTTTAAAATTAGTTATCACAAGGGTTCTCAACCATTTTGACTCCAAGCCCACAACAATATTTGAAGGCCCCATGACTTTTTCAGTTTTTATTACAATTTCTACCCCATGAACTATTTTATAGCTTGGCATTACTAAAAATATATATAATTGCCAACCCATTAAAAGGAAAAGAAGATCAAATGTGAGTGTGTGACACACCAGTATGCACTTTTGGTCTTGTGGAGCTGCCTCGTGCACTTGTCCGTTAAATCCAAGAGACCGTAGGGTGTTTGATTTGTCATATAAGGTTTCAGAAGGCCCCTTTGCGGTCGATATGAAACACTGAAGCGAGCTCCACAGCAGACGTCATTTATTTACTGTTTACTGACAGACTGGCATTCTGACTATTCATGAGCTTCATGCTGTCTAACCTTATCTCTACTTTTTTCTCTTTTTTTAAAACAGACATTCTTTTATCATTTAATTTTTTTCTTGTTAAATTGTTTAAAGGTGCATTGCGCAAGTCTCTGAGTTTTTGCAGAACTATGCCCCCTCTGGCGGCAAGCGAAACTGCAGCCAGAAGTGTGCACGCTCACGGACAAAAGTTTTCTTTTTTTTATCTTACGTGGAGTTTGCGTTGGTGTTTGAAATGAACTACAAGCCGGTCTCTTAGAATCCATCTTCTACGGAGAATGGCGGCGAATACACAAACCTGCCAGACAGCCAGGTGAGCGTGCTGTGAACGCTCATGACGTCACGCCCAGTCTAAAATTCCGGCCCGAATCCCTCTTATTTATTTTACTTTACAGGATTATAGAGACAATCTCAGTGATCAGAGAAGGGCTCATTCAGCCCATCAGGCAATTGTTTAAGCATGTATGGGTTAGAAAACGGGTATTTTTAACATGAAAAGTTGCTTAATGCACCTTTAAGGTTGGTTTCTAACTTTAAAGATGATTGAGGGGAGGGTCGTGAATGACATCCTGGGTCGATAAAGACCCGAGGTATGCATTTAAGGGTTAATCCTTATCCAATAAATCATGAACAACAGAAAATATCATATGGCCTTTGAATATTGTTGTGGAAAAAGTATATGCTGTGGAGCCTAAAGTATATATTGACCAGAGTTGCATTAAAAAAGAATTGTTAAATTGAAACTAAAGTTTGTCATTTCTGTGCCAAACGGAACTGCAAAAATTAAGCATTGCATAAATCTGATAATCATATTTTCTCAAAACCTTTTCTGTCAAAATAATTGGTTAATTTCTACCATTATTTCCTTACAGTTTGATTAATGTTTATACTGCCTTCTTTGCTTCCCAAAATGTAGCTTCCGCTTCCTGAGGAAGACTACCCAGCATCGCCAGAACTGGAGGAATCGTCTCCTCTCTCTGTACAAGCAGAATATTCTTTGATTAATATGAAGAAGGTCTTTATTCCCAGGGTAAGTCTGGATCAAAGCACCCCACCAGGATGGACCCTCAACGTTGACCCTGAAGGAACTTGGGTCTTCACGAGCCACTTCACGCAGGAACAGGTACAGGACTCTTGACACTGACCTTGGCGTGTCCTTGTTTTGGGCTGGCTTAATTATAATATTTGGGCTGATTACTTGCTATTATTAGTGAGATGTATGATAGTATGGCTGTAGGCTAGTTTTGTAATTTGGTGAACTAATGAAGTGTCTTGTTGACAGTGGATTAAGTCGCTAGATGATCAAGGGCGGACATACTACTACCTAAGAGACGGCAGCAAGTCCCAGTGGAGCTTACCTGAGGTGGGATACAGTGGGAAACTTTTGGATGGGCCTGTTCACACCAAGAACTATATTCAAATCCAGACCAGCTGACTATAACTTTGTGCTTGTCTGCTGACAATTTCTCTCAGTAAAATATTTTAGAGCATGGCATTAAAAAAAAGCCTATTCATAAAGTGTATAAAAATGCCTATGAACTTTCAATATTTCATTTATCTCCATGACTTTTCCAGCTCTTGAAATCATACTTTTAAAATGTGGCTTTCTTTTGTATCTAAGCTTTCCGGCTTCTTCAAAATAAATAAATAAATAAATAAAGATAACCACTTGTTAAGGGGGTACAATAAGCTACAGTAAGACATTTATTGTTTTGTAGTTGTTTTGTCTTATTTTAAATCATTTTAAGTTATATTAAGGCCCCCTTGGAAGATTGCTGAGAACCACTGTCCTAAACTATGACTTACTTTCATGTCATTCCGACATCATTTTCTATTTATAGTGAAAACACAAAATGATACATTTGGCAGAATGTCCTTGCTGCTATTTTCCTTAAATCAAGTGGCTGGTGATTTACTTTGAAACCCTTTTCACTCAGAAATTGCCCAAAAATAACACATTGAAGAAGTAGAAAGATAGAAATGTTTTTTTCTTTTCTTGTAAAACGTACTCCAATAATCTTTGTTTTATTAACAGTGTACTTACAATTTCAAATAAGTACAAAAACGTATCATAAAGGCACAATTTCTAAAACAAATTCTCTCTCTCACACTTTTAGTACTCTGGAAATCCAGGACAGTATGGAGTGGGAAATGGAGCCTCAAGAGAGCAGGACTCAATGGGATCGACACAAAGCTGGAGACACAGTACAGGATACCAGGAAGATGTATGTACTCGCAGAGGTTTCCATCCAAAGTTGCGAATTTAACTAATGCCCAAAATTGTATAAAACTTTTGTGAATAAAGCACATCCATTCAATGTGTTCTAGAGAGCAAAATCTCTGGGTAAAAAACAAATTATGGGTAATTGGAGTAAAATATCTGTAATAAAAATGTACTATCATACTTTATCCAGCCGTTCACCTGCACTCATGAACAAACACTTCCACGGAGCGATGACGCATGTGACACACACCTGATCCTTCATGTGTGTCCTTAGTGACTGTGTTTCCTAAATGGGCTCATGCACCTGAGACTCAGTTTGTTATAGTGTTGCTCTATTTAAATCCTTCCCAGTCCTTCCTATCATTCAGTAGTATATCCAAACATTTTATTCTGTTTTCACTGAACTGATCCATGGAAATGAATTCAGTTACTAAAACACTGATACTGGACTATTTTACTAGTGGTGTTTACTAACGCACGTAATGGAAAAATACAGAAAATTGTATATTTCCCAACAGTTAAATGGTTTTGTCTTTTTTGAGCTTCGAAGGCATGCAGAGTGTGATTTACACATGTGATTTTGTCTTAACAGAAGAGTCATTCATCATACCCTCTGAATAGATCAGACAGTAATGCCTCCAGCTCTCCTGAGATGCCACATAATGTAAGATTCCAGTTCAGACGTTTATGCATAAGAAAATGTGGGCAAAATCCAGTTGATCTAAATTTTACAATAAACTACATGAATGAAGTCTTCAAACATCATTCATGTGATTATAATATGCTCATTATTAGCTTACTGGCATGAATGATAGCTAGAATCATGTGACTTGTTAGGTAGACATGCCGTGCCATGAACAGTATAATAATTTTATTATACAGTTCCACAATAAATGCTGAGTAAAAGTAGGTTAGGACTGGTGGAGACATGTCTGATCAAAAGTGTTAGATTTATGACTAGAAGAGTGACCCAGTGTAATATTGTTTTTGCCACACTGTCCTCTGGTGGTTCCTAGTGGAACTTAGAGCCTGATTGCTGCCTTCCACTCAGACAAACAAATACCAAATGTGTCATGATACTACCATGAGATTTAGATGCAAATTCATGGCAGTGCCTTGAGTTTTTAGACATTTTACCCTGGTAGTACCATGCATACCATTTAAATATCTTAGAGGACCATTGATTTCCATGGTTTTACCATCTGATACATCACTGTACCGTGCTACTGCCACAGTAAGGCTTTTATCATTCATACATGTAGGCATGTAATATTGGATTGTTTGTTTTATACAACAGTTTTGATGCTAAATTCTGATTGGATGAGCCGAATGTAAAATGCAGATGAACAAACACTTGTGACTGCATATTCTATATTAAAACACTAATGTTACTAGTTTGCTTGGCAACAATACACAGCTTACACACTGGCTAATGAAGTGCTATATTACTTTTTATTTCTAATTATTATATTATTTTGATTATATTCGAAGCATACATACACTATACTAGCATGAGGCTATATATTGTATAAGGCAAATCTCAACAGCTTGATTTGCTTGTATCGTAGCAAAATGTAAACTATATTATCGCCCAGCTCAAATGTGCTTAATGCGACTATAAGGCAAGAAGGTATTAAGGTATTATAAATATTATAAGATTTTCAAGATTTTCTGTAAAGCTGCTTTGATTCAATGTGTGTTGTGAAAAGTCCAATACAAATGAAATTTACTTGACTATTATTAATGACAAATTTAACTGATTTTTGACAATTGGTGTATATTATATTGATGTTTCGTCCATTTTATAAAAGCAATAGGATATTCAAGTTACAGTGATTTTACCATGGTTAAAGGAGTTTTAGCTCAAACACTTCTTACCTGTGTGGATAACATTAGGCTGCTTGTGACTTATTTTATTAAATAAGCATAATAAACAGTGCCATATTCTGAATGTTCTCTTAAATTTGAAACCATTGCTTAAAAAAAAAAAAGCTAACCCTTTTTCGGTTCTGCATTTTGAGGGGAACCTCAAAGGTTAAAATTTACTTCACTTTCATGTTGTCAGATATTATTTTGTACTATTATCCTGATATTATCCTGTTTGTTTTTTTGTTTTTTGTTTTTTCAGAAATGCTGTATTAACTCATTAATAGTTTTTTCAGGTTTCAAACTTGGAAAAGGCTGGAATCCTGAACAAAACAAAGGTGTCTGAAAACGGGAAGAAAATTAGGTAAAGTTTTCCATCATGAACTTAAATCAGTGGTGGTACTGCTTTGATAGCTGTAACTGTATTGGTGAAAAATAACAATTGTATGTAAATGTGTAACATTTTATCAATCCTCCCACAGGAAGAACTGGGGTCATTCCTGGACGGTTCTCCATGGAGGAATACTGACATTCCATAAGGACCCAAAGTCCACGCCAACCGGAGCATCGGTGAGAATCTAAATCCACAAATGTGGAATTTGCATTATCAAGTATTTCATTCTTGTTTTGTAATACTGAATGTATTTGTATTATGCAGAGCAAGACAAATCATATAGTCCCAGAATTCACAGTTGATCTGAAAGGGGCTACAATTGGCTGGGCAACCAAGGACAAATCAAGCAAGAAAAATGTTTTTGAGGTATGGCCATTTCATCACTACCCAAGATTGTGCTGGATGATCATCTACTTTACTAGTGTGTGTTGTTGATGCATTCCTTGTGTATTTGTTCATTCAGCTGAAGAGTCGGAATGGCGCGGAGTACTTGATCCAGTACGACACTGAGAGCATCATCACTGACTGGTATAAAGTCATCATAGATACCATAGGCCAGCTGGTGAGCCTTGCATCGTGATCAATAACAAACACTCGGTTATGTTTTTCTCCATGAAATATTCATAATCGCATCTGTCTTTTTGCTCTGGGCCGTCAGGATTTGGATCAGCACCACTCTGAAGATGAGGAGGAAATCAGTGAGAAGTCCTCAAACTTAGACAGAGAGGAAAAACCCTTTGACAAAAGAACTATGAGCAATGGTAGTGTGGCAAATGATTCTTAACCTTCAGATTTTCCTCTTTTAGGGGTCACACTTTTGACCCTTAGCGGTCAAAATAGACTGTATACAATAAGCGTTGATACAAAAATGCCTATACATTTTTTGAATGAATTTAATGTACTATATTTTGGTTACATGATATTTACTCTTTAACCTTTGGTTTCCTGAGAGGATTTCATGATACTAGACAATATTCACTAAATTATGCACCATTTATTTCTGTATAAAAACATTTTGATATGATTTTCAATTAATACAGTGTTAAAGTTATAAATAGAGTAATGCGTGGAAGTAAGATTGGTGCCATCTGGTGTGTGTGTGTGTGTGTGTGTGTGTGTGTGTGTGTGTGTGTGTGTGTGTGTGTGTGTGCTGTTAAATTGATTAATTGCAATTAATTACATCTAACAAAAGTTTGTGTTTATATAATATGTGTGTGTATATACTGTATATGTGTGTGTGTGTGTGTATATATATACATACACACACACACACACATACTGTATATATAAGTACACACACGTATATTATATAAACTCAAACTCTTATGTTAGATGCGATTTAATTACAATTAATCGATTTGACAGCATTAATATTTATGTATGTATAGCAAGTGCCACAAAAGTCACCAAGTTTCAAACCATTATGATGAAGCAAAAAATAATAATAATACAACTTTTCTAAAATTACCAAAGACCACCAGAGTTAAAGGGACAGTTCATCCCAAAATAAAAAATACTGTCATCATTGACTCTCCTGAGTGACTTTCTTTCTTCCGTTGAACACAATAGAACATATTTTGAAAGATTATTTAAATTCTTTTGTCCAACATTAAATGTTGTTTGGACCCCAATGATATAAGGTTGAGTAAATTATGTCAGTACATGTTCATCCTTAAATAAAGACGTTTTTTGAACAGAGAATGGTAATGAGTGTAAATATGTAACGCCCTCTTCCTGTTCATTAGCATCTCGAGTGCCTTCATCCAGTTCGGCATCTGAAGCAGATCAGAAGAAGGTTCGTACCAAACTGAAGAAGTTTCTCCTCAAGCGGCCCACCCTGCAGTCAGTCAAAGAGAAGGGATATATCAGAGGTCAGACCATTACTCTACCTCATCCTTTTCCTATTACTTTGACAGAAGCTCAAGATTTCGTTGAGGAATGATTCTAATGTGACTCTTCGCCTCTTTTCATTTTAGAAAATGTATTTGGATGCCACTTGCACAATCTCTGTAACCAAGAGAACACGAGAGTTCCCAGCTTTGTGGAGAAATGCATCCGGGCGGTAGAGAAAAGAGGTTTGTTACCTTTACCCAACTGCCACACAGCATTACTAATTGAAATGATCTATGTCATTAATATTAAGGTCAGTTCATTATGGCATTTTTATTTAAAGGAATTAGATAATAAAATGGGTCATATGATGCTATTTTAAAAGTTTGTTGTTTTGCTTATTGGGTGTAATAGAATAGGCTATCATGCTTTAATGTTCCAAACAAACACATTATTTGTCACATACTGTACATTATTGCAGCTCCTCTCTTCCCAGTCTGTCTGAAACTTGCTTATTTCTATGAAGCCCCTCCTTCTGAAAAGCCTAGAGTGCTCTGATTGGACAGCTGACCCAGTGCGTTGTGATTGGCCAAACACCTCAAGAACTTGTCGTAAATGTAACGCCCCTAGTTAATAATTAATATAATAATTGACATGGATTTATGGGAATATAGAAAAAGAAAGAAACGGGAAAAGAGCAAGAAAAAGTTTTTTTTTGTAAAGCAATCAATTTGAACTATTTGCAAATATGCACACGTTCACTCTTATTCATATGCCTGATATATGTCGAAAACGCAAAGAAGCAAAATGTTCAGTTATGAATTACATGATTCATATAAATAGCTGCGTTTCCATTACCCTTCAAATTGCGCAAATTGAAATTGCGAATTGAAAAATACGCTCAACGCGTCAATTTCACAAAAACTCTCATATATCTCAACGGAAACAGTTTTTCCGCGTAACAGGTCACCTGACATACGCAAAAGTCGATCATTCTTTAAAGATGGTGCGGTATGTTTGGACAGAAGATCAGACAGAGTTCTTTATTAAACTCATGAAAGACAAAAGAATTACAGGAATATTGGATTTTAAACAACAAAGAAATGCCCCAATTTATCAAGACCTCGAAGCAGATATGAGGGAGAAACACCTAAACACCTCATACGTGCCGCTCTCAAGTATAAGGGGTTTTCCTTGCCATTAATGCTTCGATTAAAACTGACGAGTGCGGTGGCTGTGATATACTTAAACCTACTAACATCCGTTGCCATGATTTATTTAATGACTTCTCGCTAGAGGAACAATTAAGTTTTAGTCGCATAACATCGGTTAATGGAAACGCTGTCATTTCGCAATAGTATTTTATCGACATTAGAAAATATCGCAAAAGTTTGACGCAAATCTGTAATGGAAACACATCTACTGATTCAGCCTATATTTTCAATTCAAAATGGCAAAGTTTGACAAAATAAGTCAAGTAGTAAAACACTGGATATTACTGTGATTCGTTCAACATTTTCATGTAAGTGTAAGTGCCGTGCTGGAATTCGTGTTCGCTGTATATGTACAGTAAAGCCCGCCTCCTCTGATTTGATTGGTCAACTCAATCAATTTGACAATGACAAGCGCTGTCAAAAATGCGCTGTCAAGTTAAATATAAGTGTTCACAGCCCTGTCTAATAAAAAAAAAATTTTTGTTGTTGTCATCCATCAGGTCTGTGGATCGATGGACTCTACAGAGTTAGTGGGAATTTGGCGGTCATCCAGAAACTGCGTTTCAAAGCAGATCATGGTAAAATTAATCTGCATATATTTTATACTCAGTTTTTCATCAACTCAGTTCTTCACTTCATGTCTTCACCAAGATGTCATACTCTGGATTATAGTTTGTTTCTCTGAAGACTTTAGATGCACTCATATTACTATGAATGGGAGAAAGTGCAATGCACAATATGGCTGAATAAGTCCCGCCTTCTAAATAAAGTTTCAGTCTGTCAACTTTTGCACCACTTATTAGTTGTTATTATATAATTTTTTTCTCTCATATTTGGTGAATTTCAATTTGGATGACTCAAGCATTTTCCACTTTTATTCACCGTGCTTTCTTGATGCTTTAGCCCAGTTTAGAAATGTTTCCCAGCAGCAGCTCTGACTGACTCGTGTGTTTCTCTGTGTTTCTCCAGAGGATCTGGACCTGGAGGAGGGTAACTGGGATATCCATGTGATCACAGGAGCACTGAAGCTCTTCTTCAGAGAGCTGCAGGAACCTCTGTTCCCTTACAATCTCTTCAATGATTTCATCTGTGGCATCAGTAAGATCCTGATTAAATGGATTGTACATAAAGACGGGGGACGTACGACTGTAGTGGGTTTCCAGTCTGGGTTTTTCAGTGGCCAGATTTACTCTTTTGTCAGATTTTCTTGCTTCCATTGAAGCACAACATGCTCTTTAGATCATTCTTAAATTGTACTAGCTAGATAACATGTACATTAGGTTTTATTCATTTATGCAGCTCAAACATGACACACAAAAAGACTTTCCCCCCCAAAAAAAGACATTCTGAAATCTGTTATTCATAATTCAGCTTTTCACTGATAATAGTCAATATTCATAATTTTCATACATTTTTTAACCCATTTATTTCATATAATAAAATGATATGCATATTAATATATTTTGTCTGTCTATCTGTCTATACATTATACATCTTTCTGTCTGTCTGTCTATCTAATCTATTTATCTGTCTGTCTGTCTGTCTACAGAAATCCCAGATTATTTCAATAAAATATCACACATGAGAAATGTTGTGCGGTCTTTGCCAGCACCCAACCGTGACACAATGGAGGCCCTCTTCAGCCATTTACGCAAGTATGTTGTTATTCTTTTACATGCATGTATTTACATCTTTTTTATTAATATTACAGTATGTATCTACAGCATGTCTCTCTGTCTCTTTCTTTCAGGGTCGTTCAACATGGTAATGAGAACAGAATGACTGTGCAGAATGTGGCTATCGTCTTCGGCCCAACGTTACTCAAACCAGAGGTGGAGACAGCAAACATCGCCACATACATGGTCTTCCAGAACCAGATTGTAGAATTCTTACTCAATGAATTTGAGTCGATCTTCCACATGTGATTGACGTGAACTTACACTGAATAAATAAAAAAAAACTCAAATGCTGGAGATAGTGGGAGAGAAGGTGCAAAACTAATCTCAGTCCAGTGAGAAGGACAAAATGTATCAGCTCTGTGAAGGAAAGCCTCTGACTGGCACATTTTGCAGAAGGATATGAATAGTAATGCAACAAAAATCTAGAAAAGTAGCCTACATGATTAATTTATTAATATCACTGAAACAGAATGAAGGTTTTACATGAGCAGTTTATATATTGAATGGGCAATACACATTTTAAAATTATATAGTTTAATATGGTTTAAATATTTTGATGTTTCCTTTTAGAATTAAGGAGAGCTCCCATCACACAAAGTTTTCTAAGAATATTAGTGAGTTTTCTTTTTAAAATAGTTATCAGCTATTACTGGCTTTTCTTGCTACAAACGAAACAGGTCAGTTGAATAATAATTTAGTTTAACTTTGCTTTTCTGTGGTCTTTTGCCTTTCTAGAGTCCTGCGAAACACTGAATGTTTTTATCCTATTCCTTGGCAATGTGATAATAGATGAATGATATTAAAGTACAACATTTTTATGTTTAGATATCAATTTTAGTTTTACTTCTTTGTAAACTTGCATCTGTAACATAGAACTTTATAAAGAAAATACTGCAGGCCTGTAATTGTAAACTGGAAATGCTAAGTTGTGAGACTTGTACATTGTCATTAAAGGCACAATATTTTAGATTTTGTGGTACCAAAATATAGAATCTGTGAAATAGAATTTGCACATAGATCTAGCATTAATATTTTACGGAAATTGGCACACTTATACAGTAATAATCATTGTAAGATGTTTAAAGGTGTGTGTATATAGAAAAGGCATATTTATGCTGTACATTACCTGAAGTAAGCAAGCTTTTAATAAAGTAACTCTTTTATAAATAAATGCTTCATTGTTATTCACTTTTTTTTATTCATACTGTGACCAATATATTGACGAAATGATTGATAACTGTTAAAAGATTTCAGCTAAATTGGTATGCTCAAATCATTTTATATGCTGAAAATGTAGGTTTCAAGTAAATGAGTTTAAATTCTCTTCAGGAAAAAGAACAATGCAATTCTGAGTAGCTAAAATAAATAAATGGGTGGTGATAGGGACACTTTAGTGTCGGGCGGGAATTCTTGAGCTTAATTTTTGTATATTAAATACATTAAAAGGAGGTCCCATTATTTTCAGGTAAACATTGATATGGTTGCGTGCACGAGCATTTTTTAGTCTTTTCTTATTCCATTACACTGCCGAATGATGGCAGTACGACGCTTCTGTTTCTTCCGTTAAATCTCTAAAGAAGAACGCAGTCTCGCGGATTCGGGTGTGTTGATTGGTTAAAACTAGTTAAGGGGCGGAGTCATTCTCTTTTGAAAGTAACATTCTCTGACCGTGCTTAGTCCGACAGGCGCCATTGTTGAGGAGTTTGCAGAAATGTTGTGATCCACTGAATTGTATTTATTTAGCAAAACATCTTTTTTTTGTGGCGGATTAGATAAACCAATACCTGTTTTAACAGGTACACAAGTAAATAGGTAAGTTTTTTTTAAAGTTAGTTTATATGTAGCTGCTAACGTTAACGTTACAGTCTAACAGTGTGCTTTTTTTTTTTTTTTTTTTTGCTTTTGAAAGGGAAACGCGTCAGTCCTTTACTTCAGCAACCGTTAAAAGTTATTAAACACATTAAGAAAACGGAACTTTCTTCCATCCTAATGTATCTACATATCTTTTATTACTTTTATATCGATACTGCATTTATTTCTCGGTGGATATCAGGAAGTATATTTGATCGTGTGTTGTGTGGTCTCAGATATGGCACAGCGTGTTGCTGTGAGTGAAGCTCCTGCTGGATCCAGGCGGACCTCCAGAGTTCGTGTCGCGGTTCGGCTGAGGCCCTACATGGACACGCAGGACGATAAGGGAGAGGGGCCCTGTGTCAGGGGCCTGGGCCCACAAAAGCTGGAGATCATCAACTGGAGGAACGCCACCGAGACCCTTCAATACCAGTCAGTTATAACCCTTAAAAGTTTTTCTTATGTATTCCTCTCATACTGTCTTCTTTATTATTAAGCACTTTAAGCAGGTCATGGTCTCAGTGCAGTAGGTCATGATTTGGTAGCTGGTGCTGATATGAATCTTCTCTTTTAATGAAAATCCACTGGCTCTTTGTGTGCCTGTTGGGATAATCAGGAAGAGAAACACTCGTAACTGTCCTTTTATAACTTGCTTGGAAAAGAGGGTTTTACTGTTACATCTTGATTCTGTGTTGCAGGAAACTTGATTTCATTAGTTTCCATGTTTAGGTCAATTATGAAAATAATATAATATGACAATGTTGATCCCTAGTGTTTTATTTCTTATTTATTGTTTAATTTGATTTCCGGGAGCATTTTTAAAGCGTTTTTGTTTGTTTTTAAAGCCCACATATGAGAGCTTTTTTGGGGGGGAATCGGTATTTTTATTTTATTTTTGGATAGTTCACCTAAAATTTCTGTCATAATTTACTCCCGCTCGTGCCGTTCCAAACCCTTAAGTCTTTCAGTCATCTTCTGAACGCAAATGAAGATATTTTTAATTAAATCGGAGCGATTTCCTTCCCTCCGTTTAACGGTATCTGTATTTATTGAGGGTAAACCACGATAATTTTTTTTCGATATAGCGCTCTATTTTCATTAAAGGTGCTCTAAGCGATGTTGGGTGACGTCACTTCTTGTTGACGTTCTAAGTATTGTCAAACAAAACGGAGGCTAGCTCGACCCTCCCTCCTCCTCATCCTGGATTTTACACGATTCTTTTTGTAATGTGGTATTGGTGGTGATGTACTAAAATAAAGTCACATGTGGACCATTCTTCTCACCGTTGATTCCTGATCATAGACTGTAAAAAAATATGGACGACGCCCCTTCGCTCTCTTCCATTGATGAGAACTGAAGCCGCCAGCTTCCCGATATGGCGCTGACATACTGGAACTTGAGTCTGCGCAGTAGCGATCTCGGGACCAGTCCTGCGCAGTCGTGAGCAGGAAGTAAAGCCGCAAAATCAACGCTCCGCCCTCACTCAGGGAGAGTGCATTCTGCACACTTTAAAAAAAAATTGATTGTAGTACGACAAGAGGCTTGTTAAAATAAAGTAAATACAATCTCCTCAGTCCTCCGAAGATCCCGGAAAAAATGTCCGTTGGTGCTTCAGTGACTACTTCGCTCAGAGAACCTGTCAATCATGACGTTACACCACCGCATCACGTAACTAACTAAAAACCAACTTATTTTTTAAACAGACACTTGAAATTACATCAGCGTGATTAAAAACGACAGCAAATGAAAGAAACCACCTTTGGGAAAAAAGACACTTGAAGTGTATTTAATTGTTTAGTTGGTCTCACGTCCCGTTGAATAAGACGTTTTGGCTTCACTTTTCAGGGCTTGTGCGGCACGCTTGTTCCTGATAGTTAAAGGAGAAGTTCACTTTTGAAAAAACTTTTGCTGATAATTTACTCACCCCCATGTCATCCAAGATGTCCATGTCTTTCTTTCTTCAGTCGAAAAGAAATTAAGGTTTTTGATGAAAACATTCCAGGATTTTTCCACATATTATGGATTCCATTGGGACCCAAACGGTTCAAGGTCCAAATGACAGTTTCATTGCCGCTTCAAAGGGCTTTAAACGATACCAGACGATGAATAAGGGTCTTATCTAGCGAAACGATCGGTCATTTCAAAAATAAAATAAAAAGTTGACGTTTTATAAGCACAAATGTTCGCCTTGCTCTGTTCTGTGATGCGCGTTCGTGACGTCACGTAATACGCAATTACGTTGAAAAGGTCAAGTTTGATGTGTTTACAAATGTGCGGAAGGAGGACCATATAAACATTTTCAAATGTATTTGTGTCAGTTTATCGTTTAAAATGCCCATTTCGTGTGCGCATCCTGAGTGTTTTAATATTAAAAAGCCAAAAAGAACATTTTCTTCAATTTTTCAAGCGTGACCTTTTCAACGTAATTGCGTATTACGTGACGTCACGAACGCGCATCACAGAACAGAGCAAGCCGAACATTTGTGCTTATAAAACGTCAACTTTTTATTTTATTTTTGAAATGACCGATCGTTTCGCTAGATAAGACCCTTATTCATCGTCTGGTATCGTTTAAAGCCCTTTGAAGCGGCAATGAAACTGTCATTTGGACCTTGAACCGTTTGGGTCCCAATGGAATCCATAATATGTGAAAAAATCCTGGAATGTTTTCATCAAAAACCTTAATTTCTTTTCGACTGAAGAAAGAAAGACATGGACATCTTGGATGACATGGGGGTGAGTAAATTATCAGCAAAAGTTTTTTTAAAAGTGAACTTCTCCTTTAAGAGGACAATTACTTGAGTCACCCCCTGTCGTTTCACAGAATAGTACAGCGGCGAGCGCGTAGTAGAGTATAAACACTTCGTCCGTTTGGGGAGGTGCGCGCACACTCTGCGGAGGCACGTGGTAAGTGCGCTCATAATGGAAGAGATGCTGGCGCGACCACCACAACGTAGCGGAACGAAACTTTTAAGAAATAAAATAAAATTTATTTAAATTTAAACTTTCTTTTTGCTGCACCGAAAACGTACCGAACCGTGAATTTTGTGAACCGTTACACCCCTAGTGTTGATCTGCCTCAAAGTTTGCCTTGATTGTTCTACATTTACACTTTTACATTGCACACATTTTGTAACATTTTAAGTTCAAGAGTTTCTTTAACACTTACTTTAGCTAAATATAAGACATAAAGAAGATATTTTTGTTCACATTTTATTTGTTTTTGACTGCTCAAAAACTTAATATAATTTGTTTGCTTTAATAATGTGGATTAAAAAAAACTTAAATTCAAACTTTTCTACTTGTCTAAAAAAATATACTTAATGTCAATGATTATCGATACCGAACGATATGAAATATTAGATCGTAATTTTTTTTGCTATATTGCACAGCCCTAAGAGAGCCTATTTACCCAAGTGCACTGATGCTTACACTTTCATAAAGAGTTTGTAAAATGAATCAAGTGGTTTAATCAAAGTCTTCTGAAGAGACACAATCACTTTATATGATGAACAGATTTAATTTAGGCTTTTATTCACATATCAACATTGATCAGCAAACATGCGTAGAGCACTCAAGTTTGGTAAACGGAAGCTCATGCTTGCTTGACGTGTGAGAACAAATTTGGGTTTATTTTACAATCTCTTTATGAACGTTTTGAAGCTTCAGTTTTGGGTTCATTCTAGAGACTCAGTTGAGGGACAAATCTCTCATTTCATAAATATCTTCGTTTCGGAGAGGAGCGAAGTCTTACTGGTTTGGATCGACATGAGAGTGAGTGACTGACAGAATTTTAAGGACAAAATGTTACAAATTTATAAAATTACAGGTAGCATAAAATTGTTGTTGTTAATCTTGGTACTCAACAAATTATGCCATTAGGGCTTAGTTTCACAGACAGTGCTTATAATGAGCGAAGAATTGGACTTAGTTCAAATAGGACATATAAGCAGCTTTCATAAATGTGCCTTAGATAAAACATTACTGATGTGCATCTTGAAATAAAACACTGGCAGTGACATATTTGAAGATATGCCCGTGCAAGTTGCTTTCAGTTCAAACATGCGTTTAAATCTGGCACTAGCTTAAGCCTTGTCTGTGAAACCAAGGGCAAGTGTTTTTGCAGTGATTGATTCACGCTGGTTTGAATTGTATGTTGGATTGTAGGTTTGATGTGTTTCATGGTGAAGAGACCACACAGCAGGAGGTGTTTCTGACCTCTGTCAAGCCCATCCTCCCCCACATCCTTAATGGTCAGAATGCCAGTGTCTTTGCCTATGGACCCACCGGAGCAGGTATCGTTCCTGCCTTCATCTCCTTTGCAGTTAATTTGCCTTTTTAGATTTGAACTAGGTTTTATGATAGGTTCTATTATATAGACATTTCACAGTCTAACACGGAAGATTTCTTCATTCTCCTCTTTTCAGGAAAGACCCACACCATGTTTGGCAGTCAAGAGGAGCCGGGGGTCATTCCCAGAGCTGTGAGGGAGGTCTTCAATCTGGTTGGAGCTCAGGAAAAGAGCCAGGATGGTTGGGAATACTCGGTCGGGATGTCTTACTTAGAGATCTACAATGAAAAGGTATTCTATTGTGGTGAACCTGCTTACCGCAAAATAGATGCGCTTTTTAAGTTTTCAAAAATTTGAAAGGGCTGTCATTAATTAAATTATTATTTAAAAAAAATTAAATAATTTGGACCCGTGTCAAGTAACAGGCAAAATTAGGAAGTGGTGCATTCCACGGATGAGAATCCATGAACCACATTATTAAACCATTTTCTAAGGCTGCAAGATGTATTAAAAACAATAGTGCTCTTGTGAAAAAAAAAAACACCTTTTATGTGTACGGGTGTAACGATACGCGTATTCGTATCGAACCGTTCGGTACGAGGCTTTCGGTTCGGTTTTCGGTACGCATTACGTACCGAACGGTTCGTTGGACCATTTTTTCTGCCGACCAAAATTTCGTTATTTCAAATGAAGGCGCGTCGCGGGTGGCAAGCGCGCTCATAGAGGCTGGCGCGACCACAACATCAACTGGCAAATGCAATGTAAGGAACGAAACTGAGCTACTCTTATTGTGTTTGTGTGGACCGTTTATCAGTTTTGACCTGTGAAGCGGGACTCGCGAGCCCTATGCGCGAGCCTGATCAAGCAACACCACACAGCGCTAAGAGATCCAGACCAGTAAAGAAAGCATTTGAATTTCAAATGCTTTTTGATTTCGCCACTGAAGTAATAACATCGCTGCGAGATCTAGTGAGAAACATGCACATTTCTGTTATTAACGGATCAAACAGCGCTGACGTGGAAACCAGGAAGAAACATCGTGCCATGAATGAACTATACAGTGTCCACAGATCAGCAACATTCACCGTGGAATGGATTTGCTGTAGTAACACTAACTGCAAGGTATGGAAGTTTGTCAGGAATAGTGGGCTATAATGCTTTCAAGTAACATTACGTCTGTTTTATTTTGACATTACTACAATATTACATTTCATTTTGTCCAAGGAGCTGTTTTGTTTTATATGCTCATAAGAAGAGTCAAGTATAGCTCCATTATTGCTCAGTAAAAAAATCCCCAAAAAATCATACTTTATGATGTTAGTTTCATTAAATAAAATAATAATTTTAAAAAAATTAATTCAAGGAAATTTCTCTGGCATTTATTTATTTTTGCTGTTGCCTATGGAAAACGTACCGTACCGAACCGTGACACAAGTGTACCGTATCGAACCGAACCGTGAATTTTGTGAACCATTACACCCCTAATTATGTGTGTATGTATGTGACAACGTGGCACACAAGATTGGGTTCACAAGAACGAGACAAGATTTTTGCACGGTATTTTAAGTAATCCTCAATGACAAAATTCATGCCTGGAAAAATAGTCTCCAGATGCATTTTGAAAAGTTTTAACAAATCATCTTGTAATGAATGTCATTTTTGTTCTACTTTCTGAGTGTGAATGATCATATGCATTGAAAGACAACAATATACAAGAACTGTGAAAGGTTTTGCCACAATCTCTACTGACTGGCTTCTCTCCTGTGTGATTTCACATGAGTCTCTTCAGACCGTAGAACTGATTGAGGCTGTGTGTGTGACGACCTAATTGAACTCCTTTCCACAAATTGAACACTAAATAATAAAGTAATTTGAAAGGGTTAGGTCTTTGCTTAGGTCTATTTTTATTACCACAAAAAACTTTTTTTTTATTTCTTAGATGGGCAAAGTGAATTTGGTGTCAGTAAATGAAAAGTATTTTATGCGCACCAAGCCTGCATTTAATAATACAGTAAAAACATTTAATGTTGTGAAATATTAGTTGAAAATAGCAGTTTTCTATTTTAATGTTTTAAAATAATATCTTTAGTCCTGTGATGACAGCTGAACTTTTCAGCATCATTACTCAAGTCTTCAGTGTCACATGATCCTTCAGAAATCATTCTAATGATTGTATTATTATCAGTGTTGAAAAACATTGTGCTGCTAATATTTTTGTGGAAACTGTGGTGACTTTTATTTATTTTTAAGATTCTTGAATGAATTGAAACAACATTTTAAGTCTTTTGTAAAAGTACAAATGTCACTTTTGAATCCTTGCTGAATTAATTTGCAAGCCTTATTTTAAAAACATTTCACATGTATTTTTGTTTATACCTTATTTCAGTGGGCATCTGCTCTGGAATATTGATTAGCTTTGTGTCTGTAGGTGCTGGACCTGTTGTCTCCAGGTTCCCAGGACCTGCCCATCCGTGAAGACAAAGACAGAAACATCCTCATTCCCGGGCTAACACACACACCCCTCTCATCCTTTGCCGATTTTGACACTCATTTCATTCCCGCGAGTCTAAACCGCACCACAGCCTCAACTAAACTCAACCAGCGTTCCAGCCGCAGTCACGCTATCCTCCTTATAAAGGTTTGAACTTCATTCTTCACTTCATTCTAGTTGTCCAGAAGCACTTAAGCAGGTCCTGGTCTCTGTGTGGTAGACCATGATTTGGTAGCTGGTGCTGAAAATAAATCTCTCCCTCAAACAAAACCACTGACTTTTACTGTGTTTGCTGGTTGTAATTGGGAGAGAGAACACTTATGTTAGTATTATAAAGCTAGAGCACTGTGATTTCTGCAATGCGGAAAACATAGATCTCTCATGAATAAAAAAATTGAGTTTACTGTATAATGCAGAATGTCACAGAATTGGGCAAAATTTTGGATAAATCGCATTATGGACTAGTGTCTGTGAATATTGTATATGTCTGTATGAAGTCTACATATTTATATCTACAGACTACCGCAGTTATTGTTCACTACACCTGCCAAAATAAAAGCAACCGACAAATATATTACTATTGTACAGTAGAATGTACTTTTCAAAGTAAGAACAGTAATACAATATTAAAACAGTCTTTTAAGGAATATCACACATTTTCTGTGTGCCAAAATATGAAACCAATTGTCCAAATTTAATTTGATTACATTTGAAGAGATTATTGAAATTGATAGTTTTATGCATTCAATTGATTACCACTGTTTTTGATCATGGATTTTAATTAAATCATAAAACACAGAATCCAGTAAAAAATTAAAACAGACTTTCTGGGAAAAATAAACATTTCATAGGCTGTTGTTGTTCAAATTTAATAAATAAATAGGTTAAAGTTTTGTTTTCAATGTTTTTTGACATTTAATTAAAGCATTAAAATGGATTGCAGATATATAAAAAAGAGAACTGTGGAAAAACTGATTTCATAGGGACCTATAAAGGTTACCAACCTTCTGAAAAAGACTGACAAGTCACATCAATGAATGCATTTGCTCTCAGGTAGTGAAGTCTCGGCGTGGGCCGCCACACAGACAACAAACTGGAAAGTTGTATTTGGTTGACCTGGCCGGTTCAGAGGACAACCGACGCACAGGAAACCAGGGCATTCGTCTGAAAGAGAGTGGAGCCATCAACCTGTCCCTCTTCACCCTCAGTAAAGTGGTGGACGCTCTGAACACAGGGGCCGGGGGCCGCGTGCCCTACAGGGACAGTAAACTCACCCGTCTGCTGCAGGACTCTCTGGGTGGTTCCGCACATTCTGTCATGATCACCAACATCGCACCGGAGTACAGATACTATTTTGACACCTTCTCAGCCCTTAACTTCGCCGCCAAGTCCAAGCTGATTGTCAATCGACCCTTTGTCAAGGAAACCGTTTTAGCCCCTACAATTGGTGAGCAGTGCGCTATTCTTGTGTTTTTCTGGATGCTGAGAATAACGATGTATGTAATTGTAGTCATTTGTCCCTTCTCTTGTAGCTCATGGAAAGAGATCCAGAGAGGAACGGGAAGCTGGAGGTTCTGTTGAGCACCAGAACAAGAGGTCTAAGGAGGTGAAGAAAGCTGAACAGTCCTCGTCGCCGCCCGTACATCCACATGGGTAAGAGCACGTGTTACAACAGCCGAGCTAGTTTACTGATCTGGAGCACTTAAGCAGGTCTTGGCTTTGTTCGGTAGGCCACGATTTGGTAGCTGGTGCTCAAATGAAGACTCCCTATGTCGAAAACCACAGGCTAAATGTGCCTTGTTGGACATTCATTGGGAGGACATATGTACTTTTGCGGGGCGATCTAGCTAAAACCTTGATCTTTCTGGGTTTTTTTGTTTTTTTTTAAGCATAGTCAATATTTAAATCTCTATTTATTTGCTGTGAATTGCTTTTAATGAGAATTTCATTTTGCCCAAGGGTATCCCAGAGTAGGGTTTGTGAGTTGAAGTTAAAGGGACAGTTCACCCAAAAATGAAAATTAGCACATGATTTTCTCACCCTCAAGTCATCCTAGGTGGATATGACATTCTTCTTTCAGACGAATACAATCAGAGTTATATTAAAAAATGTCCTGGCTCTTCCAAGCTTTATAATGGCATTGAAAAGCTGTATATTTTTTGAAGTCCATCAAAGTGCATCCATCCATGATTAAAGTGCTCCACACGGCTCTGCTGGGTTAATAAAGACCTTCTGATGCGATGCGTATATTAAAAAAAAGTATACACCAGATCACTGCCATTATAAAGCTTGGATGAGCTTTTTTTCAAATTTTGAGAATTATAATTTTTTGTTTACCTGTATGTAATGACCATTAAAGGGATACTTCACCTCTGGAAAGATGAATGTGTATTTAAAATAGGTCATTTATGTAGAAGAAATGTGAAATTATTTTTGAATTTGGAGCTTTCTAGACTGAGAAAAGCCAGAAAATGTATTTTTGGCTTATGTGGATGAAAGACAACAACTCCCAGAATGCACTTGCTTCGCTGCCCTAGGAGGCCACTCCCAAGCCGCGCCTACCAGTTAGAGAGCGCAGTTGAAAACAACAAGGCTACTAGTGAGACTCTGACGCATATGAATCACTCATCCGTCCATAAGGCTAGCTACCACCGGAGCTTGAAATTCATTTCACACAAAATGTCTAACGTTAGTTAGTTGGCGAACTCATTAATGAATTACTCCTCATTTGTATTTCTTTCGAAGTGGTGAATTATTGCATGGTTACGTTACCGGGATGTTCAGTCAGATGCGGTGCGAAACTAGGATGGTTCACAACACAAACGTCCGTGTCCTCGTCTGATTCAGAGATTTCGTCCAGGAGAAATTGGCATCGTTTAAATGCTTTGCAGCAGACGGACTCTATCTCTGTGTTCGTAGCGGTTCGTAGTTGCATAGTGAGATCACCGGCGCCACCAGTCCGCCCCCAGCTCGAGCCAGTCTGGGCTTCTCGTCCGCGACAGGCAGGTCTTCTGCCTCGGCTGCTCTTCGCTATGCGGCTTGTAAAGGTAGCCACAAACACCTGATTCGAGCATCAGACTTCCGAAATCCTCTTCTTCTACATCATATTGAGTAACCCTCCGCTATTGTCATATCTTCACAGCTTGCTCCACAGTGCCTGTTAGCTTAGCTTCCAAACAAGATGGAGGATATTGCTTTTAGTTTCAGAAAGTGAAGTCCCACCCACTGATCTGTAATAGGCCTGTAGCGTGAGCGGGTCCCGCCCCCTGGAATAATGAGGAGCTAGTGTTTGTAGTCTCTACACTTTTCAATGAAATGTGACTTCCTGCTTATTATGACGCAAAATGATGATTTTTACGTCATAATAAGCAGGAAGTAAAACACTTAAATCCTTATTTCTCCCATCTCAGGGAAAAATTAATGAAAAATCCACGTTTATTATAATATATGACTGGGTTTCTAACAATACAAAGCTTAATGCAAATGGGTGAAGTGTCCCTTTAACAACATCAGAAAGTATGTCAAGTTAACGTGGTGTAAAATAATTGAAATTATCTTAAATTAAGTAAATATTTGGGGAATCCCTGCTATGGGCCAATATAATACTTACCGGTAAATTGGAGTGCAATAATGTTACAAAATATTTCTATTTCAAATAAATGCTGTTCTTTTGAACTTCCTATTCATAAAAGAATCCTGAAATGTGACAATGTTTCCACAGAAACATTAAGCATCAAAAACAGTTTTCAACACTGAAAATTGTTTCTTGAGCATCAAATCATCATATTAAAATGATCATGTGACCCTGAAGACTGGAATAATGATGCAGAAAATTGTGTGTTTTTGAGCATTTGAGTGATTCTTTTGAAATAATCAGAAGTGAACAACTTACTATTACTCTATTTTTGCTGCTAAAAGTTTGCTGGGATGAGTGTATTAATGGGGGGATTTTATCGTTAAATGGTATTGTGATTTTCATAGTGATGATTAATATGTAAAATCATTGTAAACACAATGGATATGTACATGAATCTGCTGGTGTAGATGTTCTATAAGATTAGATGTCTTTCAGTTCACCAGATTCATCAGTTCTGGAAAGACTCCTGGCCCTGGAGAAGATGATGATGGGCTCAGCTGAGAGAGAGAGACTCAACCTGCTCAAAACTGTGGCACAGTCCCGTAAAGAAATTCAGGTATCGTACACACTCTTCTGACTTTAGCATTTCCATCTGAACTTAAATGCATCAGAAGAAAGAACATAAGCATCAGTGAGATATACCTCAGTCCTGTTTATAGTTAATCCATCAATTGCAAATTAGGCTGGATTACTTATACAAACTGCAAACTATACTGGAGTTTACATGAACCGTAACCCAGTTTAAGTGGTCATGGTGCTCAGTTTGGAAAACCTTTTCCACGTCAACTAAAACCGCCAATGGGTGACTCAAATATATGTTCTGCTCTCTCCAAAGATGTTGAAGGAGAAACAGAAGGAGCTGGAAGACAAAGCAAAAATGTTTAACAAGAGTGAAGATACTGAGAAAGAGCCTGAAGATGCTCTTCTCTTTAAGACAGATCTGCCTCCACTGCACAGAAAACAGTCTACAGCTGCCAGACCGCGCAAACAGCAGGCCGTTGTCACGCCGCTACAGGGTGAGATGAGGCTGACTTCATCCTTTTCTCCTCCTGGGACCCTTTATGCATGAGCACTCAGCATTGATGTGTCATGACCCTTTAGAGACGTTTCCCTGGTCTTTCCTCTCTACCTGTTCATTTGTTCTGTTAGCATGCACTGTTTCTATGATGCTGCGGGTGCTTCACTCTTCAGGGCTCAAAGCTATTCCGCTCGGTCCCCTCTCTCGTCCTGCTACTGTCAGCTTTTGTGCTTCCGGATGGGCTTTATTTTGCAATCTTAAGGCCCTTATATACTCAGTTCTTTTTAGTTCTTCGCTCAGGGGTAAAAAGTGTGAAATGCGTTTGCAGCGGTATACGGTTAGCGAACATCCCGACGCCGCCCACGCTGCAGATAGTGACGTTTAGATGAACATGTAAATATGTGCTGCTCACTTTTCCCCTCAATAACAAAATAATGCACAAAACTGACAGCAGTTAAGAAGCATCTGATCATAGCGATGTGGATGTTTGCACACCGGCTCTGCAATTCGGCCCTTCGATCAAGTCCTGTTTATTTATATACACTTTATAGAAAAGATTGCTTTAAAGCAAACAGCTTTACAGTATGAAACATGCAAAACCATGTATGTGTTGCTTTCAATTAGCATTCAAACTAAAGTTTGTGCTATAAAGCAGCTCTCCAGTCTCTTCATGTTTTTACCATAGACAAAAAAAAAAAAAAGAAAGTGGACCCTCACCTACCTATTACATAATCGACATGGGCCAATTTGATTGGTGTTTTCCAAAAAGTTTGCATTGGCAAGCTGTTTTGAACTCCCGAATCAAACTCCAAACAAATTTAGTTTTGGCATGTTTCTGTTTGAAATGCCATCACACCAGTTCTTCCATTTAGCTTGAAGTGTATCGGGGCCTTTACTCTTGGAATTGTCAATTGATACATTTAGGAAAGCATTGTTCAACATCCGAGACTGTTTAGTAAATGAGGACCTCTTTCTCAGTGTCTCAGGTGCAGCCGTTACAGCAGTGTGCTGTGGTGTGTAAACCCTCTCAATTATTGGATAAGAAGAAGAAACGTGTCCAAACTGAGGTCAGTGTGCAACATTGTGTGCTATTAAGATGCAGATGCAGGTCTGAATGCCAGTGTTTATTGTACGAAGGCCACTTTAGTGGATAGTTCACCCAAAAATGCAAATACTGTATCGAATAGTCTCTTAAAGAAGACTTGTATTAACCTTCCTAAGCTTTTTGAAAAAGGGTTACACCTTGTCTGTTCACATCCTTATTTTACCTTTATTTTATTTTGCACTTTTGGGATTTTTAGATCTAATTTAGGTCTTGTATGTAAATTTCTGTTTAACCATTATTTGTATAAGCAAATTCACAAACCTTTCAAACTTCACCACAATAGAAATCTACTAGTTAGGGTCAGATTACTGCCATCTGGTGAAGAAAAATAACATGACTTCATGTCCGGTCCAAATCGTGTGTATGATTTGATCAGAGTGGATATTTATTTAGATATTATCAAACTAATATTTGTCAAAGTATGGTGTTTTAAAAAAAAAAAGCATTCTACATCATAATTTTTAGAGCTCAAATTTCGGAGCATGATTGGGCATAATTTAAATCGTCCCCATATGTCTTGTGCTTACGATGCAGGAAATTCCTGCAAACATGTATTCACTTTAGTATGTAGGTTGTATGAGTAAATGAATCCCCACAGATTATACGCTCAAATCAGTCATTTTAAAACTTTCTGTGAGATGTAATTTCACAAAGTGTGAGTGATTCAGCGGTTCTCTCTCTCTCGGGACAGTGTTGCATCTTCAATAAAGTTTATCATTTGCTCATCTTTAAGTCTTATCAATTTAAACATTCAAGCTATTTTAAACCATTCAGTACTCGCACGCTCTCGGAGAGATGGGTTTCTCTGCGCACATGCGTAAAGCCGCCTCACGAACAGCTCGAGAGTAACAAATTAGTTATTCGCTGCTTCGGTCAAATTATGTAAATTCCCGTCTTGGCTAGTATTCTTCGGTCAGTTATGTCTTAAACAGATGTGATCCTGCACTAGCTCTTAAAGTGACAGCAGCCTAATGTGTGTCTGTCATTAATGTTGATTAAAAAAAACTAAAGAATGCTTAAATTAAGGAATCCGGATTAATAGCCTATATCCATTTAATTTATGTAGGACTAAAAGACTATCCAGTGTTATTGAGTACTTTATACATTTTCTGTACCTGAATACAGTACAATGAGTGAGCAAACATTTAGGTGAGTAATGTAATTTTAAAAATAGTTTTATTAACATCTTTCCACAGTTGAAACGCTGAGCGATTTGTGATATGGATTTTGTAAGTTGTACTGTAACTTTCAACATACCTTCTGATGTTCATTCATATATTTATTTCATGCTTAATCGTAGTAAAGAGGAAGAGATGATCAGTTCACGAGCTTGAACTAAGCTGCGCTACAGCGATCTGTCACACATTAAAGAGCGACAAAACGGTATTGTTTGAAAATTATCAATTTGAAAGCTGAGATCTTTTCATTGCAAAAGTAGCAAAGAACAAAGTTTATTCTGATTTATTGGATGGGAGGCATGCTACAAAGTGTTCATTAATCAACTGAAAATGGCATAGACCAAAAGATTGATTCTTGGGATTTAAGAATCGGACTCAATATCAAATTGACATTTGATTGAAACTACTATTACTTTCATGTTTGACATGAAGATTATATATATATATATATATATATATATATAATTTTTTTTTTTGCTCTTTAGGTGGGTGAGGGTAAGGAAAATGGAGGTGTGGATCCACCCTCCGCTGTAGACGTCAGCTGGGAGTCCCATCTGGATTCAGCATTACTGGAGCAGTCCAGGAAGAAAATCCTGCAGACGCTGAACTCCGGCTCTCTGAAGGAGCTCAAGAGCCTGCAGCTGATCGGAGACAAGAAAGCCAAACTGATCATGGGCTGGAGAGAGATTCATGGGGACTTCACACAGGTATAGTGCTGACTGATGCTGACAAAGACCACCTGTAGAGATTGAGTCCTTACCTGTGAAGACATAGAGATTAATAGAGATGTAATATGGAGTTGTTTTCCCCTTTGTTTGCAGGTGGAAGACCTGAAGAAAATCGAAGGCGTTACAGCTAAACGTTTCTCTTCTTTCATAAAGGTATTCAGTTTGCAGCAGTAATGTCTACTATGGATATGGGTTAGGCATTGATGCAAATTTCACAGTTCAATTTGATTTTGATACGGATTCACAAGCTTGTGATTCGGTTACTTTCCAATCTCGATTCGGCGTAATTCATTTGGATGTGAATCAGGTACGAAACATCTTAATGCTGTAAACTATACGGGGAACCCTGTCAGTTGGTACATTATGATATTCAAGTTTAAAATTAACAACTGATTTATTTGTAAACAAATGTTTTTAATGACTTTCTTCTCCAATTTGTTTTGAATTATAAACATTTAAAAGGTGGCTGTTTCCAAACTTGTTTTCATGACAGTTCTATTCAAACATACAGATATTAAATGACCGGATAAGTAAAAGTAGAATATGTAATATGATGCAAATATTTGGCAAAATGCTCTTTAGAGTAAATTTTTCTAGCTGAAGAATGAGGTTATGAAAGGCTTTTCTGAGGTAAACGTTACATTGTTTACAAGCTGTTTTGACGTATTTTTAAGGTTGAAACACTGAGCGATTACATGATACATTACATTAACCTGTACGGTTTCTTTCAACATACCTTCTGATGTTCATTAGTGTTTATTTCATGCTGTAACTAATGAAGAGGAAAAGATTGGTTCACCTGCGCTCTGTCACGCCAAATTACATGGCATCGAAATGGTATTTATTGATTGAATTTCGTAAAATAAAACTGCCTCCGTTGGAAAACTGAGACCGGTTTCATATCAGAAGTTAAAGCGCAAAGATTATTGCAATTATTGGATGTGAGGCGCACTACAAATGTTTAGTGAAGTTTTGCTCATGTATCAACTGAAAACAGCACAGACTAAAAGATTCTTGGGATTTAAGAATCAATATCTGTTCATCCAAATGAGAATCGATTCAAATTGAGAAATAGATGTTTTCAACTCAGCCCTACTATGGATTTTTAATGTCTGGAGGGAAGCACAATTGAATGTGATTTAGGAAATTGACTTTGAGTCACTCACTCTCACTTCTTTCCCTCCACAGGCGAATATTCTCAGCAGTATGGGGAAGTGAAGCGTTTGAGCCACGTCTGAAGAGGACCGCTTGTGCTTTATGAGAGTGTTTTAAGATGTTTTTACACCCATTTTATGTATAATATTTTGTGTACAGTTTTGTCTTTTTTTCTTATTTTCCATGTTTTCTGATTCCTGCATACTTATGCCAATTTTCCCTTTTTTTTATTTTTTTTTTTAAGTATTTAACTTTTTTCTTTTCTTTTTTTTTAAATGAACTTGCTTCATTTATCATGTGGCACTAAATAAATGCCACCATCAAAGAAGCTCAGCGAGTTTTATTTCACTTGACAAATGTCTATTACCTGAAATGATTAATTTTGTGAACCACTGCATTATTGGTGTTCTCAAACATCCTTTAACAGAGCTATAGTTTTCAGACCAGCGTGAGATCCTCCCCACATTGGCCAGTAGAGACACATTAGCAAACCTGACTCTCTGCAGAGGCGTCATGCCCTTTCAAACTCAGACTATTTTTGCAAATACTATCAATGCAACTTCCAAAAGATGTAAAATGTTTTTAGTTTTGATAATTCACCCTTTTGCCCAACAAACAAACTAGACCGGAAAGTTGGTAGGCTTTGCAAAGGCTCAATTACTCGCCAGAATTATAGGTTGAAGATAAGCTGTTATTTAGCCTGTGTGCCAAGGAGTTTTGGGGCAATCTGTCCAAAATGTTACAAAATATTGTCAATGCAACAACCAAAGAGTTTTAGCATATTAAAGCAAGTATTATATATCCCTTTGAATGTCAACATTTTGTGAAAATGACTAGCCGAACATCTGAACACTTATTAGGGAAGGTTTACTTATTAATCGCAGGTTTACAAAAAGCGCTTCCAAACATATTGATAAGGTGCAGTTTAGTTTTATGGTGTCCAGTGTGGATGGTTTAAACTGTAAACTAAAGAAAATGTGGGTAACTGAATCAATGCAGGGTTTATAATCTTAAAATTCTGAAATGGCGAACCCTTTATGTATGGGTTCATTATTCAAAACTGTAATAAAACAGTAAAAGCTGAAATAAAGCTCGCTTTAAAAAAAGAAAGGGTGATCTCAAGCTAAACTGCAGGACTGAGACTCCAGGAGCTCTGGAAGTGCGTTTATCTTAATTTCTGGCACTATATTGTTTTTTAACTTAAACCTATGAATCTGAAAAAAATTACTGTCAAATTGGTTTGGTGTTTTATCCAGTGTAATTATATTCATTCATTTTTAGCTAAGGCTTACATGGCCAGATGCTCTTTGAGGGCTTTGAATATCCTTGACTTGTCATTCAGGATTTGCATTTTGAACTGAAAGCGAATGTAAATGGTTTGTTGGTGAGTGTGTGTGTGCTCTTCCCTGCCTGCAGTCAATACTGCTTATTTATTACTCAAGAGAGCAATCCTTTTACCAGCTTGACAGACCAGACCGGCCAATCACAGAACTGCATGACAAGACCACAGCGTAGATTCACTTTCATGTTTTCATTGTAAACCTTGTAACCCTTTTTAACAAGAAGAAAAGAAAATTGATTACCGAGCAGAGACAATGACTGCTTCAGTCGCATAACAATGAAGGAATTGACAAAAAGTCAATTATTTGAAGTAAAATCTTTCACTAATCTATTTTTGGAAGCTTTTACTTTTTAGGGTTACTTTTCACACTGCAATGTCCATATGTATTTATAATCACTGAGTTATATAAGTTAACTGCATAATGTTCATATTTTGTGGAACTGCTTATGTTGATCACTAAAAAAACTAAATGTACAATTTACAGTAAAAATACAGTGACAGTTCAGGGATTACAGGATGGCTTCTGGATTGTATATTTTACTGTTCGTAAATGTATATCTTTAAGTGATGTAAATTTAATATACCAAACTACTTAAACCTGTATAGACTGTGAAGTTATTAGTATTTTTCAGTTCCAAAAGAACCATTTTTACTGTATTTCACAGTAGTTATAAATATCGGGAAAATTGTTTAACTTGACACTTATTTTTTGGATTTTAAAAGTATTGATTTTTTAAAAGTATTAAAATACATATTACTATGCATTTACATACTGTATGAAATAAAACAAGTACAGTAAAATATGGGGAGAGCATATAGGATTGTATTTTGCAGTTTCAGTTCTTCAACTCTTCAAGTTTTCACTGTAAATTAGTAATAAAAATAGTAAAGTATATTGTAATTTAATAAGGCAGCATTTAAATGCATTGTAAAACATACTTTTTACACCAAAAGTGATTTTTTTTAACACGTAAGGCCTGTATAAGTATTTCAATGCATTAATTATGCCTTAATGCACCTTATAATAATGTATTGTATGGTCTCATAAATAATTGTAACCACAGTTTTGATACATAATACTTGTCTTGCCTATTCATTGAACGCACACTTGAAAGTATAATGCATTAAAATAAGTGAAAAAAATTTTTTTTAGATGTAACAAGGAATCTGCAAATAAAGGCTAATGCTTTTTAACTTTGGTTGCGTTTATTTATGAAAATGCATTGATTATAATTTTATAATGCATCATAGAACACATTTATAATGCATTTTTATACTATGAAGTGTTACCAATTTTTTTTTCTTTTACAGTGTTTTTCTTTTTTGGAATCCAAGCTTACGTTGTAATGTTCATGATTCTTTGTTATACTGAGTAATACATGAACTGCGAAGCCGACTTATTTAGTAGAAATGCTTGTTACTTGTAGCGTGAAGCAAGGGCACTCTAATATAACCTATGATCACAAGACTAAAGCCTATAAGCTGCCTTCAAAAAATGAGTGTGTCACTCATCCACTAGTGTTTTTCATCACAGGGGTTTCCAGTGCGCACAGTTCGTGTAGTTTCCTCATTTCACGCCGTCTTCCGTCCAGTGTGTGTGAGCCTGCAGACCTGAGAGGATCCCTACCGAGACAGCACGCGCTCTGACAGACAACACCTTCACGCGCTGGTTTCTCTTCACGTGCAGAACGACGATTAAATGCCACGCTGGAATATCGAATTGTCTTTAGAATCGCGTTTGCGAGTGTTTATGCAAATGCGTACGTGCGAGTCTAATCGTGCATTGGCTTGAATCGCGCGCTCTAAGGTAGGTGTTTATTTATACTATACAAGTTATGTGTCTAAATGAACGTTTGAATGCTTTTTCATTTTCTGTAGGGCACACACACACACACACACACAAAAACAAAGGGTTTCCCCAACCTGGATAGGTACCTGTCTTATCGGATGGATGAGGACAAAGAATGTTTGTCTTAATAGAAATGAGGACTTTCTAATGTTTCACACTCTGTCCGTCGTTATTTATTCGTCTTTATTCGACATTATAGCGTATACATGGACTATGGACTAAATTATATTAACACTTGTTTTTTTTACACACACTCTCTCTCTCTCTCTCTCTCTCTCTCTCTCTCTCTCTCTTTATCCCTCCATATGTCTCCTATTTTCCCCACGGCTTTGTTTATTTGCCCTCATGTTCTCCGCGCGTATTATTTGGAGCATCCTGTGATTATTTTCACTAACACCAGTATTTTCTGTGAGAAATGTAATTCTCCTTTGTTTAATAGTCATATTCTATTATTGCTGTTATCATTGAATAAATATGTTAAGGATATTCAAATATTTCGACAGATTGTGGATTAATTCTCCTGCTGTGAAAATGTTAATATCTATGTCTGTAATTGAGGTCGGTTTCATGACCTACATTTCTAGGTTAAAAGGTTAAAGTGAGATAAAGAAGCATGCATGTTAATGAACGAACCATATGATGAAAACGGTATTTTAACAAAGCAGACGAGGCTCTTTTGTGGGAAAAATAGGACTCAGATGCTGGATTCTGCAGGATGTGATTTGAAGTCAGATGGTGTGTGTGTGTGTGTGTGTGTGTGTGTGTGTGTGTGTGTGTGTGTGTGTGTGTGTGCGTGCGTGCGTTGATGACACCATGTGCTGGAGTGTGAGTTTGCATCTCATCATGCTTTTCCATGCACTCACAGCCGATGTTAAGGAGATTCATAACATAAATCTTGTTTCTCACAAATTTTCTCCGGTTTTAGCCACACCATCTGAACATCAACTCAACACTGGACCCCTTTGCAACCTCAGTCGTCTCTATGGAAACAGAGTACCATCAGGCGTCGTTGGGCTCTCTGGTTTGTACCCAAGACGGGGAGGCCATGAGTTGCCAGACCCCGGGCCCTGTAACATATCAGCCGGAGACCGCCGGAGCGGGATCGGACTCCTTCCCGTGTCTGCGCCCCCTCACGTTCCCCCAGCCGTCCATCGAGGAGGCACGTTGCTCTGGTGAGGTCATCGTTATGGTCAAGGATAAAACACAGAGTGGTAATTCATCATTTCATCAATAATATGTCATTTTGGAAGGGTTTTGTGAAGGAGGGGGGGATAAGAATAATTGATAAGAAAGCATCTGCCTTGCCTCCAGGAAGAACACATTGGGGACTTTCAGGTCCTGCTATGCCAATCACACTACAGTGATTTGCATACAGCAATCAGTATAATGACTTTAAAAATGGCATGTAATTAGGCAAACAACAGAGATGAGTTGAGGGTTTTCAGTGCTCAAAAACGGCAGGTACAAAAAGACAGACTAAAAAGGGGAAAAATTTTAACTACAACGTTTTTTTAGTTTTTTTTATCCCCTTGAAATAAATTTTAGGGACATTTGATTTCTAACCATATACTGTATTATTCTTTCTAAGAAACCATTATAAAAGCATGTGTTAAATTTATTTCAAGGGCTTAAATTTAATGTCTGTGCAAAGATAACAGAGTGTTATAAATATTTTTAATTAGCTTTTATTTGAATAACTTCAGTCTACATTTTCATTTTTCAGCACACAAAAGTAATTTTGTTATATGCTTGTTGGTTTTTATTAGTTTTTAATATTTTATACATATTGTTACGTATGTAAAAATTTTAATGTAGCTGTCACGAGCTGTCAGATAAAGTTGAATTCAAAAATAAAAGTATTTAATCAAACAAACTCAGATCATCCACAGGTGACGTAACAGTGTGTTCTCGCACGAACTCCAAACACAAGTAATAATAACCGACAACTCAGGCAGAGAAATTAGGGATTTAGGGTAGGCTACGTTTACACGACAACGATATGCTTAAAACTGAGAAGTTTTTCCTTGGAGTTTTCCGCGTACAGACGACACTATTGTCAAAACAATCCCCATTCGCACTGATCCGCGAAAACGACTAAAAACGCTGTATTCTGCTGCCAGGCCATTAGATTGCGATGAAACACTATAGACTGAACACGTAATACGCACGTGTACGACGTCATCGTCTTCAGAGATTCGCGTTTTTGTTGTTAACACTGGGACAGTTTTCAAAATGTTGCTTTTTCAGGCACCCAAAACGCCGTTGTCGTATAAACGAATGGCCAAAACGCATAAAAAGTTTTACATTTTTAGTTGAAAACAGTGTCGTGTAAACAGTCCATCAAATATTCACGGATAATGAACTAAAACGACTAGCAGGTGCGATTATTAAGTGAATTACCATAGTAACAACAAAGAACAAAAGAACACAGGAAATTAAGAATTTCAAACCAAAAGTCCATGATAGTGAAACTTAACGAATAAAATACTGAAGGCCCTTGCACACTGAGTCCGAAATTCGCGTCCGAAATTTTCGCACGTTAAAAAATAAATACAACCTCACGTTATGTCAATCACGCTTGTACACTGCCTCCGAAACTTACGTCCGTCATAAAAAAATGTATTCAGGTTCGATTTTCTGCGTTTTTCGCGTCCTTAGCAAGCATTTTGAATGGTGTTTTGAGAATTCAGAGCCACCGAATCACAAAAGCGAAAAAACGCATGCGATAATTTCGGACTCAGTGTGCAAGGGCCTTGAATGTCTCTGACAGTTGGCTTCATCGCTTTTTTATTTCCAATGTGTGAACAGCTTGCAATGAAACTCATGAACAGCAAGTGACGAAAAACTAGACCTTCCTCTACTTCTTGAATGAACACATATAAACTGTTTTTTGTGTGTGTTTTGTTTGAAGGACTCGGGACGTTTTTGCCACACACATGATAATGCAAAAAGAGCCACTCTGTACTGTAATGTTAATGTGTCATGCAAAGAAAAGGGATTAATTCAAACTATCGTCTCACATAGGCAGATCTGCAGTCTCAAATATACTTTATAATCACACTATCTTAACAGTGTAATTTTAATGACCTCATCTGTCGAAAGGATGCCGGTGAACCTTTCCACATCGATATGATCGCCGGTGAACCTTTCCACATCGATATGATCAGACGCTTTCGCAACATTTACATATTGATCTAAACTTCGCTCTCAGCAGCGTGGACGGCGTTGGGATGTTCATTAACATTATATCACTGCAAAGGTATTTCCAACTTCTTTTTACTTCTAAGCAAAGAATGAAAAAGAGCTTCGCCGTGAGTGTATTGGGGCCTTGAGTCACGTTCAGTCTCTTGTACTGTATGTTACGTGGCACCAGTCCAAGAACGAGCGGGAAGTTGCTGACTGCAGTTCACTTATCGGCCACCGGTGTCGCTAATAACAAGGGTTACTGAATTCTATATTCCCTTTAATGTCCCCCATGGTGAAAAATCAAGCTTTAATGTTGTTTATATGTCTATGTGGTGTTTTTAATAAGACAAACCATGTACAAATTCATAAGTCAATACCATTGCTGAGTATTTTCTCCTTAAAACTGCTGTGAACTAAAGACAGTCTCAAAAACACGGTTTGAAATCGCTGGTGTTTCTGACGTCACAAATGACCTTGTAACCAATCACGACAACGCGTGACGTGTGATCGTCCACGAGCGGATCTCTGAGCTGGTGCGAGTGAGTGGAGGCGGGGCTCATTTGCATATTTATAGAACCATGTATATTAAATGAGGCAAGGGTGTAGAGTTACATTCAAGCTATTTTAAAGTCCAACTGAAATCAAAATTGACCCTATTTACTTTGTTAGCGCATATTACTAGTCTTGTGGTGAACAATTAATCCGTGCAAGTTAAAACACAGAAAAAAATTGTTTGCCGTCGTAATATTTAATCAAAGTCTGAAAAGTTACTTCCGGTCTGGAATGGCGTCCCTTCTCTGATGACGTAGGTTTGAGGACTTGGGTTGGGAAACGCTTAACCACTCCCTTCAAATTGTTAGTCTGTAATGAGCGAGAGATGGAGAGGAGGAGCGCTAGAGTAAAACCCTGCCCTCTGTTCAATATTCCGTTTCACTGGGAAATACGTCACAGCACTGAAGAAAAGTCGTTTGCAACTTCCGGTTCACGCGGACTTTAAGGCATGACAAATTTTTCTTCAAGGAAAAAACATTTAAATATGTCCTTTTGGTGATCAAAGATGAGTTTTAAGTGATAAAATGATTGATTAAAGGGGGACTTTTTAATTTCAGTTTTAGTAAATTGTAACTTTAATTCTCATTTGTTTTTCAAGTTTACATTTACAACTATATTCTATTTCTGTTTCTTTTTTAATTAACAAAAAATATTTTTAATACTCTTAGTTAGGGCTGCACAATATATCGAAATTATAGAAATATCGCAAATTAATATATCGTGATATGCATATCGCAACGGCTTGCAATAACTGGGGTCATGAACAAAAGACAAAGAGAAAATCACTCACTGCTCTTGGCTGAATAACTTTTGTAGCTTTAATAAGAATCAGTATATATTTAATTCATACAGTGAAAACTAAGCTGTGTTTTATTTTTACATTTGATTATTCAGTTGTTAAATGAACCTAATGTAGGATAACCTGAAACCCTAAACCCCGTGGTTTACACTGATGTTAAAATAACACTTCTTATGCTACAGTAAAACACTGATGTTCACTTTCTTGTCACAAAAAGAATGTAGGTTATATCATTTTGAATATATTTTAAAGATAATTAAAATCTATTTTACACTAAGCATTATCGTATTGCATATTGAATATCAATATCGTGCAGCCCTACAATAACAACACTGAATCAGATCAATGTCAAATGCAAATGTAGCTGTAAATTCAAGATATACACATCCCTGTTTCAGGTCTAGGAGTTTTTGAGGTGTGTTTTCTTCACATTCAGTGTTTTTAGAGCTGACTAGTTGTTTATTTTTAAATCGAAAACCACTTAATTAGCAACACATTCACAAATACTCAATTCTAAGACAGCTAATAGAGATATCTGACAGCTACCGGTCACGACAGAGGCACTCATACCATAAATAGACAGACCCAGAATAGAATATTATAAACGTTACATAACCAATCAAAAAGAGCAATTACACTACAGGCGGACTTTCTGTCCCCACATTTTAAATCTGCGGCTTTTTGTTTTTTTTAATCATATTTGCTCTAAAGCCTGGTTATTTTCTGATCCTGGTTATACAAAAGAAATATATGATGCATAATTTCAAGATGTAATGAGTAAATAGCTTTTAAAAAAGTGAAAATAAAAGTGAAAATGATTAATTCAGAGCATATTCCCAGAAGCACTGTTAAGAGTGTTATTGTAAATCATTGTAAATAATGCACTGTAAATCTCGGTCTTTGTTGACTAAACACAGAATGATTGAGGCCGAGAGCTGGCCGTGGGCAAGCACAACAACTCCTCTCCACTGTTTTGTTGTTTATTGTGGCTTGGTGATGCTCTGAGTTCGTTTAAGGTTAAGAGCGAGATGGCAAATTATTTATTTCCCTTCCTTTTACAGTCGCTGAGTGTGTCGTAAATACTCTTAATTAAATTAAAGTTGTGCATCCTAATCAAAACTGCCAACGGGGCTTCCTGGCAGGAGGAGCTGAGAGGCATGACACAGATTAGTGAATTAATTGCATTGGTGGCCATTTAATTAAAGTTGCTTTCAAGAGCACAGCATCCTGGGCAACACACATCATCACATTTAGAGGGAAACATGGTGAACAAACAATAATGATAACAGACGGTGCTTAGTAATTATTTGAATATTGAATGTGCATATTATATAAAATGATTGTCCTATTATACACTACCGATTACTGATTATTTTTATAATCAGTTATTATTAGTGCTTTATAACTATTAATAATGGTTTTTATTATTAACAGTTAGTTCATATTTAACTTCTTAGTTCATATCTTCATGGAATCCAAGATACATTTGGTTTCAGAATTCTTAGATGAATAGAAAGTTCAAAAGAACATCATTTATTTGAAGTAGAAATCTTTTGTAACATTATAAATGCATTCACTGTAAAGTATTTTACCAATACTTACTTACCCAAACTATTGAATGGTAGTATATCATGATTTCCACGAAATATTAAGCAGCACAACTGTTTTCGCCATTGATAATAATAAGAAATGTTTCTTGAGCAGCAAATCTGCATATTAGAATGATTTCTGAAGGATCATGTGACACTGAAGACTGGAGTAATGATGCTGAAAATTCAGCTTTGCATCACAGGAATAAATTACATTTTATATTACATTCAAATAGAAATTAGTTATTTTGAATTGTAATAATATTTCACAATATGACTGTTTTACTTTTAATCAAACAAAAGCAGCCTTGGTGAGCATAAGGGACTTATTTCAAAAACATAAACATACCGGTAGTGTATGTATTCTCTAAGATGGATAGATAACATTGCTAAGTCACTAATTAAATGACTACTTTTGTCTCATCATAGGATCAAGTAACAAAGTTTCCAGTTTTATTATTTTTGTCCGCTTACATCCTCTCTTTCTTTTGGCAGGTGATGGGATTTGTTCCCCGAACAATGCTTTCGCATCCAAACCAATTCTCTCCTCTCCTCCTCGCCGGCATCATTCTCTTCCTAATTCTCACCATCCACATGTGGGCCGCACTCGGATGGGCAGCCGCTCCAGCTCCATCGCCTACACAGCGTTCTCCCCGCGGCCCTCCATCTCACGCCACTCTAGCATCGCCACCAACCCCCCGATGGACCGCTCCAAACCCAAAGACTACCTCATCCTCGCGGTCATCGCCTGCTTCTGCCCGGTCTGGCCAATCAACATTGTGGGATTTGTTTACTCCATCATGGTATGTAGAACTTGTAGGGCCTTTTGGTTCATTCTGCAGGATGGCATTTGTGTCCCTCATATACTTAATTCTAGCAATGAATAGCTAACTTTTAATATCTTTTTTTTTCATATTTTAAGCATTTTTAAATAAAAATGTGTTAATATTAACATTTGACCAAACATATATATATATATAAAAAAAAAAAATCCAGGTTAAAGTTTTATTTTTTGTATTTTCTTTATCTTTTTTTGGTCTTTCCCTAGCCAAGTCTCCTTGTTTATTAGTAAATATACACATTTTAATAATAATAAAAAAAACAGTACATGGAGCTGCTAGCAATTTGTCTTTATTCTTACTTAGTTTTCAGTTTATTGTTTTATTACAAAGTAGGGTTACACTATATTTTAAGGTGTCATTGTTACAGTGTAATTATACATTTAAGTACTGAGTAATATTAAGCAACTACATGTACTTACTCTAGGGTTAGGGTAGGATTAGGGTTTGGTTGAGGGTTAGTTGCATGTAATTATGCGTAATTTACTTTTATTACTATAGTAAGTACATGTAACATAAGTAACAAGGACACTGTAAAATAAAGTGTTACCAAAAGTAGTTGTGTTTCAACCTTGTTACCATCATATATTCCATTTTAAAGTTTGAACTATTCCATAAATAAATATGTAATGGCATCAAGTCACTATATTTAATGTTTTGTTACATTTGTCAGTATGGAGAAATCTTAAAGTCAACCATAAAGTTACCATGATTTTGTATAGTAAACAGCTGACAATTGGAGTATTATTGAAGTATTGGATATTTACTGATATATAATTTTGTGAAACTTAAGACTTATAATGTCAATTCAGTTACCATCAACCCTGTTACTTTTCTCGAGGAATAGTTATATTCTAATATATATTCAATTTTAATAATGACATTGACCTTTAAACACATTATATGACCAATAGAAATCTAATCTTACAAAAATGACAGGTAAAGGCATCCGCTTTCATACATTTTCTCCATGCAATAAATATCAAATGGAGATGCAAAATGATTATTTTTCCCTCAGTATACCAGACTGAATTTTTAATTGTGTGATACAATATGTAAGATGAGTCAGACTGTAATGGAACGATGTCATGTTCTGTTAGTCCCGGAACAGTCTGGAGCAGGGGAACGTAGACGGAGCGAGACGTTTGGGTCGCGTGGCGAAGCTGCTGTCTGTGGTCTCGCTGGTGGGAGGAGCGCTCATCATCATAGCATGTGCCGTGAATCTGTCAAGTAAGCGATCTCTAACCTCTTCGTCCATGCCTCTTGGGACTTTCTCCACTTCATAGTCACACACACTCACTCAATATGCTCTTCATGCATTCTATCTCAGAATCCTAACTCTATTCATAGGACATCTAAGTAGGTCAAGAACCAGAGAATCCTTTGTAGCTGGAGATTTTCTTCTCTCTGGTCTTTTGAAGTGTTTAAATACTTCAAATTTGTTCCCAATGGACATATAGCTTTTTTGCTCTAATGTTGGAAAATTTCTACAAAGCTATAGATGATTAGAAGACCCTTTACAGTTAACACAGCTTATTTGTAATCACTTGAATAATGAGCGATATTAGGCTGATAAGGCAGATGTAAAGATGTCACAGTTGCAAACACTGTTAACGTCAATGAAACGGCACTCGACACAACCCATTTACTTCCAATATGTGACGTATTTCAGAGTGAACAGGATTGTCAGTTAAAAAACAGGACAGGACTGGATTTAATCCAATGAGAATTGATTGGATTATATAAAGTGAGTGTTACATATGACATATTACATAAGATAAGTGACGCCAACGAAAAGTATATATGTATTTATTTATTTAAAAATGAATTACAAATTATTTGTTCAATATCAACCCTGTATAGTAAACAACTATAATTGGAATATTATTGAAATATTATTGTTATTGGATATTCACTGAAATATTGTTTTTTAAATCTTGAGCACAAGACTTAATGTCTTGGAGGAATAATAGAGGAATAATTATATACTAATCAACAGTATTTTCAATTTTAATAATTTTGCTTGCGATGGCATTGACACACACACACACACACACACACACACACACACACACACATATATATATATATTTATACATACATACATACATACACTTTATATATATAAATACTGATGTCAAATGCTGATTTAGTTTGGACAAAATTTCCTGCTTAAAATTAAAAAATTAATGTTTCAACATTATGACATGAATTTCTTTGCAAAACTGCATCACCGCTCATTGCAAGGATTGCAAAGAAGACAGAAAGGATGCATTAAATTGATCAAAAGTGACAGTGCAGACATTTATAATGTTTCAAAAGATTTCTGTTTTACATAAAAGAATCAACATTGATTAATAATAATAAATGTTTCTTGAGCAGCAAATCATCATATTAGAATGATTTCTGAAGGATCACGCGACACTGAAGACTGGAGTAATGATGCTGAAAAATCAGCATTGATCACAGGAATAAATTACATTTTAAAATATATTCAAATAGAAAACACTTATTTTAAAATTGCAATAATATTTCACAATTTTTCCTGTGTTTTTGATCAAATAAAATGCTGCCTTGTTGATCCTGAGACTTTCAAAAATATTAAAAGATCTTACCGACCACAAACTTTTGAAGAGTAGCATACAGTTAGTGTAGTGTGCTTTTATGTGTTGTTGTTTTATATTAACATTAATAACATGATTTACCTGTGATTTTCAGTTAATATAAAATCCTGAGAGCGTTGAGCGTGCCATGGATTTCAGCTTCGCATCAGACCACTGACCCGAACTCCACGGCCCATTTGTTTTGCCCCACTGCTGCTGTGACGGCAATCACATCTCAGAGAGCAATCGATTATCAGATGTCTTTGTTCTCTGAAAGAACCCTTGATAATCTGCACAAACATGCCATCCTTCAAACAGACGGAGCCGGATACTTTCACTGAAGTCTCACGCGTAGCTGAGATTAGTTCCTTGGCACTTACTCAGAGGTTGATGGTGCACTTCATGGGTAACAGCTCTCACACCTTAAACATGAAACAATATGGCTCACATTCTGTAAAGACTGGCTGTCCTACTCACACGCTGTTGTACAGGAGAATTGCTGGTAGAGCAAAAGTATTTTTCTTCTCCAGAAGCAGAAAATAAGCCAAATCAATATACAGACGCGGGTTTGTCTGATTATTCCCTTCCAGTATCCAATGAGAATGACACGCCAATTGTTCTGAAGATTTGACTGTGGACGTCCTCGTCGTGAGAAAGCTCACGTATAACTGGAGTCACATCATTATATAAGAGACACACTGATACACTATGTTGGCAACATTTGCTCTGTTTTCAAAACCTCAGAGAACCGTTGAGTAAAGAGGAGAGATATCTTAGTAACAAGAGTTATCTTTATTATATCAATGTCATTTTATACTGTAAATTGGGACTGTAAATTGTTTGAGTTTTACATCATGATACAGTTTATTTCATTATTGTTTAATATTTCGTTTCTCTTTATCAAATGACAATCCAACCTTTTTTTTCTTCTTCTGTTTTTTGTCATTTGACCTGGAAACCTTTGACTGTTCGAGTTCATGACTAGTGTTTAGTCATGCATAGACAAAATGTAGCTAATAACAATGTTTTGGGAAATCCCAAATTAGAATTCGCAACATCCTCACCCCTTTTGATAAAGCAATATGCAAGCATTCACAGGCAAGACGGATTTTCATCACATGGTAAAAGTGTTTCTGGGAGTAATAATCTTTATAAAAACACACTGTATCTGCTGCAAACCTTTGTATTGAACTGTGTTGTTGGGTGATTTACAAACACTGTGTAATCTGAAATATGTGTAGCTAAATGTAGCCGAATCACAACCGAATCTTGCAATATAAACGTTGTGTTAATGACCTTTCCTGTAGATCCAAATGGGACATTTGGCTGGTAATGCAAGCTTGTGGGGCTCTGGAAGCGATTACACTACTGTAGGTTTTGAGTTGTATATAAAAAAAAGAATGTAAGATGATGAGATTTTGACAAGTGGGACGTTGGGTTTGTAACAATGTCGGTCAACATCATCATTTTCTGGTTGTGAATGGATGTATCTTGTGAATTTCTCTTCTGTTTAGATTCAATGGTATTGCATATGCTATACTATAAAATTTGTGACGTGTGAATAATTATATTTATGGTAGGTCCTGTAGGTTTAATCCATGTCTTTCTTTCTTTTTTTATATTTATTTTTAATACAGCTTTTTTTTTTTCCTATAATAACCTTTTGGCATATGGGATTACAGTCTTGTTTGAGTCTGCCCTATAGAAAGATAAAGAGCTGAAATGTATGAAATATTTAGCTTAAACATTGTGCACTTATTTTTGCATGCACCCGTTCTTTCTGAAATATTTTGATAGTCTTGTAAGCAGCACTATTTCCCTCTATGTATCCTCCTTTGGGAAACAGAATAAAGCATTATAAGATGTGAAACAGATGTGAATTTCTTGCCGTTGTCTGACTACTGGATTTTTTTTTTTTTTTTTTGTCCTGAATTGTTAGTGGGACTAAGTGAGTTTGAATCTTCTGTTGCCAGGGAAACCATCTGCCTCTCTTCAGGTGTGTGAGATATGAGAATTAGACTGGACATATTGAAGACAGCATGGAGAAAACAGTGTGAAAATGGAGTTATATATAGGCTAGGTCTTTCGATTTATTTGTGTGCCGTTACTTGGTCACAGAGACGGGAGGGGACACTTTTATTTACAAGTTTTTCAAATAATTTGCTAAGAAATGCTATGTTTGAAATACTAAAGGAACAAACAACAGAAATGATAGATAGATAGAGAGATAGACAGACAGACAGACAGACAGAAAGATAGATAGATAGATAGATAGATAGATAGATAGATAGATAGATAGATAGATAGATAGATAGATAGATAGATAGATAGATAGATAGATAGATAGATAGATAGATAGATAGATAGATAGATACTGAAGACTGAATAAATAAATGTAGAATAAAGAACAAACAAGGTCAGAATAAGAGAGTGAGTGAGAGAAATAAAAGATGGCCATTATCCAGTGAAGCGAACACTGAAGGGGTGGAATGAGAAAGTCTCGAGGGAGGAGGAGTAGTAGGCATCCAGGAGGGAATAGATATTTAATGAGGAACCGCATTCTGCTGTGAACATCTAACGCTGCTTGAATGATGTTTACACTGAACTGGAGGATCAGCGAGCGAAGGATTGAGATCAGTGTGTGAACGACAGCTTCAGTTCATCCTAAGATCCCGAGATCACAGCTGCACTCCTGCTAAACGCTCTGTGTGTGGACTCCCGTCATTCATTATTTATTACAGTGGAAATCCTGGCAGGGAAAAAAAGCTTTCTTAAAGCCTTTTCCCTCCTCTCTGGCAGAATCCTGGGTTAGCTGGATTTTGAAGATGGATTTTGCATTGAATTCACACATGAATAATACCGCTGCAAAGAGTGTGGGGGATTTCTGATAATGAAACCCAAGTCTTTCAACACCCAAATCCCAGATATACCCAGAGCAATATGAGGCCCATGTTGTACTTCTGGAGGGCGAGGTGTGTGTGTGTGTGTGTGTGTGTGTGTGTGTGTGTGTGTGTGTGTGTGTGTGTGTGTGTGTGTGTGTGTGTGTGTGTGTGTGTGTGTGTGTGTGTGTGTGTGTGTGTGTGTGTGTGTGTGTGTGTGTGTGTGTGTGTGTGTGTGTGTGTGTGATAAACAGCTGCATCAGCCTGCTGTGTCATTAGTACAGATTATTGCAGTTGAGTGCAGATGCAGCACTAAAACCCAAACATCATCCCCCGCACAGCAGCAACACTGACCTTGCCAGAACCAACCAACAGCAAAGTAACCAACTTTAAAACATGTCCTCATTAGCCAGCGTCACCAGATTTACTGACACATCTGTTTTGGAAACAAACAGGCATATCTATCAGAGATGAGTGTCAAAAGCATTCGATTTCAAAATGATTCTAAATTGAAGCACATTAAAATAGACCCACCTAAATTACTTTTTGTATTTATTTAATTATTTATTTACACATTTTCAGCAAGTCACAGAGTAAGATCACAGTTATATTGTCCTTTGAATGACCCAATTGCATTCAAATTGTGAATACATAACTTATATAAGCAAACCATTCAAAAGTTTGGGGTCATTGAATTTATTTGAACTAATAGCCTACTTAAATTAAATAATACGTTTTTTCAGCAAGGAAGCACATTGATCAAACATGATAGTACATTTATAATGCAGATTTCAAATAAATGCTGTTCTTTTGAATTTTTTTATTCAGTACAAAATGATCAGTTTTCGTAAAAAAATAGCAGCAAAAAATCAGCTTTGCATCACAGGAACAAATAACATTTAAAATACTTTAAATGAGAAAACAGTTATTTATATGTGTATTTTGATCAAATAATTGCAGCCTTGGTTAGCATTAGAGACTTCATTCAAAAACTGACCCAAACTTTAATAACGGTAGTGTAAACAAAATGGAAATAATAATATTATTATTATTATTATTTGTTGTTTACATTTTGTGCCTTATTTAGTTGCATATAAATATTTTAGACTACGGATTACAATACAGATTGTTTTTATTGTAATACTGCATTTTACAGACATTGAACCGGTATCAATAACCTGTGGACTGAAGATAAAACTGCAAGATATTTGTTGACATCCGTTCCAGAATCAGCGCCATCTGTCTTCACCTCTTCACCCGACGACGACTGCGTTCCGGATATGACGCAGGACGCGCAATATTTGAACTTGTTTTCAATATCACGGAAGTGAAACAGAACCGTTTCTTCACAGATTGATGTTGCTATTCTTCTACACCTAAACAATCATTCTTGTGCGTAAGTAAATACTTTATTTGTTTTATTCAGATTATTTTGTATAACCCTCAGTCTTAAATCAAGCAGAACTTTCGCTATTCGATATACAGTAACTATGCTTTTACTTGCGAGGTTCACGGGTTCATTTTGATTTTGTCATGGTTCATTTTACACATGAAAAAGCTGAGACATCACTCCAGATATGGCAGCGAAGGGGGCAAAGGAGAGTCTCGTGAATAAACTGGGCTTTAAAAGCAACAGCTCGAAGTCAGTGGACACAGAGATCGAGAAACTGAAGAGAGAGAATCAGCAGCTGAAGAAAAGTCTGGAGGACATGAAGAAAGCTGGACGACATCAACACACACATCCAGACTCGGAAAAAGCCAAACTCCTGGAGGTGAACTCATGCCTGCTTTCTACCTGAAATCTGATGGAGCTTTGTTTAAAATGTCAACAACAGTAAAAAAATCAAGATGTCTGTGTCATTCTATAAATGTATATAGAGATGTGTATATGTAGATAGATGTAACATTCTCTACATTTCCTCGTTATGAAGTGAAAGATTATCACCCTGCACATATGATCTGTTTTTAAAACTCAGAGGATTCTGTCGCTGGAGACTCTGACGGAGAGGAACTCTCAGCAGTTGCTGGTGAAGGATCAGGAGGTGTGTGTCCTCAGACAGCAGGTACGCTCCGCTCACGGGGACGTGGTGTGTTCACTGCAGAACCAGCTCGAGGAGAAGCAACAGGAGGCCGAACAGAGAGAGAAACAGTTTCAGGCTCTCGCGAAGGAGACCGAAGACCTGAAAAACAAGTATTGTGTGGTTTCTGAGAGGTGTGACACACTTGAGAAACAAAAGGTAGGGGAGCTGACTTTAGACCCTTCGTATGGCATTAGGGCTTTCTTTAACTTTATTTGAAAAGTGTACTGTTAAGAATTTTGAGCTTGAGAAATGCACAGTTTCTACTTCTGTCATGAACTACTGTCATGGTTAAATAAGATACTAAATCAATTTAAAAATAAAATGAAAGATTAAATGTGTATATATACACACAGTCAGGGTTTGGCAGGGTCCCTATATATATATTTACTATAAAATATATACTATATTTTAGTTTATTTAACCATAGAAACTGTGCATTTCAAGCTCAAAATTCTTAACGATACACTTCAGTACACTTTCCATTCTCTCTTATTAATTTAAGGGATAGTTTACCCAGAAATAAATATTCTGTCATTAATTACTCACCCTCATGTCATTACAACCCCTCCAGTCTCAATCGCTTTATATGATGAACAGATTAGACTAAATTTAGGCTTTTATTCACATATAAACATTGATCAGCGAACATAAACAGAAGCTCAACCGAACCTGCTTGACGTGTGAGAACAAACCTCATTGGTTCTTGCTGAAGCTCAAACGCTCTGCGTAACATGATAATGAGCCTCATTGGTTCATGCTGAAGCTCAAACGTGCTGCGTAACACAAGAATGCATCTCATTGGTTCATGCTGAAGCTCAAACGTGCTGCGTAACACAAGAATGAACCTCATTGGTTCTTGCTGAAGCTCAAACGTGCTGCGTAACAAGAATGAACCTCATTGGTTCTTGCTGAAGCTCAAACGAGCTGTGTAACACAAGAATGCATCTCATTGGTTCTTGCTGAAACTCAAACGTGCTGCGTAACACAAGAATGAACCTCATTGGTTCTTGCTGAAGCTCAAACGTGCTGCGTAACACAAGAATGCATCTCATTGGTTCTTGCTGAAACTCAAACGTGCTGCGTAACACAAGAATGAACCTCATTGGTTCTTGCTGAAGCTCAAACGTGCTGCGTAACACAAGAATGAACCTCATTGGTTCTTGCTGAAACTCAAACGTGCTGCGTAACACAAGAATGAACCTCACTGGTTCTTGCTGAAGCTCAAACGTGCTGCGTAACACAAGAATGAACCTCATTGGTTCTTGCTGAAGCTGAAACGTGCTGTGTAACACGAGAATGAACCTCATTGGTTCTTGCTGAAGCTCAAACGTTCTGCGTAACACAAGAATGAACCTCATTGGTTCTTGCTGAAGCTCAAACGTGCTGCGTAACACAAGAATGCATCTCATTGGTTCTTGCTGAAACTCAAACGTGCTGCGTAACACAAGAATGAACCTCATTGGTTCTTGCTGAAGCTCAAACGTGCTGCGTAACACAAGAATGAACCTCATTGGTTCTTGCTGAAGCTCAAACGTGCTGCGTAACACAAGAATGCATCTCATTGGTTCTTGCTGAAACTCAAACGTGCTGCGTAACACAAGAATGAACCTCATTGGTTCTTGCTGAAGCTCAAACGTGCTGCGTAACACAAGAATGAACCTCATTGGTTCTTGCTGAAACTCAAACGTGCTGCGTAACACAAGAATGAACCTCATTGGTTCTTGCTGAAGCTCAAACGTGCTGCGTAACACAAGAATGAACCTCATTGGTTCTTGCTGAAACTCAAACGTGCTGCGTAACACAAGAATGAACCTCACTGGTTCTTGCTGAAGCTCAAACGTGCTGCGTAACACAAGAATGAACCTCATTGGTTCTTGCTGAAGCTCAAACGTGCTGCGTAACACAAGAATGCATCTCATTGGTTCTTGCTGAAACTCAAACCTGCTGCGTAACACAAGAATGAACCTCATTGGTTCTTGCTGAAACTCAAACGTGCTGCGTAACACAAGAATGAACCTCATTGGTTCTTGCTGAAGCTCAAACGTGCTGCGTAACACAAGAATGAACCTCATTGGTTCTTGCTGAAACTCAAACGTGCTGTGTAACACAAGAATGAACCTCATTGGTTCTTGCTGAAGCTCAAACGTGCTGTGTAACACGAGAATGAACCTCATTGGTTCTTGCTGAAGCTCAAACGTGCTGCGTAACACGAGAATGAACCTCATTGGTTCTTGCTGAAGCTCAAATGTGCTGCGTAACACGAGAATGAACCTCATTGGTTCTTACTGAAGCTCAAACGTGCTGTGTAACACGAGAATGAACCTCATTGGTTCTCGCACGTCAAGCGAACATGCTTGAGTTTCCGTTTACCACAACTGATGTGTGAGTTGATGAATGTTTATATGTGATTAAAATACTAAATTCAGTCTGTTCATCATATAAAGTGATCGAGTCTTTTCGGAAATTTGATCTAAACTGCTCAATTCATATGGATTAGTTTTACGATCTCTTTATGAACTTTTTGAAGCGTCAAAGTGGTAGTTGTGTGTAGCTGTCAATAGAGGGACAGAAATCTCTCAGATTTCATAAAAAATATCTTTATTTGTGTTCCGATGATGAACAAAAGTCAAAACGACGTGAGGGTGAGAAATTAATGACATAATTTTTGGGTGATGTATCTCTTTAAAGGCCTACAGAAATTACCTTTTTTTTAATGTGCATATTTACTATTGGGCTTATTAAAATAAGCACTATTTTTTTGTGGGTGGGTGTGGGTGTTTTTTTTTTTTTTGCTATGTAATTTCCTGTCATTTAGCATCAAGGTATTTCCAGGCACATGAGTGCATGATGAGGTTCATACACTAGATGGCAGCATTTCATCTCAAACAACTATTTTCTTACTCCGAGAAGTCGCCTAACTAGTGCTGATGGAGTGATGTCAGTAGACCACAACTAATTATTGTATTAATGATGAAATAATTAAAAAAGTAATATTTGAATCTAAATTGTTTTATTGAGACGATATCATTGGTCGACTCAATCCCAGTCTTCTGTCAAGAAGAGTTCAGACTTCTTGGATTCAGTTCAGAGTTCAGGAAAATCATGTGCTACCAACACTAGACTAGGGTTAAGGGGTTTGTGTAGGAAATCAGCACAGTGATTCTCAAGACCAATGAAATCTTTAGAATTTGCTCATAACTGGTTAGGGAGGGGTAAATATATTTGCATAAAATTCAATAATTCCATCAAGAATCTTTAATTCCTCTTATGAATCAAACTCTTATGAATCACTCAGAGCTTTGTGAAAGCACACAAATTCCTCTCGTTTATTTGAATAAATAAACACTGGAATTTTTAAATGTAAATATTCTCAAATAAACACTCTTACTGGAATTAAATTAAAGGCAGTGGGCCTTAGATCTGCCATGTAACTCCCAGTGTAACCTTTTTATTATTAAATCATGCTAACAATTCATCCTTTTCAGAGATTGTCAGCCTGTCGGTTGAAGGTCCTGTTCTGATTGGTTTGACAGGTCTCAGCAGGGCATCGGTCAAAAAGGTGCTCTGTTTGCACTGTACAAGATTGGTGTTTTAGCTTATAAGGGTGTAAATCTGACATGTCATCACCATACGGTCGGACATTGATTCTCTTAGCCAGCGTTATGATATTTGCTGATGCCTCCAAACATACTGCGATACAGTTATTTTGATTAGATTCAGAGGCCTGCGATCGATATATGGATATTACAGTATTATGTGCTTATTTTTCACAATCAGTTTATATTTTTATTAGCTCACAAATGCAACCAAAATATAACAGGAACATTTAACTGATCTCTATGAAAATTGCGAATCCTGTATCTCAACTGGAACATCCACAACAGCAAAAATATGAAAAGTAATAAAATGTTGCACATGACCTCATCAAACAGCTCAGTGCCAATTTGACCTCTTTTTAATACATTGAGATCTTTTTGCACATTGCATCAATACATCATATTATTTGTCAGTCATTTAATGTGTGCATTGTTCCAAATTGATGTCATTGGTTAAAGATTGGGCTAGTAACAGTAACCCATAAATTGGTGGTTCAAACCCAAGAAAAGGTTATTAGTTAAGTAATTTATGTAAGATGTGAAACGTTTCATCTTTTTTATAATTTATAAGATGCACTTTTCTTCTTTGCGATTTCAATTTGAATCATCCTAACACATTTATCTAGTGTTTATTTTACTTGTTATACTTGTCATCATCATAATTCCTGCGATGATTTCAGATGACACAAACACTGAATCAACATGCACCAATGCTATATTTTCTAAATGTCATAATCATTTGTTAACAAACAAGTATTCATTACTTCAATGAGCTCATTGTTTCTGCATTAAATTATTACATAGTTTAAATGAATAAATTTGTAGCTAACTGTGACTTTGTATATGTACATACAATGTACATGTACATTTCTAAAATACTTAACTTAGACAGTTACCTCCGATAATTGTAATTTTGGACTCATGCACTTTCTGTAAAGCTGCTTTGAAATGATGTGTATTGTGAAAAGCGCTATACAAATAAATGTGAATTGAATATTTTGTGTTTTTATTCCCGACAGGTTTCATCTGGTGAGCTGGCGACAGTGCAGGAGCAGTTGCGAGATGTGAGTTCACAACCCAAGAGTTCAGATGAGGCGTTCCTGCTGCTTTCTGCTTGACTCATCTGTTCATCACCTCTCTCTGTTTTTGAGTACAGGCTCTGGAGAAGAACCATAACTGGCTTGTTTACGACCAGCAGCGGGAGGCTTATGTTCAGGGCGTCTTAGCCAAGACCAAGGAGTTTGAGACGCAGTTAAATGAAGCAAATAAAGCACTCCAGCAAAAGCACAAAGAAGCCAGTTCAGATGGTCAAAATTCTTTAAAGACACTCAAAGTGGACAGAATCAAATTGTGGATCTATATAACCCAGTATCATCATTGGTTCTCTCTTCTTGCCCCACAGGCCAGTCTGCGCAGGAGGCTCAGCGTGAGCTGGAGGCCGAACGGGCCCGTGTGAGCCGCTTCCAGGCAGAAATGAAGGATCTGAGAGGGAGGTATGAGGAGAAGAGGAGGGAAGCGGCTCAGGCCCGGGACCAGCTCCTGGAGGAGAGGAGAAGAGACCGAGAGATTCTGCAGGAGGAGAGGAGGTGTTCATCTGAGCGAACTGCTCGACTGCACGCTGAGCTGGAGGACGAGAGGAAGAGGGTGGCCGAACTACTCATGCAGGTACACATGCAGAATATGAACTTCATTTTGGGTGTTAGATCATTATTGACTTTTTAATTGCCCGTATTTGGAGAGCAGGGGGGTCAAAGGTCCTTCTCATGCCAATATTCATAATGCCGTTTTAGTTGGCAAGTACATAAATTGAAATTTTGTCAATCATGTACATATAATTTAAAATATATTTTATTTTAATAATAACAGAATGCAATGGACTCGTTTAGCCTCAGTGGCCAGCCTGGCTGCCACAATTTGAATATTAAAACTTAAAGAACAGGACAAAGCAATATGGAGCTTATTGGGGGTCATTGATGTTATCATTTTATATAGTAATATGTTATGTTTACTAGACCTGCAATCATGAATTTTGTGCTGATGATAAATTGTCATACAGACAATCCCGATTAATGATTTACTGTAATTCTGTGTAGTTTTGTTTGTCGCAGGCTGATTAAACCCACAAACCTTTATTTCTATGTGTACTTTGCAACAGTGTTTTTTGTTGTTTGGGAAAAATGTGATTGAAATAGAAAAAACTGCACTATTATCTCAAATAATTGTGATTAGATTGAAAATCCACGATCAGTTGATTAATCAATAATTGCGACAGGCCTAATGTTTTCTATAATTAATTAATAATACATATAATTTGCTGATTCATAATATGAGTTGCGATCTATAGTTTTTAGAAATGCCAAAGACTTGTAAGCAACTAGCACAGTTTGCTATGGGAGAAAACTAAACCAGAAACTCATTTTTGTGTAAGTACTTCTCACACCACCAGTCTAAAGTTTATAGAGCATTAGTGGAAGCTAGTTTTGATTTGATGCAGTTAATGGCTGATGCCGATCTCAAAATGGTCAAATATGAACAGATTGATCAGTCCAGGCTAGAACTGGATTAAAATATTGATTTTCTTATTTTTATGTAACTATCAATTTTAAATCCCAAGAAACGATTTTGAACAATTAAACATTTGCAGCGCCTCTTATCCAATACATCGCATTAAGCTTTGAGCGTTGCTACTTCTAATATGAAACAAAGTCTCAGCTTTTAAATTGTCAATTTTATAATGAAATTCAAACAATAAATACCATTTTGGTGCTCTTTAATGTGGCGTGACAGATTGATGTAGCGTCTCATTTTAAGCGAAGCGGCGGCGCGTGGAAATAAACATGAATAAACATCAGAAGGTATGTTGAAAACTTTCCGAAATGTCTCATGTAATCGCTTAATCAGTGTTTCAAGCACAGAAAAATGTTGATAAAACTGCTTGTAAACAATGTCACGTAACGTTACATTTACCTCTGAAAAGCCATTCATCTCATAGCTCGCTCGCTGGCAAGAAAAATGAATACTTCAATGAGTCGATTTTGAATTGAATCAAATTGCAAGTTTTTAAATCGAAATTGAATCGAATCGTGAAAGTTGTGTCGATGCCCGGCTCCATGCTGCATTTCCCAAATACTGTCCATTTTGGCTTCCAGTGCTTTTGAGAAACGCATCCTTGGTTGATATATTGGTATATATCTACTCATTTCATTTGACAGACATATTAACTGTATTTGCTAGACAAAATGAGCAATTCTTTTTTCTGTTTTGAAAGGTGAACCAATTGCAGAAATCCCTGATGAATCAGCAGGAGCAGCAGAAAATAATCACTGTATTGGAACAACAGGTATTCTGATCAACACTAGCTTTCACTGTTTCATTCCTGGGTCAATGACATGATAATCTTTTTTTTTTATTTATTTTTTTTTTTTTTTTATCTTGCTCATGTTTTTGACTTGTAATATGTATTTTGAGTGTATATGCCCCAGGGCTCCAGACTAACTTTTTTCTCCTCCATCCTGGAACCGTCCTGAAAAACGATTTGAACCGTCCTAAAGTGAATGTCAACCGTCCCAAAATAAACATGTTGTTTCTGTACTTTGTTATTATCATCTATAGTTTTTAGTTACATAATAAAAACACCATTAAAATGTTTATGATATATATTATTATATTTATTTAGCTCCATTCAAAGTAGTTATCTGTAAACAGGTAAAAAACAGATTTAATAAAAAATAACAGGAGTTAAATGCTTTTTTGTATTCATGCAGAACAAATCTTCTTTTTTTTTTTTTTTACATATACGAAAAATAAGATAAAAATACATACAGCTCAAAACGTTTTTGAGTTGGTTGGATTAAAAAATAACAAATAAATACTGGTGACTACATATCTCAAAAATATCATCATTCTTTATTCTTTCAAGCAGCAGACATATTTATTTGTATGAATTAAATATAATGAATCCTTATTAAAGCTATTAACGAGCAGTGAATGCTTTTCTCTTTTTCTTTTGTTGCTTGATCAATATTAAGGACACAGACCGCATTAGGTTTATTACCCACTGTCACTTTAAGACATCGGATCATGTCCAATGACATGCGGATCCAACTCACTGATGCACATCCGATACACTCACAACTGTTTAAGACATAACCGACATAGTTTACGTGAATACTCTCCAAAACGGACATTTCGACATAATGTTGTGTGTGTATTTGCCCACTCAGACACGAAAGAGAGCTCAATTCAGTACTCGCGCGCTGCATAGGTGTCTATGTGCATGGCTGCACGCTTCGGGTCGGGTGTATGCGCACAGAAAACCGTACCGAATAGAGCTCTTTTTTTGCGTCGTCACTCTTATTCAGATCTATATAACGTTATCTGCTCTACTCATTCTCCCAGACGTTTAAGTTTTTTAACGTTTTATGAGACATGCAGGATTCAGCGCATGTCAGCCCGTGTGCCGCTGGGTAGATCAGCACGTTACAGTACAAATGTGCGCATCAAACGCAGGACATCAGTTCTGACTGGATCGCTTCCCAAATCGTCACTATCTAACATTTTTGTCTAGTTTTTATTCGTTGACGAAAATGTCAATAGATTTTCGTCATGGTTTTTGTCATTCAAAACTAGTTTTATTTAGTTATCGTCTCGTTTTTGTCTGTGAAAATAAGCCATGTGATAGATGTACCGCGAAACAAGTCTCCGGGTGAGTAGCCGGCCAGTGATAGTAACTATAGTAACAGCATGAGAAGACGCTCTCCGTTGTAGTCAGCGCTTGGTCGGTTAATTTTGGCATTTTCTAAGTAAGTTACCCTAATAGGCTAGTAATAAATGAACACGCATACAAAAATGTCTTTCGTCCTGTAGGCGTCCTGGAGAATATTTCTGTTCGTCCTAAACACATTTTCTGGACGCCGTTAGTCTCGAGCCCTGATATGCCCCCTACTGCTGATTTGTGCTGCTCGGACTGATCTACTTTAAACAGCGTTTCTCACAAATCGCTTACTACGGTTACACCACATGACATATTTTTAAACCAAGCCAAGATGAATTTCTAAGACATGCACTTTGCACATGCGCATTTTTTTTATTTTATTTTTTTATCACCCTTATTTGTCATTGACCATCCTACAGATCCAGTTGTCGGCCAAAGAATCTGAAAATGAAAAAGTAGACCGTCAAACGTCACAGCACCAACTGCACAAAGTTTTGAAAGAGCTGCGGAAGGCCAGAGACCAGATCACACGCCTGGAGTCGTCCGTAAGTTCTGAGATGCTCCTTGATGCGTCCCGACATGATCATTGACATTTTTTATCAATGTAATTGTATAATAATATGCTTGTATTGACCTTGTGTCTCAGAAACAGCAGAGAGAGGCTCGTTTCTCTGAGCCCAGCTCATTTAACAGGATGGATATTGAAAGACTGACTATTCAAGATCGAATCACGTCTCCATCTAAAGTCCATAACATGCTAGACGAGAGTATGCTGGAGTGTCCGAACTGTGGCGCTTCTTACCCCACCAGCCAGCACAGAGAGCTGCTCGCACACCTCGACTACTGCTTCAGATAAAACTTCATTATTTACAGTGATTTATTGTAGTCACCATTCTAAAGAAATGTTTCAGTATTTTATATTTACTTGTTTCATCATATATATATTTTTTAAATAGTCACGGTTTTAAATTCTTGAATTTGAAAAGTTTGAAGGGACTTTTCTTTTATTCATAAAAGTATCTGTTTACATGGGGCATATTTAAAGATATTTTAATTTATAAGTTTAAATGTATGTTATTTTCTTAGTTTGCTTTTGGTGACCAGGTTTCTCTTTTATATGTAGTTGTTCCCAAAAAAGCGGGAACATAGTCCTTTCACTGAACTGTCAACTCTACTTGAATAAAAGGAAAAAGACAGAAAAAAACCCTGTGTTTGTCTTGTATCCTCATGGCACCTCTGAAGTGTTACTTGTCTAGAAACGACTCCAATCCATCAGTCCTGACTTTGCAAACCAAATCTGTCTTGAATTAGACTGCATGTGTAAATCCTGCATTAAACTATTTAAAGGTTGGATTAGGTGAAGGCACAGTAGCCAGAGGAGAACGAGTTAATTAACTCTTCGATTCCAGGAAGTGTCATGCATTATTTCATTGCCAGTTAAGCAATATATTTGAGTAAGGATAAATGGCAACAACAATAAATACATTTATATGAGAGAGCGAGAGAAAGCATATACTCAGGACATTGTTTGTGTCTAATCTAGATTGAATCAATAGATCCCTGGTCATCTGTGAAAGCATAAGACATTACTGGCTAGTGGTTTTCCAAAGTTACAAGCCACTGTAATTTCCCGACAACATAATTGAAATTGCAGTTTAAAAAAAAAAGTATGGGAACCCAATACACAATATTCGGTGCACGAGAATGAGATGAGATGATATTTTAACACTATTTTTAATAGTCTTTTATTTGTCTGAAATTCACAACATGCAAAACGATGCAGGTGTGTTTTGAAATGGTAGACTATAGCTAATATAGGGCTGTGTCACTAACCATTATTTTGGTAATCAAGTAATCAGTCGATTATTTTGACAATTAATTGAGTAATCGAATAATCTTTTTTGTGGTAATAAAAACAGACCTAAGTAAATAATAGCCTTTAAAATGACTTACAATACACAAAAAATAACAAGGCAATAATTTGCTCAATAAAGTTTGTTAAACTTTACATCACAATTCAAATACGTGTTTAATATTGGTCGATCAACATTTAATATTTGGCCACTGTAGAAATACTACAGGTACTTTCATTTCTTGGATAATAACATAGACATCAAAACATGCAAACTCCGAGCGAGGGTTTACATTTTTATTTTGAAACTGCGATGAACAACAATTTGCATATTTAGAAACATATCGATGTATTCTCCTGTGTTGACGTAGTCTTACAAATTTGCGTAACAAATCTGGTGAAATGACGCACGTTGCGTTCCCAGGCTAACGTTATTAGCAAACCAAACTCAGCATTTGCAGAGATGGAGAGGAAATGATGACAGTGCAACACTTCACTATGAAACATAGCGTGTTAGACTTTATACCTGTTCCCAAAAGCACTATTGTAAACTCAAACAAATAACACATGCAGAGACTGAGCATTTACTGGGAACTGAGACGCTGGAAGAAACGCGTAACCTGCACACGTGTAAATAATGAAAGCGTCGTGTTTCACTCTGAAACCTGCAGCGCACAGCATCGTCTGCATTCAACTGGCCAAAGTGGAGAGACTGCTACACGAAATCGAGTTTTAATGTCAAGCCCTGTATGTATGTATATGTATGTATGTATGTAGTATATTTAACACTCTGTTTTGTATGTCCACTGTCTCCTCGCAGAACCTTTCAGAGATGTCCAGGTTCTGTATATAAATGCAGTGGTGGGCCGCATTCTCTGCTGGGCCTGTCAAAATCCCAAAACATAATTAAATTAAAGTGTGTCTGACCTTGTATAAATTCAATTACTGTATATTTCAGTACGTTACGATTATATTTCCAGAAATAATATTGTAATTTTTTGTGAGGCTGAGCTGGATTTCCCATATGTCATCTACACGCAGCTCCGTGGACCAGCACTAGTAGTATACGCTGATTTCACGCAGCCGTTATTTTTTAAATCGAAAGCGAGGCTCCGGTGGGAAGAAAACCGGAAGTGTCGCCTTTAATCACAGGAGAGTCGTGAATGTGATAGCGTATTGTTGTGTTTAATGATGTTGTGTCAATTCTAAAAATGTACAAACATTTCTTTCATACTTTAAACTATATACAGTGAAATTCATTTATAAATAAAATATTTTTTTATATATAATTCAGAATGTAAAAAACGAAGCAGGTATGAACTATATACATATCCTATATTGGATATTAACATCCAATAGTGTAAATCGCGGCAGCAGCTTCAGGTTGGTAATCCAAGGCATTGTTGTTTATCTTTACTTCCGGGGTTCTTCCCACCGGAGCCTCACTTTCGATTTCAAAATGGCGGCTGCGTGAAATCAGCGTATAGCTAGCCTTCCGTTGAAGCTGCCGTTTTCCATTTGATCATAACTTTGACTGACGTGTGTTATCAGCCAATCAAATTTTGATGCGTAGTGACAGAACGTTGAAATTGAGATTTATACATCACCTGAAAGCTGAATAAATAAGCTTTCCATTGATGTATGGTTTGTTATGATAGGACAATATTTGGCCTAGATACAACTATTTGAATATCTGGAATCAGAGGGTGCAAAAAAATCGAAACATTGAGGAAAATGCCTTTAAAGTTGTCCATTTATGTTCGCGATTGTGCTGCATTCACTCACAAAAATAAATGTTTTATATTTTTACGGTAGAAAATTTACAAAATATCTTCATGGAACATGATCTTAATACTTAATACTACTTAATATCCTAATGATTTTTGCCATAAAAGAAAAATAGATCATTTTGACCCATACAATGTATTGTTGGCTATTGCCACAAATATACCCGTGCGCCTAATGACTGGTTTTGTGATCCAGGGTCACATATGTTGATATAACTCTTAACAGATAAAACTTGACAGATTACATGATCTTATTATGTATTTCCTCATACTGACCTGTAATGTGTGTGCTCTGTATCATGGTGCAAGTTGCACAACATTTTGTCAACAAACAGCATTGATTTACCACAGTGCTGTTTGTATTGTTGGTTCATGAGTTCAAGTGAACTTTGACTCGCTAAACTATGGTGATATTACAGTCAATCACTGAATTTAATAAAGAATTCATAGGCCTACTTGTTTAGATTTTTTAAGTTTATTTGAAAAGTTGCACTTATTGTGCATTAAAAATGATTATTACACATTTTCACTTTTGCTTTGTGTAAAATTATTATCCATTCTCTTTTATTAAGTAATAATTTACATATCAGCTTGAAATATATAAGATTACATCCACAGGAGCTCTTTTGAGCAGTGGTCATTTAGGCAGCATCACAGAAACCTGCACAATAAAAAAAAGAAGCAAAAACACATTAGGCCATTTAGATCTTTTGCATATACTGAACAATGTCTGATCGTGAGTGCATATTCGTGATGATAATTCATGAGGCTCAGCCATCTTACCAGTGTGTGCAACGCGTCTGTATTTGCCCAGGAAGCAGACCTCCTGTTTCTTCTCCGTCACAATCTTCTGGTCTTCAGCCCTGAGGCCCTCAGGGTGTCGGGAGAATATGAAGGAATAACCATCCAAGCAGGTTCCATCCTCATCCATCTCTCTGCAGGAGTAGTGGATGGCGTAGTTATCGTAGTCGGTGTCAATGACCCAGTGGTCGTCATCTGTGAAACGGTCACAAACAGGTCATGAGCCGATGACCTAACATGAGATTTGCACATGATAAATCTACACTTACATCCAGTCTGGAGATATGCAGCGGCTCCCCAGTATCTCAACTTGAACTTGGCGGGGTCTTCGGTATCTTCAAATGTGCCAAACATGTTGGCGCACATCTCCCAGTTGCTGAAGAGTAAAACGGCATGCGAGAATTGAATGGTTTTTATTGCGCAAGTCCCCGACATCAACATACAATCCCACTTAAACTCACTTGAGAATGATGACTCTGCCAACAGCGGCGGCTGTCATGGTTCCGTCTTCCTCCACTTTGTAACTGGCGACAATGTTATCAAGAAGGAAAAGACCAACGGGGTCTTTCTTGGCCACGGCATACCATGTTCCTTGATACTGCAAGGTCAGTGGAAATGTATGAGGAACAAAAGCTCCAAAACAAGATGTGGATTGAAGGAAAATACTGGTTGACTTACCCTCATCTTGTCAAAGTCCTGTTTGACGGTGATGTTGCTGACCTGACAGTCCTGCGCCCAGCATGTGGCCAGGACACAGAGAGCTATGCAGAACCTGAGCATGGTGCTTCTGTGCTCGAGCTGTGGGAAATGAGTAGAACAGTTAGGAAAACACCAACAAACGCCTCACTCAAACACATCCAAAAGTGCGTACCTTGATCACAGTATCTGAAATGACTATCGCTCAGCTGCTGCTGCATTTATATAGGGCCAAGATTCTGCGACCCTAGATTCAAAACCCCACCCAACGACCCAAAATTCAGTCTCCACCATCCCTGTCATTGGACAAAAGTCATTACATAAGAGCAGTGTTTCAGGTCTCTGTGTGGAGCGCGCTAGCGTTGACCTCTGCTCCCCGAATGTGTTTTTCTTCAGGTTACAGCTGGATTGTGCAAGAGCTTGAGCTGAAGCTAAAATAAAGGGAATTCTTCAGCACACGCCGGCTTGTGTGTGTTTCTGATCCGTGTTCCCTGAAACCTGTTCAATAGGGAACATTTCTGTTTTGTGAGTGTAGAACCATTTCATTCAGGTTTGTAATTGTAACCAAACGACTTATATTGGCCAGCTTATATATATAAAGCAAGCTTTTTTTATTTTTTTTTTTTTTATTCAAAGAATCAGAACCCAGCCTCGAACAGAAACAGAGAATCAAAATGAATTTTCTTTTTTCTTTTTTGGCCTTTCAAAGTAACCAAATGACTTTAAGGAAGGGGAGGGGGATATATCTGGAAGGGGATATTTGTATTTAATGATCCTACAAGTTCAATTAAACCAACATAATTTGAGGAACATATATATATTAAATACGAGAGAAGAACAAAACACTAAACCGTGCAAATAAAATGCAAAATAGCTAAAAAAAAAAAAAAAAAACTAAAAAAAAAAACATACATTGGCTACAACATAATCAGTTATTAATATTTTGTTGTTTCTCTCTTGGTTCTTTCTGCATGTGTTCAGAATTTGTTTATATTGTCTTTGCCTGACAAAATCCTTAACTATTATTTTAGTAATATTTGAACAAAAGGTAAATATGTCAATATATTCACTCCACAGCTACTATAGCTGTTTAGCTGCTCATTATCACAAATATCTAATCAGCCAATCACATGACAGCAGCTCAATGCATTTGGTCATGTAGACATGGTCAAGACGACCTGCTGAAGTTCAAACTGAGCATCAGAACGGGGAAGAAATGTGATTTAAGTGCCTTATTGATGCCAGAGGTCAGAGGAGAATGGCCAGACTGGGTCGAGCTGATAGAAAGACAACAGTAACTCAAATAACCTCTCCAGAACATCCTTGTTAATAACAAGAAATACTCTACAGCACAATCACTTAGTTCTATGACATTCATGAAGTTACGTAGCTGGTTTAGCAAAACTAGGTTTGCAATGACCTAAATTCCTGGGAAAACCTTGAAAAAAAAAAGGGATAACTTATGTAACTTGTTACAACACCTCTTTTTTTTTGGATGGTACATAAGGCAGCAAAACATTTGTAACGGTGACCTACAATGCCACTTTGAGGTCAAATAATTAAAGGAATAGTTGACTTAAAAATTAAAATTCTGTCATAATTGACTCACCCTCAAGTTATTTCAAACCTGTATGAATTTCTTTCTTCTGCTGAACACGAAAGAAGATATTTTGAAGAATGCCGGTAACCACAGTTGATGAGCCCCATTGACTTCCATTGGGTTTTTTTTCCTACTATGGAAGTCAATGGGGTCCATCAGCTGTTTGATGTGTGTTTGAAAAAATCGTACCGACCACAAACTTCTGAATGTTATATATGGTAAAAATCTACAAATGATTACTTCATATTATTACACTGCTCACTGGAATACTGGATTCTGATTGGTCAATTTGTGTGACTTTCATGTGTTTCTTATGACACTGTATAGTGCACACAGTAAAATTGTTTTAATCAATTCAACATTCATTTATTTTAGCACCCATGTAAAAAAAGAGACTGGCTGACTGTTCATTATATGTTACCGGTACTACTAACGGAAAACTAATAACAGAGATATTGTGATGTCATCGTATACAGTACATTAATATGATTTTTATTGGCAGTTTGCAAACAAACGCCCTTTCATCTTCCAACGCTTTATTTGCAACGTTACTAATACAAGTTAAGTAAAGCAGATCTGATATCAAGCTAAGTAAGCCTAATCTCAGCTCATTAGATCTTGATTGTTGTAGGCTGACGATGAGCAGCAGACGATCATTGACACACAAATGATGATCCTTTTTGGATGTTTGTTTGGGAATGAGGGGGTAAATATCAGACAACTCCGTGTTTCGGCTCAAAGGTGATGCTGATGGATTGCTGACGTTGTCTTGAATATATCAGGGTCAAAAATTCAAGACTTTACTGTTAGCCTGAGGCCTGATATCTCCGTGCACCACCAAGCCAAGATCACTCAATAAATACATAAATGCACTTGTTTGTTTGCGTGTGCATCAGATATACATTTGGCTACATTAAAACATTGAGTGTGTGGTATTTTATCCATCAACATCCAATTAAATGAATGGTGCGTGTGGTAAATTTAGCATTGCTGTGTCTGTCGGCTCCTCACTGTGAACTTAAACGTGCCAAGCCGAGCTCTCTCCCTTCAAGGGAGGATATCCTGATAATCACTTTTACTTAATCCTGGATTTACAAAGCCAGGTACATAATACAAGGCTTTTTCCTTTTACATACCGTATGCCTGCTACCTGATCCTTTCCTTGATAAAAAGAAAAAGGAGACAGATCGCTTTATTTGTCTGGCAGACTGACAGATCCTACCGGTGCAAATAGATCCTGGGTGTGCAGCTTCATTCCCGGGTGCAGAAAGGACAAAAAGGCTAATAATAGCCCGATTTAGAGAATCTCTCTTCTTACTTGGAGAGCTTGAGAGCTAGGTTTAAGAAGGGCAATGCTTCAAAGAATTTGCATTTGGTGGTTGGCATATCATTTGTTCACTTTTTTGTATTTAATATCATGGTTTTAAACATTTAAGTGCATATTTAAGGGCCTGTACTGTGATTTCTCAATATTTTGAATCATGACTTTGGCTTCCAGTGTGTGTGTATTATATTATATTATATAGGCTAAATAGAGCAGCAAATCGGCATATTAGAATGATTTCTGAAGGATGACTGGTGTAATGATGCTGAAAATTTTGTAGAAATTAGGTAGAATTTTTTTTCTTTTAAATTGTAATAACATAATTCACAATATTAGTATTTTTGCTGTATTTGATTTATTTATTAATTTATGTATTTATTAAATCAAATGAATCCCGTTTTGGTGAGCATAGAGACTTCTTTCAAAAACATATATAAAAACTTAATTATTCCAAACTTTTGACTGGCAGTGAATAAATGTATAAAAGCTTAATTTTTAGCAGCTAGGAAACAGTATTAAGTTCGGTGTCAAATTATCCTTCATAAATCATTCTAATATTCTAATATGCTGAATTCAGTGCATGCAAGAAAAAAATAAAAATAATCATGATTAATCGATTTGCCAGTACTATATATACGTAACTGAATATGGCAGTTAAAATGAAAATGTTGAAACATTTTTCCACAAATGCATTATTTTAGCACGGATATGAAGATCTAAGCATGTCCAAGGACTGCAACTTCTCTCCTTGTGCACATACTGGGCCCAATGATCACTCAAGCGCTGGTGATGGTGATGGTGCATTAGATCAGAAACACCATCGGTTTAATCGAGACTGATGTGACAAATATTATGTCATGTGCCAACACTTTCTCCACGGGAGAAACAGGGGAGTTTGGCTCTGACTGGATCGTCTAACATAAAATGATCAGGGTGGGGATTTGCAGGTTAAGAAAGCTTAGGGGTTTAATGTCATGACGTCACTTTAATTAGCGGCCGCTTTGATCCCTTCAGCCTGTAAGCCACTATTCTCTGGAGGAGACCAGCACTGGAGGATGCACCTGTCTGAAGCAGGCCACTGACCAGCTTCACTTTCCATCCTGACATCCCACAAGTAATGAATCTGTGAGCGGACGAGCAGAGAAGCGCACTTCAAAATGGCAGACAAGGATAGTGTGGAAAAGTACTTGGAGAATAACCCACAGTTCGCCAAAGAGTATTTTGAGAAGAATATCCGATGCGAGGCCCTCGCCGCCGCTTTTGCCGAGAACCTTGAGATCAAAGACCCGACCTCGTTCAAGGATGTCAGCAAAATCCAGGAGGCCACCATCATCTTCGACATGATCAAAGACATGTATTCGCAGCCCGTTATGGAAAAGGCCATGCACAAGGTCCTGCAGAGGATATGTATGCTGGTGAACGCCGACCGCTGCAGCTATTTCATACACCGAGCGAGAAACGGCATCCCTGAGCTCGCTACGTGTCTGTTCGACGTCACCCCTACCTCCAAATACGAGGCCAACCTGGTCAACCCTCAGTCTGAAATTGTGTTCCCTACTGACATTGGCATAGTTGGCCAAATAGCAACCACCAAAAAGCCAGCTAATGTTCCTGATGTCAAACAGGTGAGTAAAAGAAGTAAAGCTGTCTTTCATTGCTCCCCTAGTTATTATTACACTCTGCAAATAGCAAACATATGTGTTAAACACAAACACAATAAATCCAAGCGGAATACATTAAAAGAGAAAAAAATATATATACACTTTTTAAATTTTTTTTTATAAAAACAAAAAATTTATTGATAACAAAATATACAACAAATGTTAGCACAAAAAATTATCAATACATAGTTTTTTTTGTTGTTGAAATTTGTGTTTTAAATTTTACTACCTTTTTCAGAACTTTCAGAGAACATTCAAAAGTAACATTCCCATAATGTTTGCAAAATCATAAAATGGAATATTCCATTAACGCCTGAATAACCAAGAAAAACATTTTTAATGCTTTTAAAAAAACCTGGACATTTTGAAATAAAGTTTTCATAACTTAATGAGAACATTATAGCAAACCGTTCTTAGAGTATTTTGGGAGCTGGGTTAATATATATTGCTGGGACTTCAGAGAGTTCAAGGCATTATTTTTTCAGCTGCTTTAAGGATTGAAATCAAATTTTCAAGTAATTTTTAAATGCCACAAATCTTGTAGCAACTTTTTTTGCGTGTAAAAACTTCAAAAATTCCATCCAGCCACTGTAATTTTCTGTAATTTTAAATAGCAGAAATAATTTTCTCTTTTTTTTAAATAGCATTTAGCAATATGTAAATTGTGTTCAAAATTGAAGAAAATATATTTTAAAAGGCCATTAAACAGTGTTTTATATTCCTAATAGATGACGATTTATGCAGATAATACACCCTAAACATATGATGTGGTAACATCTAAAAAAATATATGATTTAATCAACTAGACTGCATTAGGTTACAGCAGTGAAAGTCATTATTAGTTCAGGGAGAAAGAGCTCCTCAAGCCACAACTGGGTTTTTGCTCTTTATAGAGCTGAAATATGCTTTACACACATTCGTTTATGAAAAGACTGCATGTTGTCGGCAAAACATCTTCTTAGGTTTCTTAGGTGAGTCTGTTACCTGAAAGTCGACCGTTAGTTTGACAAAAGATGAAACTTTTTCTGTCTCGTGGTCATTAAGGGTCAGTCAACGCCCTGCAGAAAAGCAGCTTATTTTCTGTATTCCTGGTAGCCTGCACTTGTTCACTTATAATCGAGATTCATAATTTAAAATAAAGGAAAATGTAAAAGTGAACATGACTCTTAATTTGATTTCTAAATAAGTGTGCAGTAGGCCTACTTCACTGAGAGACATGACACACATTTGACATGATCCAGCAGATCTTAAATGTATTGTGTGAGTATAGTATGATAAAAAATGAACAGTATTTTAGATACTTTCATGTGCTATATATACTTATACTAGCATGGTGTTTAATCATGGCACACTGGTGCAACCTCAGCTTAAGTGTTAGAGACAGGGTTAAATGTATTAACCTTCATTACATAACACAGTAGTGTAAATTTAGGCAGAATTAGGACCGTTCACTCCAAGGACGATAACTATAAAGATAACGATACATATATAGTTTTAAAAATCGTTCTCAATATTAAAGAATAGCAGAGTTCACACCACAGCTATAATGATAACTGCACAGAGAAACGATGTCGTTGGAATCACTATCAGAACGTTTTTATCCAGCTGATGGACGATAAAAACATTGACAGCCAATCAGAATCCTTTCTGCTTTAAAGAGCTCGAGCATTTAAAGTGGCAGACAAGCAGAATAAACACAACGATGTCGTCCGCTGATGTGGTGGCTAATATAGTTAGCCTATCTTTATTAACGTTCTTGGGGTGAACGGATCTTTAAGAACTCAGTGACAAGAGAAAAAAAATCCAAATGGCTTATTAAAAGAGATAATGTAGTAATTCAAAACGTCTGTAGGCTATTCAGCAGTTTAAAAATAGGCATAATATTAATTATTCAAAATACCTTTACTTTATTTTGTCATATTTTAAAATGTCACCAAATGATTACCCGAAACAGCTTTAGGATAATGATATTCAATTCTGTGGAAATAAATATTTAAATCATTTTTAAATATGCGTCTTCACATGAATGCCAGATGTTGGCTACTGTCTAAAATGGCGGAGGGGTTAATTTGGTAATAAATGGTTTTTAACCTATCTATATTTTAACCAATTTTTCAAACAGCCGTATTGGACATTAACGAATACAACACTTTCCTGTCTTTGTTCCTTAGAATCCCAGATTCAGTGACTTTGTGGACAAGCAGACAGGATACACCACTAAAAACCTGCTGACTGCGCCTCTCATGAGCGGGAAAGACGTACTTGGTGTGGTTATGGCAATTAATAAAGTTGGAGGAAATGAATTCTCCAAAGCAGACGAAGACGTGAGTATGCTCTAGCTACTTGAAATATGACATCAATGTGAAAATCTTTTGAAAAACATTCACAATGGGTATACAGATGTAAAGCAGAAATCATTGTGATACTGACCTCCAAATTTGTGCTGAATCGGCATGACCAGATTGTTATGTTTTCAGGGTGTGGTCATATGGAGTTTCCTTTGTGTCTTTTTTTATTCAATCAAACATACTGTGTTTGAGAGTAAAACTAATTATTTTGAAAGTAAAAAAATTAAAAGATTGCAAAAAAAGTCAATCTACAAATTACATCTTGCAGATGAAAAGACGCACATCAAATAGACGTCTCCGAGATGTTTGTGTGCTATCGGGGGATGCTGTAGTAATTTGTTAATGCTTTTACACTTTGTCATGGGTTTTGAAGCGGTTTGAATAATGTGTGAGCATTGCTATGCTAACTAACAATGGGCATCCAATTGACCTTTATATTCGCTGAAATTACGCCAATGTGACCGTACCTAAAAAGTCAGCATGAAATAGAAGTTGCCATAGTCTTTTCTTCCATATTGTGATGAGTGAAACGACATATCGAGCAAGAAAAAATGTTGGGCGGGACTTGATTTTGTCCATCGGGAATTGATTTGATGATTGTGGTTTGCTATTGGTCGATCTCATGTGAGTGACAGGTTGTCCCGCCCTCATGCCAGTAATCACGGAAGTTATTTGGATTACAGATTATGAGGGCAGGGCGCATGGATTTATATACAATAATGATGTGCACAGATAAATTATTTCTAACAAACACTGCAATATTCCATAAATTGATTACATTTTGATTTCATGTTGACTAAGTAAATGTGTTACAAATGTTTTTCAGCTTTTCTCCAAGTACATCACTTTCGCCACAGTCATCGCCCTACAGCACTACACTGCATACATGTATAATGTGGAATCTAGAAGAAGCCAGGTAATGCTGTGGACTACAGCACCTAATGATGTTTGACTGTGTTTTGAATCTTGATTCTGACTGTAAAGCGCCACCACAGGTTCTTCTATGGTCCGCCAGCAAAGTGTTTGAAGAGTTGACAGACATCGAGCGACAGTTTCACAAGGCCCTGTACACCGTCAGGACCTACCTCCTGTGTGAGAGGTACTCTGTCGGCCTCCTGGACATGACCAAAGAAAAGGTTTGTGACATCTGGTGAACATCCTCCATTTGGTCATTGATCAGTGGCTCATAAAACGCTCGACTTTGCTTTGATTGTTTAGGAGTTCTATGATGAGTGGCCGGTTAAATTGGGAGACGTGGAGCCATACAAAGGCCCGAAGACGCCTGACGGCAGGGTAACAAATTTCTTTCTCTCCGGTAAACAAGTCAGTATTACTGGCTACTATGGCTAGTAGTATTATTATGACTTTTTGTTTCTTCTAACAGGAAGTCATCTTCTACAAGATCATTGATTATCTGCTAGAAGGCAAAGAAGAGATCAAAGTCATACCGTAAGCATAATTATTTAATACATTAAAAGAACATTATTTAATCATATTATGAAAAATCACAGGCCTTAAGTCATGTATTCTGCCACACATACACTACACGGGTAAAACTATTTGGACACCATTTTCTAACGAGCTTGGCTAATCAAGTAATATTTGTGAGATCAAATCTTGTACAGAATTGTTCACAAGGCCTGAACCAGACCAGACACCTTTGGGATGAACTGTAGAGATCGACCAATAATTATTCCGATATAAAAGCATTTTTCAGAGAGTTTAAAAACATGGGTGACAATGAGCAGTGTTGGTGTAATGCATTACAAAGTAATTAATTACTATAATTGAATTACTTTTCCCTTGAAAAGGTAAAGTACTGTATTACTCTTCATTTTTACTTCTATTACTTCTTAAGGAATTACAGTAAATACTGTATAGGATATAGAGCAATTCTATATAAAACAATAGTGGATTTAACATCGTCTGATGTTAAAATATGTTTGTAATGTAACCTTCTCCCTTTAAATGCTTTGGTCAGTTCAAGAATAATTTATGAAATTTTATATTATTTATTTTAAATAATTAAAAGAGCAGTTCCATGTTTATGCTTGCATTGTTCAACTAGAAAGTAATTTATAATAAGTAATGCATTACTTTTTAGAGAGAGTAATTAGTAATCAAATTACACTGTTGAAGGTGTAATTAGTGGATAGTAATTCATAAAGTTTTAGAGTAACACTGCTTATGAGATGCACGTAATATTTGCTGCAGACACACTCACTTTAAAAGACTAAAATAGTGCTGTTAGCAGGTATTTCATAACTTATTTTTGACAGAATATAAATAGGCTAATTGGAAAGAGACTCTAATGTAATGCATTTACTGTTTTCTTTGTTGCTTCTAACAATGTCTGGAGAGTCGGGACACATGGGCATTTCTTCTCTGTTTCATTTTATCGCGATATTATTAAACCCAGTGAAGCTTACAACCAGTAAAGTCACTTTAAGGCAAGTCATTTCACTTGGCGGCCATCTTTGAAACGCCTCTCGGACAGCTATTTCAGTCATGCACGTACAGCTCCTATCTTTTTGAATGGGGAAACATCAACTTCTCCAAAGCTGTACACCAAGCTTATGATTCAATTTCATATTTAAATCCCTTTGAGCTTCTAACGGATGTTGTAGTGACGCGATGGCTTTACCAATTAGCGATTTGGACTTTTATTTAGAAGGTGGCACTTTCTCCCATTCATAGTAATTAAAGTGCACGGCCTTTGTATATCTGAAGTCTTTGTTACAACAAAGTTTAGAGACAAGGATTACCAACCAAAACGCTCAAATCTCTAGAGTGAATGGCCAACTAATACTTATTACTGGGTTTACATTCAATACTTTAAACTGTACTTTTAAACAAATTATTACATTTATGCAAAGTTGATAGACTCGCTTATCATTTATTTATGTTCTTCATTTGAAAACATTAGACTGTTGTTATATATTGTTGTTGCTGCTGTTGTTATTTAAAAATGGCTTTTTTTATTGTTGTGATATGATGAAATTAAGCAAAAACAGAAGTAGAACATTAAATATCGGTTCTGCATATCAGTTATCGGACATACAAATAATCAGCATTGCTTATAAAAAACTAATATCTAATGAACTTAAACACCAAGTGTGGTCAAGTCAAAACTGTTCGGAAGGACCAACTCACTATTAATGCCTATAGTTTTGAAGTGAAATACTCAACAGGTGTTTGTTTGTCTAAATACTTTTGCCCATATAACACACTAGCATACTAGTCTCACTGTTGAATGTTACTGCTTCCAGGGGTCCTCCTGTTGACCACTGGGCACTTGTCAGCGGCCTCCCCACCTATGTGGCTGAAAACGGCTTTGTAAGTTCAAAGCATTTTCTTTAACAAAATCAATAACTATGCAGCTGTGAAAGTACATTATCCTAAAACCAAATTACCAAATGACTCATTGTTTGTGTGGCTGGAAATGGATAGAGCTCAGGGCTAGTTTGATTTTTCACCATTGTGCCCTTGAGCAAGCACTTAGACTAAAGTTGTTTTATAACCAGGTTAAATAACCACTTAACCCAAGTTAACTGAGATACTTAATGGGTTAAACTTACCACCTTCTTGCCTATGTTGATGGGGGGAAATGTTGTGTTATTTCTCTTTCTGCAGATTTGCAACATGATGAATGTTGCTGCTGACGACTTCTTCACATTCCAGGTACTGTAAGCCATCCCAGGATAAATCCCTCTCAGAGCTCATATTATTCCTAATCCACACCTAAAATAGACACAAACCTGTTACCTTCGAAATAGATTTAAACTGAGCTGGAGAACACTTTATTTTGGTCTTAATTTTGATTAGTTTATCAGCAAGGTTGCTGTAAGAATTTTTCCAATGATCACACTGTGAACAAACCTGTTTTAATTTGACTTTTTTTGTTTGCAACTTGTCAGAAAGAACCTGTGGACGAGTCGGGTTTCGTCATCAAAAACGTCTTGTCTCTTCCCATTGTCAACAAGAAAGAAGAAATTGTGGGTATTGCCACTTTCTTCAATCGAAAAGATGGCAAGCCATTCGACGAGCAGGATGAACAAATTACTGAAGTGAGTCGTTAGATGCTCTCCATCCATTTGGCTCCATGAATCTTGTGCAGAAACACTAAAGTCTGTTTTTTGGACATTGTTTCAGGCCCTGACACAGTTCTTAGGATGGTCTGTACTGAATTGTGACACATATGACAAACTGAACCGGATGGAGTGGAAAAAAGAAATTGCACAGGAAATGGTCTTGTACCAGACCAAAGCCACTCCAGTTGAAGTCCAACAGATTCTGGTGAGACATCATAGTGTAAGAAACTGCAATCTGTTTTATTGTGTTGACTAAAAATGTTTTTTTGTCTCGTTAGAACACAAAGGAGAAGTTTGACCAAGAACCTGAGGACTGCGATCAGAAAGAAATGTACAAACTCTTGGTATGATTTCCCCCCCTCTGAACCAATATACTCCTAGTGATATATTATTGATCTGATATGTTCAATGGTATTTGATTTTTAATATATCTACCTGTGTTTTAACACACAGAGAACCACCATTCCAGAGGCCAAAGATGTCGATCTCCTATTATTTAGTTTTAGTGACTTTCCTCTCTCTGAGGTTGACCTTATCAAGTGTGGCATTCGTTGTTTCTTTGAACTTGGAGTGATTGAGAAGTTCAAAGTGCCAGCAGAGGTGAGACTGGACTTTACAAGCATTTGCACATTGACTTTGAGCACACAAAATTGAAGAGGACTCTGTGGCGTCATGATTTGCGGCATCTTTACAAAAACAAACATAAATTCAACATATAGAAAATAATAAATCCAAAATGAAAACATATACAATCGACTCCACTTTCCCGCAATGCAGCAGATTTAAAGTTTGTGTTCTTTCATTTCAGAAAAGAGGTCACGCCGTGACTTATCGTTATTTTTTTGGTCTACCAAACTTGAACTTTGCGAAATGCAACACTTCTTCACATGAGCTTGCGTTTCTGGTCTCCAGCATTCATAAGCGTATGAATGGAAGTGAAAGGAATGAAAAGTGTCGTGTGAAAGCTGATTTTCCCAGTAGCACTCATCTTATTACTTAAGCCTATGCTTATTTAGCAAGTGATTAGCAATACACAGAAAGCTCAGCAGATTGCCACAGAAATCAAATGTCCACCTTTCACAAAGTTTTACATATTCCCCAGCCATTGCAAAAACCTGGACCTGGCAAATACAAATTTGAATGCAACAGTTTGGCAACACGTGTATGATATTGTGAAATCAATAGCATGACATGTTCCTTCACTTTTGGGATGAAACTTTTTTGGACTTAAATGCCGTCTTACACCAGGTCCTAACCAGATGGATGTACACCGTACGAAAGGGCTACAGAGATATCACCTACCATAACTGGAGGCATGGGTTTAATGTGGGCCAGACCATGTTCTGTCTCCTGCAAGTGAGTTTTTTAGTCCACACATCATGTTATTTACCATTAAACCATTTTTTACCATCATAATATTAAATATTTTTTGCTTGGCCAACAGACCGGAAAGCTGAGGAGATACTACACAGACCTTGATGCCTTTGCGATGGTAGCGGCTGCATTCTGTCACGATATTGACCACAGGGGTACCAACAATCTCTACCAGACGAAGTAATTCAGTATTTATATAATTTTTACTACTTATATTTTCCAATAAAGCAAGGAAGACATTTTGCTCATAATCCATTTCCAATGTAGGAGCGGATCACCTCTGGCCAAGCTTCATGGCTCCTCCATCTTGGAAAGGCACCATCTTGAATACAGCAAGACGCTGATGGCAGAAGAGGTTTGTTAGGATACAAAGCACAAGTGTTCCAGAGTTTAATGCAATAACCAGGCCAACGTTATTTTTTGCTCTTTTACAGAATGTTAATATTTTCCAAAGTCTGCAGAAACGCCAGTTTGAGACAGTCCAGCACTTGCATGATGTCTGCATCATTGCGACTGACTTGGCCTTGTATTTCAAGTAAGCGCTCGAGAGCATATCTTCACCTCAAGTAGAGCCACTCTTGAACATATCATACTGATGATGGTCCTGTTTTCTTCCCCAACACAGAAAAAGGACAATGTTCCAGAAGATTGTTGATGCCACCGAACCAATGTCTGATGAGAAGGAAGCGATCGCCTATGTGGCCAACAACCCCATTAGGAAGGAAATCATTATGTAAGCATCACTTCTCACTGAAACCCTGCTACTTGAGAAAATATTGAATTGAGCTTTTGAAGACATGTTGTTTGATTCCAAACAGGGCAATGATGATGACCGGTTGTGACTTGTCTGCCATTACCAAGCCATGGGAGGTCCAGAGCAAAGTATGTGCAACTGTGGTTATTCATGGTCAGGATTATCCAGTCCTTGGGTTATTGTGAACTAAATGGCACTTTTTTTTTCTGAAGGTGGCTCTCATGGTGGCAGCTGAATTCTGGGAGCAGGGAGATCTGGAAAGGACTGTGCTAGATCAACAACCCATTGTGAGATTGTGAAGATCAATTTCACCTAGTTTTGCTTTTGGTTTTCAATTGGTTGCATTGTAAGAATACTAGTGCCTGAATGAGAATACATTTCTCTTGAATCTCTTCTCAGCCCATGATGGACAGGAACAAGTCAGATGAACTTCCGAAGATGCAGTGTGGTTTCATTGACTTTGTGTGCTCGTTTGTGTACAAGGTAAATCCATCAAACTGTCAAGCTGGAATCAAATTGGTTTTTTGCACAGACATCCGTGTAAGCAGAAAATGGGACAACTGTCCATAATGGCCTTTCCTGGAATGTCAGCACAACTTTGCTAAAATGTTCTGACAGGGAATGATGTATCGGCAATTACTGGTGGGCTTGTGAATGCTTGCAATAACAGGCCTCTTTTCTCATACAGGAATTTTCAAGGTTCCACAAAGAGATCACTCCCATGTTTGACGGCCTGAACAACAACAGGGTCCACTGGAAGGAACTGGCTGATATTTGGCAAGCAAAAGTGGACGCTTTGGAGAACGAACGAAAGCGACTAGAAGAGGAGGCGGCTAAAAAAGGTGCATTGTCCTTTTTTGGCACTTTTATAGACAGGAATAGTAGATAAATGAAAGGAAATGATAAGGGAACTGGATCAGAAAAGGGCAAGAATTGCCTACTAAGGTAAAGCTAGTTGTGATTTTGGACTTGTACACCGCGCATGCTTTTGTAAAGACTAAAAGTGTCTCTCTCACAGCCTCGTTTTCATCTGCATAAAATTCAACAATTCGTCTAACCTGACTAAGACTGAAAACATGTGTTTATGAGATATCCTGTGCTAATCATAGCCTTGGGGGACCAAACGTACATGACATAACTTGTTACATCAACTACCTCAATTTCTCTTGTTTAAACCCTGTTGTTTTGCTTTTCTTCACTGAAACAGCTGGTGGTGGTGGTGGTGATGATGGAGGTGGAGAGGGAGGAAAGTCCAAAACCTGCACCATATTTTAAACATCATCCGCCAGAAATTCAGAGCCACAGAGAAGTCTGGGCCAGCTGGCAGTCATGTAGAGGGAGGTGAAATGTGCTCCTAGGATCACTACATTTTCACCAGTTTCCTCCATTTTCTGTCTCATTTCCCTGGACGTACCTTCTCCAAGTGAACACGTAGGCATTCGCCAGAAATGGAAATACTGTACCTGTCAGATTCTCTTTCTGATGGGGTGCCAGCCTAGAGCACCAGCTAATTTTCACCATATAGACAATTTCATGCTTTTTCCTAACCGTTGATTTCACTTTGACTGTACCTTTTAAACGTCTCACTACACTGGAGGAAGTAATGCATATGTAACTACTACTATTTGCCACACAATGGTGGCCGAAACACAACTCTATACATATGTTGAATGTGCAGTAGTTCACAGAGCTTACTTGGAGTATACGGCTTTTGAGTCCATAAAAGTTCTGTCATTATGAATTAGAGCAATAAATGTTAATAACTTTCTTGACAGTAACTAATTGATCAAAATAGTATAATTCTCGAATGATTCCAGAATCATGTGGCGTTTAGCTTCTCTGTAAAATGAACATAGAAGCTTCCAATTTGACTTTTCTTCTTTTGATGAATTCACTCCCATTTAAAGGTGAAGTGTGTAATTTCTGTGCCACCAAATGAGTTGCAAAAATACTGACTGTTTTCAAGCAAGTTTCCTGAACACGCCCCCATCTGTAATTGGTCAAACAAACACATAGCCCCACCCCCAAACAAACGCCATTGGTGTTGCTGTTGCCAGGCTGTTTATTGTTCTGATAGCACCTTTTTTGGGGTGAAATTAACTTACAAATGACTTGCTTATAGCGCTCTCTGCATACTAAACAGGAGAGAAAGGATTTTAACATCCCATAAAACTACACACTTCACCTTTAAACTACCAAAAAGCATCAGTTGCTTTGTTTAGAGTTGAAGGACCAACTCATTTGAATAAGAGCTTTTAGAAGCTGTGGCCGATGGCTTATTAGCAAAGGCTTTGTAAAACACACAAAGATCTCATGCTACAAGTCTTTCACACTGACAAGGAGTTGTTCAAAGGGGTGATGGCACTGCTAATGCTAAACATCTTGTGTGGCGTTAACCACTTGTTGCATTTGCGTTTGCTTGTCGCAGTTGTGTTTGGATGGATATGATACAGGACGTTTGGATTCTTAAAAGATACACTTTTCTACTTTTTTGTTCTTTAAGGAAGATGAAGCTGAGAAGGTGAAACGGTCTAATTCATTGTCAATGGATTATGTATTCAGGAACATTCCAGCTGTGAAGAAACATTTACGACCGGAACTTTGATGTTTGTTCTTTATTCATTTAATGATACCTAAGCATTGCACATAGTTTTCAACCATAATGTATTATCGAAAGTATAACATTGAGTGTATTACATAGAATATCAATTGATAACATAGAGGTATTTGTTTATACCAAACGTTTAAATTACTTTTAAGGGGTATTCTATGGAGACACAAGCAAGAGGTACAAAATGTCAGGGAATATTTAAAGAAAGTCTATCATATGCTGTGACAAGGCAAGAGGGAACGGTCAGTTCTTGAACATGTGTAAACCTATAAGGAGATTTGAAGAGAGTTTGATGGGGGAGCAGCTCCTGAGATTCACTCAGATTTAATCTTTAAATACCATGCTTATTTAAAGCAGACTGCTGAAGCCTCTAGATATCTCCTCTGGCAGAAGGCACTAACCCAGTTCGTAAGGTCAAAGTCTCCTTTTTCTGATCTTTTGAGAATCGGCAGTAGCATTTGAACTAGTAAACAAACTGTTTATTTCAGGTAGCTGCACACTGATATCACCTGATGTCTAAAAAGCTCATTCTGCTGTAGGAAATATACTAGGCCCCGATTTGACCAAACAAACAAGTGTATATAGCCTATATAAAATGACCACTGAAGAGATTTAGTAAATGTACTGACACATAAAATTATTATGCAACATCCGCTTGTTCGAAAAATCTTTTAAAGGGATAGTTCACCCAAAAATGAACATTTTGTCATCATTTACTCACCCTCATGTTGTTACATACCTGTATGAGTTTCTTTCTTCTATTGAACACAAAAGAAGATATTAAAACAAACAAACAATGGAAGTCAATGGCTATCGACAACTGTTTGGTTACCAACATTCTTTAAAATATCTTCTTTTGTGTTCAATAGAAGAAAGAAACTCATACAGGCATGTAACAACATGAGGGTAATTATGATAAAATTGTCATTTTTAGGTGAACTATCCCTTTAAGGCCTTTAATCCAATAACAGGGGCCATGACCGTTTGACTATACCGGAACTACTAACTACATTTAAATGTCAAACCCTCTAAATCCAGATCAGACAGTAGAGGCCAAAAGTGAGTAAATCTCATCTCAGGTTTATGGTTTGTACACTTTGTTAGGCTTGTGTATAATAATATGTACTGCATCTTTTGGAGTGAGAATGGAACTGATATCCGATCCTCTTATTTACTGAATACTACCACACATATAAGATACTGTAAATGATTGTCATGTGAACAAATAAAAAACCTTATTCAGAGCTTTCTGGAGTAGTCTTTGACCACATCTGCTTTTAGTTTGAGGTCAGGTGACCGCACAGTCCTGTCAGGTTGCTTAGAGGGCATGTCAGGAAGCTCTCATGACTTTTCTATCATGCAGCGGATTACCTAATAAAGCTGGATCATCCCCAGGTAAAGAGGCTCAGGTAATTGGCTGACAGCCGAGACAGGCGACTTTTCTCTTTCAGTGGATCTTATAATAAATAGAGAGCAAAACGCTTCATGTTCAACTTTCAGAACTACACGTCATTTGTAATTTTACGTTTTGAGGGAATATAGAAATGCAACAGAAGCCCAATCACAAGGGCATCTGTCTATATGTAAGCATAATAGACATGGATCTCATTGAACAAGAGGTATTCAGCCCCCACCTGACTGATTCTTCACATTGATTGGCTGGCAGCCACCGTCGGGTAAGCTAAGGCCCGGGACAGTTTGACAGTCTACTGTGACCATGTGAGTTTGTGCTGAGAGTTTGAGAGTTTGACCTGTCTATTCAGAAAGTCAATGGTTGGTGCTAATGCGTTGGTGATTCCCAGGCAAAAGTGATAGAGAAAACAGCACATCAGTCAGTCATTCTGTCAACATTTAATGGGTCAGATGATACAAACACTAGTTAGTGTCTGATTGTAAACTATTGCTGCAAAAGTAAAATCCTTTACTATACTTAAGAGGAAACCCAAATATCTCTTAATAATAAATATGTGAGAGGTAAACATTATGGGCCTCAGGTAAAAGTATTTTTACGTAAATGGTTGCATTATTATATATATATATATATATATATATATATATATATATATATATATATTAGAGCTGCACAATTAATTTTTAAAAGATTGTGTCTAGATTCAAACACCCATTCCTAAATTACAGCGATTCACCCGTCTATTAATAACGATTGTATCAATTACATTGTTACACCACTAGGTGTGCTGCAGTGCAAGTGACTGTTAAAATGTATTTCCCATTGAACCATTCATTCGAGATTCGTTCAAAAACGCTGATTCATTCAGTAATGAACCAAGTGAAGTCTTTATGAGTGAGTCATTGAATCATTAACGAACAAACAATTTTTATTCATTTCAAATGTAAAAAAAAAAAATTATTTATCCAGAATCGTGCAGCTCTAATATGTATGTATGTATGTGTGTATATATATATATATAGTTTACATTGAAATTAATTCTAGTAATGTTTTATAAATAAGGCCTGATGTGTTTTACAAACGCATGTATAAAATTCTTCATATGCAATTTCAACTTAAATGAGGACCTGTGAAAATTATGTAAAAAAAAAATGGTTTAATCATAACAATTACTGAATTGTAATCAAACCATATACTTCAAAAAAAAAAAAAGCTAAATGAATCAGTATAAAAAGAAAACCGTAGGAATGGGATTCTTTTGGATCCTCCTTTCGTAGTCTCAGAGAAACATGTCTTCAAAATACTCGTCAAACTCTTCCTCCCTGAAAGAGAATCAGACACACCAGGTTTGTCAGTGCACCGTTTTAGAAAGATTTAAAGACACACTCCTCACATTCATGTTTGTATATACTCCACGATATATCATAATGTCGATACGCACCGTGATTTCTCCTCCACAGTGGGAGCTGGACCTCTCCAGTGGTCTGATTCTGAAGGACCCTCTTCTTCTTCATCCTCACTTTCTGCATCTGGAAAATACACCACATTAGACTCATATCAGGATTTTTGCCTGATAAAATTACTGTAGTAAAATAACTACCAAATGTGGGGAAAGATTTAAAGTCAGGGGACATTATACCATCCAGCATCTTCTATAACGGGATTTATCTAAATATAGGAGTTGTTTTAGGGTGTGTTCACACGTGGCATGTTTGGTTTGATTGCTCTGTGCGGTTCATTTTTAATAAGTGTGAACGTTGCCTGGTGCGCACCAAACAAGCGGACCGAGACCACTGAAAAGATGGATCTCGTTCTGCTTCCACCGGAAATGACCAAAGACATGAAAACAAACCAAAAACGGGACATGATGTCACAAGGTGCAACCCTAAAAAAGACAGAATGCTCAAACATACCAGTTTTTTCTTGTCATAGTCGTGATGTTACCCATCAGTTCGGCACAGGCAGAAACGCGTCACGCTGGAGATTTCGTTTTGACTCCTTTACACATTTTATAAACTCTTTACAAGTTCTCAGCTGGTCAAAATACCATCATATGTAGGCCACGTACATACAGCACACAGCACTGCTTTGGATGTTCGATAATTTACGTCATGAAATATAATAAATGCCGACCAATCAGGCTGTGAACGTACCCCTATGCCTTTAGGTTCGGTGTTTAAATGCTAAGCAGATCAGGATTAAATGTTTGGGGTTTTGGAAGTCTAGATCAAACGAACCAAGTGAACCGCACTACAAATGTGAACACACCCTTAGAGGTCTGACCATATTTATTAGTGTGTACTGAGTACATTCTCTGCCTGAGGGTACAACATGAGGGCCATTCATCACTGTTAGGGGAATGAGGGCAAAAAGGGGCATGCATACCTTTATCTGACTCCTGAGACTCCTCTGAACTTGAAGAGGAGTATTCTGTGAAGAAAAATGTTTTTTATGTTTTTAACAAACAACTTTTGCAAATATAAAACCTAGAATTTAAACCAAGTGTTCATTTGGGAGCGACAAAAATTAGATGGTAAATGGGCCTAATCTGCTTTAGGAAAGGAACACTTTTGTGTCAAAATCATGTTCTCTTTTAAAGACTACAAAACACCGCCACAAAAATATGTTAAAGTTAAACATAGGCATGCAGTGGAAAGCTGTTCAAACAAGCTTAGAATCTTGGACATGTTTGGAGGCTTGATCTGCAATGAAAATGTGCTTGCCTTTGCGCCTCTTTTTGTGTTTGCGCTTGTCTTTGCGCTTGTTCTTTCTGGAGTGGGACGATTTGGATTTCTTTGAGAGTGACTTGTCCACGTTCTCTTTCGATCGCCGTATCTTCTTCCCTGTTACGTCTTTCCTCCTGGAACAGAGTTTAAGCGTTTCCAGCCAGTCCAAGGATATCTGAACATTCAGTTGTGGTTTGTAATGGTGGAATGTACTTACTTGTGATGATAGTTAAGTTTGAATGAACACTCTGGACACAGACCTTGAAAACAATGTGAAAATATATCAATATTTATTCAAAATGAATATCAAAATTGAACAGTGAATGCAACATTAACAGTGTCTTAATGTCGGTTGGGGAAAGAATTTTCTCAGTTTTTAAATTGTTAACCGTCACATCACCGTTTTGAGCATCGATCTAACCTTAAATCGTTCTAATTCATAAATGCTTTGGAATAAATACCTAAAGTTGTGGCTTTTTTAAAAGAGGACACTCAGCAGATTATTGCAGAAGTGTAAGCAAATTAAACATTTTTATTTGATCCAAAACATATATTTTGGATAAAATAATAGTGTTTAATTTGCTTACACTTCTGCAATAATAAAAATGTTTAATTTGCTTACACTTCTGCAATAATCTGCTGAGTGTCCTCTTTTAAAAAAGCCACCTCAGCTATATACATAAGTCATATGCCTTACCAAATTTGAAGTTGATATCACAAAAATTTAGCCAATTAAAAGGAATTAAAGTGCTGTTTTGGTGGTAACGCAATGTCCAATTTCAAAACAAGTTTCAAAGGATACATTTTGAGTGTTTAAGCTTTCCAATGATAGCTAATATGAGAATCAACACGCTGGCGTCGGATATCGATATTCTAATGAAAAAAATAAGGCACTCTAAATAGATTTCCCTGATCCCCGCAGGGAAAGACTTTGTCAATTTTGTTTGTCCCATCAATGGTATAAAAGCCGATACTTCATGGCTCCATGGCTTCTGGACCCACTTCGGCTTTTATACCATTGATGGGACAAACAAAATTGACAAAGAGTACGCGATATACAAGAACTGCCTGGTAAAAGTCATTGGAAAAAAATTCATTTGCAAACTGAAATTTTTTTTTGTGCCGTTTTCGAATAGTTTGAACTTGAATAAAGAGAGAAAACCTGCACCTTGCATTTTGTTTTCATAGTTAGACAGATATTGTGATGTATCAATATTATTGCTAGACAGTCTAGCAATATATTGATTATCGCAGAATTGATGTATCGTGATATTATCGTTATCGTGAGCCATGTATCGTGTATCGTATCGTGAGGTACCCTGTGATTCCCACCCCTAATTTATTTATGATGATTACTAAAATATGTGATGGGGGAAAAATGGCAATAAAATCCTACTTGTGGGACACTGACAGTTAACAGGCTAGGCTATATAATAAAATATATTATCAGCATGATAATTTGAGTAAAAGTTGAACTAGAAAAAAATTATCCTGTAGTTTACAACAGAGTTCAAGTAAACAAAAATATTATTTGATTGGTCAAGAATTAATATTTTCTTAATATTTCTTATGCTCGTTAAGTCATGTATCTTTCCTTTTTTTTATCAGAATGCTAAAACCTTTTTCCAGGTATAATTTAGATTTAGAATCCTAGATTTTCATTTTGGACCCCGACTTTTGGACCCCAATTTAGTATAATATTTCAAAGGCATTTTAATGCACTGTAGACAGTTGAGGTAAAGTAGCATTCATCAATAAGCATGCCATATTAACAGTTAAAACAAGGCAGTCTCACAAATAGAGACTTGGGCTTCCCTAAATCCAGGCTAATTAGATTAGCTCTACCCCTTTGTCCTGTGAGCGGAGGGGATTACAGCAAGCAAGGTTTAGACGGCCACGTGGTTTCGCAGCTCTGGCACTCACGTAGTTTCAGCAGGGCGTTCCTCTTCTCCTCATGCTCCACATAGGCAAAATTCACCTCCCAGCTCTTCAGACCCTCCTTATTCTCACAGCGCTTGTTACCGCAAAAGAACTGGCCTGTGTGATTCAGAATATATCCACATGTGAGTTGCATGGAACATTCATGACATTGAATATAAACTGTAGGCCATGATCAAGCCCAGTAAAGAAAAATCTAACCTTAAACCCTGTAGTTACCTCATATTACCCAGTATTTTCTAAGGGAACTACACTGTAAGTTCACATATTGTAAAATAAAGTGCAATCGTACGTTCTAGTATGAATAGGTGTAGTATGAATGTAATCTGGACATACTACACTCACAGTGCTGTCATTATCATATGACCTAACAGTATTGCTTCACTGCCATTCATAAACCCTCATGGGATAGTAACGTGTCCATCACATGCACACTTCAGAATTTTGTCGGAAGTAGTAGGTCATCTGGGGACTTTTTGCCAGCTGTTTGTCGTATGCTGGCACACTGTTTTTCGCCTACTATATAGTAGGGAAGCATTTGATTTCAAAGTATTTTGTTATCCGTATCAGAAATAGATTTGTCACGTCATGAATTAGTCATGTCGCGGCACATCCAGTGTAGACAGCATCACTGATTATAATGGGTTCTCATGTCTGGTGTAAACACAGTGTAAGCCTCTAAATTATCAACATGATCAAAACTTTGCTGAAAACCTGTTGCACACAATCTACTACATGCCTTCTGCCATCTGATTTTGCGCTGTTACTGCCAGGAAATGGCTAGTGAGACAGATAGAGCAAAAGTCACTCTCCTCCCATGAACTTGGCCTGGCATTTCACCTCAGATATCAGCGGGCTGACGTTAGCTCCAGTAGGTTTACAAGGGAATCCTCCAGAAAAGTGCGTCATCGGAGAGTTTTTCTGACAGGCTTCCCACACCGTGTGCTGTCTGGATTGGCTTTGGCCAATTGCCCTGAGCCTGACAACACTTCTGTTTTAAAGTGAACTGCTTTAACGTTTACAACACTCACATTTCTGAGATTGATATTATTAGGTCTTCCAGGTATGTTCTGTATGGAAAACCCTCTCTTGTGAATGAGTTTCTTGGAAAATGTTTTTGCAGCAACTTGTTAGGAAAGAAAAACTCTTATCCTGGAAGTGACCCCAAAACAGGAAGCATGGAAACAGGAAGCATGTTTTTGCAATTTCCAGACCTTTGATAAAATGTGTCCAATTTGCACTGTGAAAAAGCAATACAAATTGGCTCTGTTTAGAATGATTATGTCATGTTGCAACTTTGAGAAAGGCTTGAGCTTTGACGTAGCTGGCAGATGATCTCGCGGCAGAGAGAGGGACTGAGGTATCATCCTCACGTTGCACATACAGATTAAACCCTTAAATGATGTCACAGCCGTATGATGGACCTTACTTTGAGTGGGGAAAAATCTGTAAAAAGGAAGAGATATTCCTACACGTCTAAAATGGCCCACTTATGGAAGCTTGTTTTTGCCACAAGAATAAAAAATAAAAAGGTAATAGCAACTTTTTAATCTCACAATACTGACTTTTTTCATGCAATTTCAAGTTTATTTCTCACATTTCAGATTTTTTTTGGTCAGAATTGTGAGATAGAATCTCGCAATTGTTAGTTATAAACTATGAATTGTGAGATATACACTAAGCAATTCTGAGAAAGTCAGAATATTTTCTGTTTTTCGGACACTTCTCTGCTGATCTACTGGGATTTTCATGCACAACCATTTCTAGGGTTTACAGTTTCTGAAATACTCAGACCAGCTCGTCTGGCACCAACAGCCACGCCACGTTCAAAGTCACTTAAATCACCTTTCTTTCCCATTCTGATGCTCAGTTTGAACTTCAGCAGATCGTCTTGACCATATCTACATGACTAAATGCATTGAGTTGCTCACATGTGATTGGCTGATTAGATATTTGCGTTAACGAGCACTTAAGATACCTTCTAGACAGAAACACGTTTTGATAAAAACAGCTTGAGGTCCAATAATACGAATTTAAAGAGAAAAAAAGTTTTTTTAGGGTTGGAAGTTAAAGGGTTAATGCGATGCCCAATTACCCCGTCTCTCTGATGACGTACATGCCTCTGCAACTAAGCTCATGTGAGCAGCACTGAAGCTGTTAAAGCCAGTGAAGCTGACAAACAGCGTCTTTGGAAAAATGACAAAACGCATCACTGTTAGCCCTCATTAGGAGTCTCAGGGAAGCCCTTATTATGCTAAACTGTGAAATAATGCCCAGCAGATGGGAACTCCTGATGACGAACTCCTAAAGAGACCTGCTAGAATGTCCCTCAGCAGCAGAGAAAACAAGCTGGTAGAGATATTAACGAAATGTGCATTGACCTGTATGAGTTTCATATTCTCTCAAGAAAATGCGATTGGTGTTTACCAATGCAAAACTTGCCACTATGATGCAAGGATGTTGTGGGTGGCTGTTAAGGTGAAATCTTCAAAAAACTCTCCTGATTAAGATTCAAGGTATCATTCATGTGGGTCCCAAATTTCTCAGCAATTTAATATACAGCAAAAAATATTTTAAAGCTTGACATTCATTTCGATGCCACTCACTCTAAAAAAATGTGTTGGCTCAACAACAACAAAAAAGAAAAGATTAACGCAAGCATTTACATATTTTTTTTTAGTTATGACAACTTCAAATTAAATTCTGTTCACCAACTAAATATATTGAGTTAGAGGAACTAAATAATTTGAAACAAACACAATTTTTTAAGTAGCGCCAGCTACTTGATTTGTTGCCCTGGAACCAATTAATCTTATCTAAATCCACAGGTCTCATAGCACATGTTAAATGTAACTTATTTAGCATGTATATTTAAAGAATAAGTAAGATATTATTCATTGCTTAGAGTCAATAGTGTTTACCTTCATGTATTGTAGTCTACTCTTCAACACAATGGTCTAAAATTTCAACATTACAGAAACTCTTTGTCAAAATGTCAAACATAACGGCATTAAACACTAAAGAGTCATTCTCTTCACTAAAAAACAAGTATATTAATACTTAATTTCAACATTTATTCTCCTTATCCAGTCCTATGCAAAGCATGCTGGGAACTAAAAATCCACAGCCCAATTTGCCCTAAAGTTATCAAGACAATTTCATTAAAGAGTTAGTTCACCCAAAAATTTAAATGAACCCATAATTTACTCACCGTCTAGCCATCCTAGGTGTTTCTAGACTTTCTTCTTTCAGCCAAACACAATCGGAGTTATGTTAAATGGGGTCCTAAAATGCTTTTCCACTTTTTCAACTTTAGTTAGTGTGTAATGTTGCTGTTTGAGCATAAACAACATCTGCAAGGTTACAAAGCTAAAAGTCCAATCCAAAGGGAGATATTTTATTTAACAGAATCCACTTTCCAAGAACTATAACGAACGACTCGTTTGGTCTACAATGCGTTTTTTTCGGGCTTTGTGAAGTCATAATATTCCCCATGTAAATAATCCCCGGCCTCTGAATACGCAGAAAAGCGGACGAGACCTGGTTGAGCTGTGCTAGAGAAGACTGTGTGGTCGCTGTCAAAGAGACACTGTTTTTTCCACCCTGTTTCCAAAACTTTGACCTTCCTAAGGCTGATTTTAAACACTGTTCCTGAACATTATAACCCAAATGTTTATCTATGTGCAGCACACGTTACAGAGAACAGCTTCCAGGGAACTTATAGAGTACAATGCAGGCTACGCACAAAAGCTTCCCCTGAAATGGAGCAGTTCCCACTTTGTCGGGACAATCTGGTGTTTATGGATCACAACTTCTAAGTATGTCTTATTATTTGTAGTTGTGTTTTCTATTAAAAGTTCCACTTATAAGATTTATGTAGTTGCTAAGATTTAAACAAAGGGCAAACTTTGCCTCTGATCGGCTGCTAACGATTAGTATTGATGTAGTGTTTACTGTAGCTTTTGTAAGCTCTTGCTTTTGTCTGTTCACCACCCCTTAGCAAAATTAACCATGCTTTTGTGATCAATTACTGTTTGTATTACCATAGTTTTCTGACAAATATCACGATTAAATGGTGTATAATGCATCTAAAATGTATAAGAAATGAAAAAAAGAAAAACATACCACTCTGAAATCCGTGCTTGCAAAGTCGGTGCATGAAATCCGTTCAAAATCAAGACTTCGTAAAAGGGCATAATGGGACCCCTTTAAAGAATATCCTGGCTTTTCCATAATGGGAATGAATAGTACAATATTTTGAAGCCCAAAAAAGAGCATCCATCCATTATAAAAGTAATCCACACAGCTCCAGGGGTTTAATAAAGACCTTCTGAAGCGAAGCGCTGCATTTTTGTAAGAAAAATATCCATAATTATCATTTTATAAACTGTAATCACTAGCTTCCGGTAACGTACGTCTGCGCATTCATGAGAGAGTCGAGTTCTGGCGTATGACGTAGGATGTAGGAGAAGCTTAAAGGAGAACTCTGGTCAATTTTAACATTGAGCTAATTTTTTTGTAAATTTGGAGTGCTGTCAGTACAGAGAACAACGACAAAAATCGGTGTTGCCTACACCGTGTTATCCTCTTTTTAAAATTTGCACCCTGTTGACTTCAATGGGGCAAGTTTTAAACCTGCTTTTAGCCTCTTAACATCCTTGGTGTGTCATTACAAGTGCCCAGCCATTGTGAGTGATTCCTTCAGAGTGAACGCGGTGAATCTGACTGCAGTAGATGTGAAAGATATGAATAAAAATTATGTTAATTCAGCCAGCGCACATACCTGTATTTTCATACCTGTCGAGTTCACGCGCATAGGTTTAGTATCTATGATCACGCGCGTGAACTCGACAATCGACTACTGTGGACTTCGACCGAAAACAGGAAGAAAATACAGGTATGTGCGCTGGCTGAATTAACATCATTTTTATTCATATCTTTCACATCTACTGCAGTCAGATTCACCATTGAAGTCAACAGGGTGCAAATTTTTAAAAGAGGATAACACGGTGTAGGCAACACCGATTTTTGTCGTTGTTCTCTGTACTGACAGCACTCCAAATTTACAAAAAAATTAGCTCAATGTTAAAATTGACCAGAGTTCTCCTTTAAGATTAGGTGAGAGTAGATGCCTCTCGCGGTTCAAACAAATAAGACTGAGCAACAAACTCAAGCTCCTCCGACATTTCTCTTAAAAATTCTCATTTTAGATTTTAATTCATGACTGGTGTTTTGTTTTGCTCCATCCTCTGCGCTTCCACATTTTTCAATACGTAATGCGTCGGGTCAGAGGTCACTCTTCCGCCAGAACTCGACTCGCGTACAGCTGTTACCGAAGTCAGGTATTATGGTTTATAAAGTTGTAAATATGGATATTTTCTTACAAAAATGCTTCGCTTCAGAGGGCCTTTATTAACCCCCTAGAGTCGTATGGATTACTTTAATGATGGATGGATGCGCTTTTGGGCTTCAAAGAATGGTACCATTCACTCCCGTTATAAAGCTGGAAGAGCCAGGATATTTTTTTACTATAACTCCAATTGTGTTTGGCTGAAAGAAGAAAGTCATATACACCTAGGATAGCTTGAGGGTGAGTTAACCCTACATTATGGAGACAAAATTTCCCCACAAAGATGGCTATATCCGAAATCCTTGTCCTTGTGGGGACATTTTTTTAGTCTCCACGAGGAAACAGCTTATAAATCATAATAATAGTTTGTACAGTATAAAAATCATTATGTCAGTGGAAAGTCCCCATAAAACATGGAAACCAGGCGTGAGTGTGTGTGTGCGAATGATGGCAGATGGTCCATGACAGTCAGAAAAATAAAGCACTTTGCTAGTCTCTCACATACAAGCGTGACAGACAGCGTGTGACCATATGATCAGTTGTTTAAGGGCCTCTTCATGGATCTGCCTATTTGTTTGTGTAATTTTGATGATTGTTACACGTACTTTTCCCTTGTTTACCTACTAAGATAACATAACCGTGAACCATGAACCAGAGACAACAAAATCATTGATTTTTGTTATGACACAGGCAAACCCAACACAACCTTACAATTAGGTCACTGTCATAGAAATGTCTATATGCTAAACAATAACAATCTAATATTAAATTACTCTGGAAAGACATGTCAACATTTAACTGAAAAAACAACAAGCTAATTCATGAAGCATATTCAACATTTATTACTTACTCAAATTAAATAAAAATGTAATCAAATGTGCCTATTTTAAAGGGGGAAATAAGTGTATTTATGGTCAAGCCTTCATCATCTGATCAGTTGACTTAAAAGTTTAATTATTTATTTATAATGTAAATAAACTGTGCTTTCTTTATGCAATTCTGCAACATCTATTTATCAGCTCACTAAAGCTGTTTTTTCAGTCCCAGTCCATCCCTGGTTTGGTCAGGATCATGGGCAGGATGAGGATGTTATTTTACACAAGATAAAACCGCATCACCACCTAGTGGCTGAGTACAGTATTGTTTTGATATTGCTCTGAATTTTAGACCTGTTTTGTTCTTTATGCAACCAGTATACCTCAAGTATGTGAACATATTAATGCTCGGTTTCACAGATAAGGCTTTTATATATAAGTATAGGAGTAGAAAAATGTTTCTGAATTACCTTTCCCAGATATTACTTCATTTTCAATGCGCCACCGAAATCCAAACTAGTAACAGAAAAGATTTAATTCAGTAAATACAGAAATGAAAGAGCATTTAAGATACTAAAAGATAAATGCCCAGAAAAGTATCTAACATTATAAACATTGAACCCTGTAGTATCATATTTGATCTGTGAATTTCTAATGCCTCAAAATGATCAACATGAACAATCTATAGCACACGATTGATAGTTTATACTTTTTTTTAGCAAGTTAAAGGCTATAATATAAATAATAACTTGTATATTGTTAGTAATATTTCAAGATGAACACTTACTGGACTGAAGCAACTTAGATTTACTTGATTATATTGAGAATTATTATTTAGAAAAAAAAAATCATGTTAAAATGTGAGAATCAAATATCATACAAAAGGCATTTATTGTATTATATGTGTTTTGCCTCCAGAATTAAAACTACAAAGCTTTGATCATAAAACTAAGCATTTAAATATCTTATCATATCTTAAAACATATCATTTGGAGACAACTGATATTTACATGATGACAAGTATGTAATAGTGTTAAAAAAAATCGAACTGATTCACATTACAAGCTATCAGAATTTCATCTTTTTAATTTATGGCTATAAAAATAACAACAACAACAACAATTGAATTAGACAATTGAACATCAAATTGCATATTTTTGCTTTTGGCCTCTGAATAAAATTGAGGTGTTTTTGAATTGAAGTGTGAGCTCCATATTTTCACTATATCATACTATATGAGCCTAATGAATCAAATATGATACAAAACATAAAACACATTACAGTAATGCAAACTTTTCTGACTATTATGTCATACATCAGGCTTTACAGGGTTAAAAAAGAAAAGGCAAACCTTATTTTCTTTGTATCTGCTAAGGTCTGCGATACAGTACTCCTTGAAGAGCTTATCATAGTACTTCTTTGCGAGCTCTTGCTCCCTATAAACAGTTCAGAAAATTTGTCTTAGAGTGACTATGCAGAGGTCAAGAACAACGTTCAAGATTAAAAAAAATAATAATAATAGATAAGCAGACATTACCATGTCATATCCTCCTCATCCTCCTCTCTCCACAGGAAACGGTGGTTCTCTTTCACCACATCCAGATCTGTCTTATCTCTAGACCTGCGTATGGAAACACACATCTATCAAAGCAGCTAAGCTGAAGTGTGCACCACTTAACTGTATTCATCATATATTTCATATTAGAAAAATTGCACACTTCAAATGTTCATTAGTTTTCATGAGAGTGACAGTGACAAGTAAATTGCTCACGTGGATCGTCTGAGGTCCTCCATCGACCCTCCATAATACAGAATGTAGTCGCTGACAAACTTCTTGTGACGTTCAAACTGACAAAATACTGTTAAGGATTTTTTCCACTCGGAAGAAAAAAATATTTATGCTTTGTTTACTAAAGGTCAAACTTTCCGAAAAATACACTTTCAGCACTCTTAAGGCTCGTTGACACTAAGAACGATAACTATAGTAATAAATATATAGTTCTAAATATAGTCCACACCACAACTATAACGATAACGGCACAGAGAAACGATATAGTTAAAATGATGAGACATTTTTTTTCCAGCTGATGAATGATAAAAACATTGACAGCCAATCAGAATCCATCCTGCTTTAAAGAGCTCTAAAGTGGCAGATGACAAACCCACAGTGTTTATGATCAACAGAACGATGGTCTGGACGCTAATATAGTGATCTTTATAGTTACTGTTCTTGGTGTAACCGGCCCTTTATACGATGCATTTGAATCAAAACTTGATTTAGTCTCATTCGGTCTCTCAGTCTAACGTATGGAAGCTTGTTTCCGCCACAGAATAAAACATTTTAAAAGATAATTGCGACTTTATTTCTCAGAATTGCGAGATATACAGTCAGAATTGCGTGTTATAAAGTCAGAATTGCGAGATATAAAGTCAGAATTGCGTGTTATAAAGTCAGAATTGCGAGATATAAAGTCAGAATTGCGAGATATAAAGTCAGAATTGCGAGATATAAAGTCAGAATTGCGTGAAATAAAGTCGCAATTGCGTCTTATAAAGTCAGAATTGTGAGATATAAACTATTCTGAGGTAAAAAAAATTATAATAAAAAAGTCCGTCTTTTTTCCCCTTATAATTGGACTTTATATCTCACAATTCTGAGAAAAGATATCAGAATTGCGAGATATAAACTCGCAATTTTGTGTTATAAAGTCAGAATTGCGAGATATAAACTCACAATTGTGAGATATAAAGTCGCAATTATCTTTTAAAAAATGTTATTCTGTGGCGGAAACAAGCTTCCATACTAACGAGATGAAATCATAGAATGTAAAATGAGCCACAAAGAAATGCAGAGCTTTTCAAAAGCTACAAATCTGCCAGTGCCACACAATTTTGTGCAAAACACCCATTGACAGGATACAGCGTTCATCGATATCAGGTGTTGCCGTCGGTTTCTGGCTTCCTCTCTGTCAGGAAAAAAAACCCGCAAAATTTATTTCAGCATACAATATACTTTGATATTTTTACAATATACTTTGATATTTTGATAGACAAAAGCAGTACCTGTCCCATTCATGGGCAGCAACATTTTTATGGGCCACCTTGGTGTGTCGACCTTTCTGGAATGGCTTCTGTAACAGCTCATCTTCACCGGCCCTAAAACCAAAAACACACAAGAGGATCAGCACTTAAAATGCTAATTAATCACATTCTTTCTAATTATATTCCATTATTTGCTGTTGCTTACATGTGTATAAATTCACAGAGGCAAAAATACAGTAAAAACAGTAATATTGTGAAATATTATTACATTTTAAAACAACTGTTTTCTATTGTAATATATTTTAAAATGTAATTTATTCCTGTGATGCAAAGCTGAATTTTCAGTATCATTACTCCAGTCTTCAGTGTCACATGATCCTTCAGAAATCATTCTAATATGCTGATTAGCCATAAAGAGGAAATAATTAAATTTTAAAATAGATTTAAAAAGAAAAATGTTATTTTAAGTAGTAATAATATTTCACAATATTACTGTTTTTTCTGTATTTTTCATTAAATAAATGCAGCCTTGGTGAGCAGAAGAGACTTTAAAAAACATGACTTCTTCATGATCTACATGTTCAAAAACAAGGTATTACCATTATGCTATGCTGAAAAATATGATACCCAAAACCATTTTTTTGTTAGTGATATTAAACAAAATCTCACCTTTTCTCGTCATATTTGGACTGCCCTCCACCACCATCATCATCACTGAAGTCAGAGTCATACCCTCCGCCTCCATGGACCTAAAACATTATCATAGCACAAAAAAGGGACACTGATTATACAAAATGCATAGAATCACCAACAACAGTGTGCAGGTTACTAACCTGGTATTAACGCACAACATTTAAACATATTTGTTAATCTGTGAAATGCCAACATGGTGATTTGTGAAGGAGGAAAAGGGAAGGGAAGATGAGCCAGCTGACCACAGCAAAGATGGAAAGTGCTTGATACACTGAGTCAGCGGCCATGATGCCACTTCAGCACAGCGCAGGAAACACAACACCCAGAGTCGACGGCAGCAGGACACAACACGTGAGGGCCAGTTCGGACACTGCCTTATTATTTGCACTCTTGTTCTTATCAGAAATCGGTCAAAATTCAGTGACAGGAAATCCAGAACAATTGGTCTTTCTTTCAGGAAAAAATGGTAAAAATGAAAGCACTGAAGGAGTTGCAGTGATCAGGACAGGCACTTCACTGTTCTCAAATGGCTATGTGAAAAATCCATAGAATGCAACAAAGAAACATCCTTATGAGCTTTTCAACAAAGACTGAAAAGGAAAATCATTACAATAAACTATTTTGAACATGATCTAATACTAACAACAACAACAATAATAGTAAACATATGCTTATGAGCAGCATATCACAAAAATATTCAGTGACATTTAACACAGTTTTATTAATATAGTATTTATAATATAATATAAGTTATTTAATATAGAACATTTTATTTAAATTGTAATAACAATTTCAGTCAATCATCGTTGTATTGCATGGAATTATATGTTTTGCCCCCACAGTTTGATCTGTATATATTCTCTTTATAAAACATGTTATTGGGAGATATAGTTCATGCTAATTACTGATAACGTTAGTTATTATGCTAATAACTGATATTTATAGGCATTTTGTGTAAGAACTGTGTTATACCTTTATGAAAAACATATGATTTGATTTCAATTATATGCTAAAAGAATTTCATTTTAATTTTTGCCCATGTAAATAACAACATCCGCAACATATACGCATGCTATATATACGTATATATATATTAAAGGTACAATATCGTTTCTGACTTATTTCATATGTCATGCTTTACAAGGTTTATTGCGCAAACGAATAACGTTACATGTTTTTCTTCAAGGTAACAAACCACATTTAACACTTATTATAAGTGTTAAACAATCTACATTTTAAAGCACGAGCATTTCTGTTGTTTAATTAATACAGGGAAAAGATGTGCCATGGATCATCTGTGCGACATGAGTAAATATAACCTTTAACTGTTACTTTCACGTCACGCATGACAAGCTGCCACAACACAACAATGCACGTAAATTAAACCAAATTTTCAGATTCCTGTGCATAACTTGTGACTTCTAAACTACCTTAACAAGGTCTAGAGCTGGTTTGTCCGAGCCGCTCATCTGTGTTTACATGCCGCTCCGACGGGCGCGAAATGATGACGTATAAACCACGTGGTAAACACAAAGGTAGACCCGTCTTCCCGTGTTCACAATGCATGGTTACGTTGTGCTGCTTTTGATGGGAACTATCAAGGCCAATCCTTTTGTCTCAGTTTGTATGAATATTATATTACAATACAGTCTGAATAATAGTTAAACTACATATCTAAATGAATGTGTTAAAATAGCTTATAAAAGTGACAGGATTTGGGTAGGCTATATGATTTTAGTTGTTCTTTGTTTCAAACAGACTTTATTATTCGCATCATAATTCACAATTGTTTACATCACAAACTGGCAAAGATTCAGTGACGGGAAATCAGAGGGGGCAAGGGGGCGAAGTGCCATTTTCTCACAGAAAAAGAACAACTGGTCTTTTATTCAGAAAAATGCTAAAAATGAAAGCACTGAAAGAGTTGCAGTGATCAGGACAGGAATTTTACTGTTCCCAAATGGCTATGTGAAAAATCCATAGAATGCAACAAATTGATCAATTTTAAGTCATTATGTACAGTACCAAACACGTTTAATATACTGTATAGGTAAGCTTATTGTTAAGTCTCTCTCTCTCTCTCTCTCTCTCTCTCTCTCTCTCTCATATATATATATGTAATATATAGTACAAGTAATAGTATTACTTTTCATAAAATGTATTTTAAATATAGCATTGCATTACTCAAGCACTTTATATTTATCCAATGGATTGTGCATAATAGAAACCTATATTATAATACAGGTTTCTATTATAATGCACAATCCATAGTGCTTGAATAATGCTATAACTAAAATACATTTTATTAAATGTAATACTATGAAATAATAATAATAAAACATAGGCTGTGCTTAATGAAAGAATAGGCCTATAACAGCATTTAGTATTTCTTTCTCTGATTGCTTGAGGGGCGCAGGTGCATCTCTCTAGAGCCTCATGAATATTCTCACTATCACTTATTCATGGGTTTGGTTCATGCGCATTCACAGTAATAACACCATTGGATGGCAGCTGGTACATCATGATGCAAAACAGGGATTCTCCCAGGATCTGAACGAGCCCGCGTCGCCAAGGGATTTTTTTTTCTCACTTTCATTTTTTTACTGTTGCTTTTTTTTTTTTTTACCTCTCGGTTATTTAGACAAAAAATGGTTTAATTTCCAAATCGGCATGTAACTAAGAGGAAATCTGAGCCCGCTCGGATATCTTCCTTATAGCAGAACGAATCGCTTGGATGAGCGCCTGCCACACTGAGACATAGACATTCATCACACGGACACAACTGAGGGGAGTCGACCAGTCAGTCCAGCAGACCAGCACTTATCACCAGCGAAAACACCACGGCACTCAGGAACACACCGGGACAGAATGGGAAATGCACACAGGAGCATAAGAGGATACAGTTTTCTGCTGTGGGTCGCCACAGTGCTGGTGTTAGTGGAGAGCAGAAGAGGCAAACAGCCGAGATGCCCCTCTGGATGCACGTGCACCAAAGATAACGCCTTGTGTGACAATGTGAGATCTGTGCCACACAGCTTCCCTCCTGATGTCGTCTCACTGTAAGGACAGTTTACATTCATATTCAAGTGCAGCACTGATTCATTTACTACGATGCAGATACAAATCGTTTGCATATAATGAATATGCATATACTATCTGAACCTTTGTGTGTGTTGTTGTATAATCTTTGTCCTGCTCACACAGTTCTTGATTCTTTTCCTAACAGATCATTTGTTAAGTCTGGATTCACTGAGATTGCTGGGGGAAGCTTTCTCCACACTCCATCTCTTCAGCTTCTGTGAGTTTCTCTTAGTGTCAAGTTGTTGTTGTTGTGGATTCTTTATTAGGATGGGGTGATCACCATGTTAAGTGGTCCAATGTTTGTTCTAAGCAATTACAGCCCGCCCCCCATTTTGGGGACATTCTTCAGCGTGTCTAATTTCTCAAAGCCTTTAAATTGCTGTGAATATTATGCAATGCAGCTGCTCTGTGAGGGACATGGCCCTGTCCTCGTGATAAGCAAATAAGAAAATCTCGGTCTTCTAATATCACACCGTCTCGCTCCTAGTTTATAAAACACAAAACCTTAGAAATGAACATCGGAAAAGGCTTGAAGGCAGCAAGTAAATGCGTTTCTATGCAAATGTAAACTCACACAAAAGAAAATGCAAATCTGACTGCTGGATTTGGCACTATTATGCAAAATATATGACCAGTCTTTTATCTTTTACACCGTGTTAAGTCTGATTGAAAATACCAGTCTTTGGTTGGGTTTTGGATATCATTTCATATGCTAGACTGAAGTGGTGTTTCAGCAATATAATTAAAAACAGAAATGTATCCATGGAGGAAAAGAATGCTATTGTTATTTTGTCTTCATCCAGATGAAACTGATTGTCATGTACACATTTAATTATGTGACTGGGATAAACACCAGCCTACTATGAAACTATTTGTGTTTATAAAGGTTTTGTGGGTGTAGTTATTGTGTAATGAAACATTGCTTAATATGCAGCGATTCAAACTCTGAAACCATTGAAATTGTTTTGTGTGTTCCATGATTTCCTAGATTGTTTACAGCCAATTCTTTTGACTTCATCGACGAAGATGCTTTCCAAGGCCTGCCACATCTGGAATATCTGTGAGTTTGATTTATTGTGCTCGAAACTCTCATCATTCAATCATTTTACATTATCACTCCGATTTACTATAAATGCAACACTCTATTTCAGATTTATTGAAAACAACAAAATTGAGTCGATTTCACCCCATGCCTTTAGAGGTTTGAAATCTCTCATACACCTGTGAGTATATTAAAAGTTTTTATTTTATATATATATATGTATGTATGTATGTATGTATGTATATTAAAAGAAGTCTCTTATGCTCCCCAAGGATGCATTTATTTGATCCAAAATACAGTAAAAACAGTAATATTGTGAAATATTATTACAATTTAAAATAATTGTTTTATATTTGAATATATTATGATTTCTGATGAATCATGTGACACTGAAGATCAGAGTAATGATGCTGAAAATTCAGCTTTGCATTACATTTTAAAATATGTTCAAAAAGAAATCAGTTCTTTAAAACTGGAATTTCACAATATTACAGTTTATACTGTATTTTGTATCAAATAAAAGCAGCCTCGGTGAGGATAAGACACTTCTTTCAAAATATAACAAAATCGTACAGATCACAAACGTTTGAACGGTAGTGTATATATTACTATATTATTGTTTTATTTAAATATATGGTATTATGCTAGAGTTCGTAATGCCGTAATCTTACAATATGTTCTCTTTTGTTAAAGGTGCTCTAAGCGATGTTGGGTGACGTCACTTCTTGTTGACGTTCGAAGTATTGTCAAACAAAACGGAGGCTAGCTCGACCCTCCCTCCTCCTCATCCCGTCCCCTCCCCCTCCCTTCCATGGTTGTCATGAAGGAGTCAGAGACTTTTCCGATGTAAATTCGTGAATTAGCACGTTCCCTCTTCTTTTCCTACTTCTTTGCTATCTGTTCATCGGAACGTTGTCCCTTTGGTCATGTGTCGGCCATATCAAAATTCAAGAGAGTATAAATCTAAGGTTAGTCGTTGTCTAGGACATCTCTCCTCTAGCTAACTTCCCTCTTCATGCTTCTCTCTCCTCCACCACCCAACCCCCACCCCCAAATCATTCTTGTCGGTTATTGGCTGGAACACTGTTTGTTATGTTTCGTGGTCCAGGCTGGGCCAGTTTGATTTTCTTGCCGTTTGTGGAGCCTGGGCTGTCTACAGAGACCGTGTTTTTTTACAGTGTGTTCAGGGGACAGGCAGCTAGCGGATAGTGAGGAGATGTTTGCTGTATGTGACAAAAAATATTTTGGCCTAAAAAACGCGTGACATCGCTTAGAGCACCTTTAATATTAATTAATGCATCAATTAACATAATAATGTTCATGTTAGTTCAATGTTCATGTCAAATTAAAATGAACTAAGATTAATACATGCTGTATCGTGTTAACAAATGTTTTTGTTTGTTAGGAGTCTTGCCTACAATAATCTTGAGACGTTGCCCAAAGATATTTTCAAAGGAATGGATGCCTTAACAAAAGTGTATGTATTTTACCACTCAAGTCCATCATTCTTGTAATATAATATACCAGGAAAAAAAAAAAAGTGATTTGAAATGTCATCTGTAAATCCATTGAGCAGGGATCTCAGAGGAAACATGTTCAGTTGTGACTGTAAGTTGAAGTGGCTGGTGGAATGGATGTACAGCACTAATGCAACGGTGGATCAGATACACTGCAGTGGACCTTCAGCCTATCAAGGCAAGAAGATCAACGACCTTGTACCTCAGTCCTTCGACTGCATTACAGCAGGTAATTGTGCACTGGGCAATCAGTAGATTCTGGTTTTTGAAATAAGCTGATCCCTCATGTCTGCTGAAATGCTTATGGATAAATAAAAAGGCATTACATATTCAACATTTGTTAATTCCCCAGAAATTTTATTTTCCCGAAAGACAGTGAATGTAAAGTTGGCAGTGTGTTGGCAAAACATACAAGAGTATGTTTAGATCTCTAAAGCTTCAAATAGTGGCCATTGGTGATTTAGATGTATCTAGAGAGCAGGGTGGCTGATTTTTGCAGTTCAGTTCATTGATAACAAGTGAAATGTATGCTAAACTGCTAAATGCAAATTTTCAGTGTTTGGAAGGTTACTTTGGAAATGTAATAGGTTACGGATTACAAGTTACCCTTTTTAAAATGTAATAAGTAATATAACTATTTTGAATACTTTATTGAAGTAATGTAACTGATTACTTTTTGATTACTTTTCTAATTTCCAACACTGGTGCGCATTTTTATCACTCGCCATGGTGGCAACTCTTCCAATCAACCAATCAAAAGCATCAGAATCGCATCGCTTTACTAAACGGCCTTTAAATAGCAGGAGGCATCGTGCACATCAAAAACAGGCAAAGCAACAAATTAATATTATTCAACATATCCTAGATTTTTACAGAAAATATTCAGATGTATCTCCCTTTGTAATCGTTAACATTTTCATAAGTAACTGTAATTTAATTACACAATTTTTCTCAGTAACTGTAACTGATTACAGTTACATCTGTTTTGTAATTAAATTACATAACTATGTGACTAGTTACTCCCCAACACTGCAAATTGTAAATAATTATTTCACAAAAACATTGAATGTCAGTTATTATACAGTTATAGGCTGATAATCCCAGAATATCATGTGATTAATTGGCCTGGCTAATAGCCTCAATGCTAACAAACATGTTATTTGTATAGTGCTTCTCACAATACACATTGTTTCAAAACAGTGTTAATTACTATATCCTGCAGTATTTTTTGCTTTATGTGTGTGCACTGTACAGTATGTATGAGGATAGCACTGGATATATTTATAGTGTATTGCAAGTTGGAGTTATTAATGCATCTTTGGCTATATGGAAAGGCCCCAGCCTTGACCTAAAAGCCACAAAACAAAATTAATGAATGACTGCCAAAGTTGTTTTTTATGTGCTTTTCTTAAAGGGATAGTTCACTTTGAAATTAAATTTTGGTATGTTTTAGCTTACCTCAAGGGCATCCAAGATGTAGGTGTCTTTTTTTCCGCAGTAGTTTCAATTTTGATATTTTTAGGTCAAACCGTTCTTGTCTGTCAGTCATATAATGCAGGTCTATGGTCATTATCTCAAAACACAAGCACAGAGTCCAAATTAAAACAATTCCCCGTCGTCCAAATTAAACAATTCCCCATCGTAAGTACACATTGATGGCCTAAGACACGAAACGAGCGGTTTGTGTGAGAAAACGAACAGTATTTATATCGTTTTTACCTCTTGTACACAGCCACGTCCAAGTGATCTGAGAGCGCGGGTGGGTATAGATATATACAATAGAAGTCGCCTTGGCTACGGCAGTTCATTGGAACGAAACCGTAGCCAAGGCGACATCTAGTGTATATATCTATACCCGCCCGCGCTCTCAGATCACTTGGACGTGGCTGTGTACAAGAGGTAAAAACGATATAAATACTGTTCGTTTTCTCACACAAACCGCTCGTTTCGTGTCTTAGGCCATCAATGTGTACTTACGATGGGGAATTGTTTTAATTTGGACTCTGTGCATGCTCTTTGAGGTGGTGACCATCGACCTGCATTATATGACTGACAGACAAGAACGGTTTGACCTAAAAATATCAAAATTGAAACTACTGCGGAAAAAAAGACACCTACATCTTGGATGCCCTTGAGGTAAGCTAAAACATACCAAAATTTAATTTCAAAGTGAACTATCCCTTTAATAGACATTGTTTCAAAGTAGCTTTACAGAAAATCATGAATTTAATGTTTATTATACCTAAATGCATAATTGTCCTCATTTAGCAGCTTGGAGACAGGATGGTTTACATATGGCAACGATATAAACAATGAAGCAATTGATATCAGAGTTATTAATACATTTTTCAGTGATGGAGATAAGTAAGAAAAGCTTTTTCTTTGTCTTAATCTTTGTTTGTTTGTTGCAGAGTTTGCTTTAAAGAAAACCCTTGTTTTTGAGTCCATATCTGTGGAGTCCTTTACATTTGGGAATGATCAGTATGTGGTATATGCCCAGCCTTTCTCTGGAAAATGCAGCTTTTTGGAATGGGACCACGTCAACATGGAGTTCAGAGCTTATGACACCATAGAGAGTGAGAATCACACATCACACCTCCTACCCAGAGTGCAATGCTGTTCTGGCCCGACAGCACCAGCACATGCCTCAATCGCAAAGCCACAAAAAGTGGTTACAAATGTCCATTTGAATTTAGAGACTGATTGAATGAATTTAATTTTACAGGGTTTGTTCACCCAAAAATGAAAATTCTGTCATTAATTACTCACCCTCATGTCATTCAAAACCCACAAGACTTTCTTTCATTCATCTTCGGAAAACAAATAGAGATCTTTTAGATGAAATCTGAAAGCTTTCTGTCCCTCCATTGACAGCTACAGATCGTGTCTCTTCAGAAAATTAGTTTAGTTTAGTTTTAGTTTACGATCTCTTTATGAACTTTTTGAAGTGTCAAAGTAGTAGTTGTGTAGCTGTCAATGTAGGGACAGAAAGCTCTCAGATTTTATTAATAATATCTTCATTTGTGTTCCGTAGATGAACGAAAGTCTTACAGGTTTGAAACGACATGAGGGTGAGTAATTAATAACAACATTTTCATTTTTGGGTGAACTTAAATGCATTTTTGTCATTACAGGCACTTCCACGGTCGTGTGCAAGCCAATGGTCATCGAAGACCACCTTTTCATTATAGTCGCTCAACTTTTCGGTGGCTCTCACATTTACAAAATGGACAGCTCTGCCAATAAATTCATCAAAATCCAGGACATCGACATCCTGAAAATCAGGAAGCCCAACGACATTGAGACTTTCCGCGTGGAAGGCGAGTTTTTCTTCGTGATAGCGGACAGCTCGAAGGCCGGCTCCACAACGGTGTACAAGTGGAACGGCAATGGCTTCTACTCGCACCAGTCTCTCCATCCCTGGTATCGGGACACGGACGTCGAGTACCTTGATATCGCCGGCAAACCCCATCTTATTTTGTCTAGCAGCTCACAGCGGCCCGTTATCTACCAGTGGAGCAGAAGCCAGATGCAGTTCGACAGACGGACGGACATTCCAGAGATGGAGGACGTCTATGCCGTCAAACACTTCAAGGTGAAGGGGGAGCTGTTTATCTGTCTGACGCGCTTCATCGGCGACTCCAAGGTGATGAAGTGGGACGGCGCTATGTTCACAGAGATACAGACAATGCCCTCGCGGGGTTCCATGATCTTCCAGCCCGTCTCCATCGGCAACTGGCAGTACGCCATCCTAGGCAGCGACTACTCTCTAACCCAGGTCTATCAGTGGGACCCCAAGAAGAGCCAGTTCGTGCACTTCCAGGAGCTCAACGTCCAGGCGCCGAGGGCATTCTCGCTGGTGTCCATTGACAACAGAGAGTTCCTGCTGGCTTCCAGCTTTAAAGGGAAGACACAGATTTACGAGCACTTGATGATCGACCTAAGCAGTTAGTGTGCCAATTGAAAGCGCAGAGAACCAGATCCTGGCTCAGCCGAGCCTGTTGTGAAAACACATGCATGATCTAGCCTAGCGCTAATAATAATAATTCCAGATGAATGCCTCTCTAGAAACGCCCCTTTGTGTCTTTCTCTGTTGTCACCATCTGTTCTGCACTTTTACTTTTTCCTGTTTTTTTTTGTCCTTTTCAACAAAAGCTATTGTTAACGTATTCTCATGCTTTGCCGTGTAGTCACTAAAGAGGTATAACAAGGAAACAACAAAGGTCAAATCAGTTAGCTGTTGACGTGATAACAATCTGCCAAATAAACTGTTTACATTTTTAAAGTGATGTAAGAAGCCATTTTTAACTTTTTTAAGCAAAAGCGACGACCAGTATAACCACATGTGATGGATTTGAAACTTGTCTTGACTCAACAACTTCTTTTATTGATGAGATTGCAATAAACTTAGATTTAGCTCAACTCTTGAGGAAAAGTAACTGTGGGATGAAAGGTTAGTTGTCAGTACTTGTTTTTTTAAATGTTAGAACTAATAAAACCTTAAAAAAATATGAGCCTGTTTTGTTGTGATGCATGAATTTTGCTATAGTGGGAAGCTTATGAGGGTAAATCGCATGCATGAAACTTGCCAAAATTATGTCTATGGACATATTTTTCATTAAGATCAAAGAAACAAGATATGGTCCTAAAATGTGCCGTTTTCATTTAGCTGTATTAGTGAAATATGACCTGAACATTAAGACTCAGGCTCCCATGTCATAGGCATATAAGCATAAGTGTTTGATAATTTATTCACCAAATTCAAAATAATTATTATTTTTTACACTATGGTACAACAAAATTGACACATAATAATTTAGAAAAACACCAATAGAGAGAATAAAGAAAACATGAACAACCAATACCATAGCTCAAAGCAGAAACAGACAGTAACTAAAAAAGGAAGAAAAGGAAAGGGCATTACACAAATTAATAAAAATTACACATTGAATACAGTAAAAAGTTGTTCTGAGAGCTTTTTTGTTAAGCAAGTGTAACATTGTAAGTAAATAATGTTTTATCTCATGTAAAAATAAAAAAAGGTTTTCAATTTGAAAATGTACATTTATAGTATAAAATCTACATAGAAAGAGAATTAGGTTTATTATAAAGCATTTGGATCCGCTTCAAAAAAATCCAAAAATAACAGATTGTTTTACAATAACAAGCTTTGTAAGATACTTGAGATAGTGTCAGGGATCAGCCGGGCTCCATTACCATCCAATCACAATGATCACTATCACCTGAGTATTAATCACCAGCACCTGCACACCATCTGCTCATCACCACAAACACTTATAAGCACACACCTCACTCTGGCACTTTGCCCGGTCCCCCGGTCCCCCGGTCCCCCGGTCCCCCGGTCCCCCGGTCCCCCGGTCCCCCGGTCCCCCGGTCCCCCGGTCCCCCGGTCCCCCGGTCCCCCGGTCCCCCGGTCCCCCGGTCCCCCGGTCCCCCGGTCCCCCGGTCCCCCGGTCCCCCGGTCCCCCGGGCCATCATTCACGACCTCCTCAAACATCTAAACAGAAAAGACTGTCAGTATCTCTGTTCATCATTACTCATAGACCTTTACCTTTATAGGTTCCTTCTACTGCTATTTGCTTCATATTGTCAAACCTGTTTCTCACCTCTACCATTATTGTTTCTGTTCCATAACAGATAGACAAACTAACATCTCTCCAGAGCTGAAAACTATAATTGCACGACTAAAACAAATGAAGAAGTGTTTCAGTGTCATTCTGACAAAAGGAACATTTAGTGTCAAAATCAGATCCGAAAAGTTTTCTTCAGAAAAGATTTGACAGGGAAAATGTTACGGAGTAATTTAAGTTATTTCTTTTACTTTGTTTGTGAAGAGAAATCTTTGTTGCATAGATCATATATTTTACCAATTTAAATGATCAAATTCAAAATTATTTGAATAGTATTTAAATGCAGTCACATTTCCAACATAAAAATATTAAACAAATATAGCCTACACTGTAAATTAAGTTGCTGCCTTTAAAGTTTTAAAACAATCAACTTGGGTATTTGTCATTTCAACTTAAATTACATTAAACTGACTTATATTGTATAACTTATAAAAAGATGAAAATTGCTTAACTTATTTTGATGCGTTAAAGCAATGCAAAAACATATCTTGTCATAACTTATTTGTCAGGAATTTTTGTGTAGAAACAGAAAAGGAGAATACAGTATAATATATAAAATAATAATTAAAGTAAAGTAATAAGATAACAAAAGGTACATTAATTCATACAAATTGCGTAAAAGCTTCACATATAGAACTAGTGCGTTTTGCTTTTACTATTTTTCAACACAAGTTGTAACTCGATATCATTTTTATTCAAAATGAACTCTACGCCGTAATAAACTCTTTGAAACGTCATTGTTGTCCAGCCCCTCTTCAAATGCATTTTGTCTTCCTCTAGCGGCAGAGTAACGCTAAACCAACTCTTTCTTTGTACAAGGTTAATTATTTAACTTGTTGCTCTTGCTCGGTTGTAACCATTTCTCCCCGAAGTCAAGTGTGTGTCCAGGGTCGTGCTTAAGGTATGCCCAGCAGCTGTTCTCTTCTGTCATGGGGGATATTAGACAGCGCAATGGCTCTATAGGTAATAATGACACGGGTTTATCTGTCGTCCCTTGTAGAGTGGACGACAGAGTGCTTTATCAGAAAGTTGACGATGGGGTCGATGGGGAGGAAATCGAGATGCGAACTCGACCAGAAGTGCGGGATACGGATGCTGACGCTGAGGACTGCCGACGGGGCAACGGAGGGGCTTTTTACCGGGTGTGTGTGCCGGTTTGCTGTAAGAGAAGCGACACTGACCGCGATGAGGATAAGGATAATGATGAATGTGAGGAGGAGGAGGAGGAGGACACGGGGGCAAAAACTGTTGAGAAAGGTAAACTGATCTCAACTCTAACACTAGTCAGACATACGGAGCCTGGATTTGATCTCCGATCGATCTATTTCTGTTATGTTCATGTATTTCTACACCTGTGTGACCTCTGTGTAACTCTAGTGTTACAGCGACCGAAAACAGTTACAAGTCCCTTAAAGTACCGTAGTAACCATCGTTTCCGCATGTAACATACCTACCACTGTTACTATAATAGCTACTTGGTATCATAAATAAAAATGAAAAACAGCTAACTTACTGTCAGAAACATTCTGATCGTATCTTTAACTGTTGTAACGGAACAACATTTCAATTTACCATATGACTTAACATTTTTGGTCATACCGATAATTCTTTATAATTGAAAGCCGATAACTGACATATCCAAATTTGTATATCTTTTTGAAAGCCTGATTAAAAAAAAAAAATTAAAAAAAAAAATCTCACCATTAAAAGCCATGTTCAAACCACACAATTATAAATTTCTCATTATAATTGTATGTAACGTTATATGACAGACATGCAGCACATGTTGCACTTTACTGTATTTTCCTTTTGGAAGTGATTTCAATCATATTTCAAGCAATTCAAAACCATCATGGCGAACAGTGCGCATCTGAAGAGTCTCAGCTGAAGGAAATAATCCATAATATATCGGCCAGATTTTCTTATCGGGCAGATAACGATAACATTAAAAATGAACGTTTATCGTCCAATACCGATATGGCAACTTTACTATACAATTTTAATAATATGATAAATGGCAGGTTTGCCATGGTACGTTACGTTACATTACAGTTATGTTGTAACAAACCTGTGACATACTGTACATTCACCATGGTGGGAACCATCGTTTCTTCTTTTAAAATAACATAGATACTATAATAAACCTACATTAACTTTGTTCAACTTAATCCCATATTGATTTGCCATGATTTTACAGTTTAAATTATAGCTACATTATCTTTGATAAATAGCAGATGGTAACTTTTTAAGGGTTTATTCTGTAAAAGCTGACGAGAACAGTTATGTTGTATCAAACCTGTTACATTCACCATAGTGGCCATAGTATTATTTTTTTAAATACCATCGATAGTACAGAAAATCTGCAGTAACTTTGTATTAGCCACATGCCAGAAAAAAGTTGACTAATAATTAAATAAACGTTTATACATCATATTTCAGATTGTTTCTTAAACTGTTTGAAGGAAATCTCTAATACATTTTTCATGATTTTACAGTAATCTATTAACTGAAGTAATTGTGAAATGAATGGCAGGGTTACCATGGTAACTCCTTTTTATAGCTGACGAGAACAGTTACATTGTATCAAGTCCTTTACATACAGTTACCATTGTAACCATTGTTTCCGCTTTTAAAATAAACTGCGGTTTCTTGGTTATAGCCACCAGTCCTGTCATCCAAAAAAGTGTTATCTGTTGAATTCTTATACATTAATATGGGATTTAATTATGTATTTTTATATTACAGTGGTGGCTAATTCCAAGTTACCCCAGTGTGTATACTGTAGTACAATAAAGTGCAACATGTCCAGTCTAGTTTTTCTGCGGCGCTTGTTCCAGAAGTATTTTTCCCATAGGCAATTTATAGAAGCCTTCATTAAAGCGTTATAAGTCATGAACCACACTAACCAGTTACAAGGTGGATCACAATATCACAAACTTTGATTTGGAGCAAAAAAGTATTTTGGACAAAAGTACAAAACGGTGTATTTAACGGCTTCAATGAGGTAAATAACCAATCTTATGAAGCATTGCGAAATACATGATTAAATTTAAAAGTGATAAGTTTAAAGTTTGATTTAGTTCAGTTGTTCAAAAACAAATTCCTCTATGGTGGAAATGAATGGGATTTTGAATTCAGACTGTAGCAGTCCATTGTATGTTGTTGGAAACTGTGGTGACCATGGTAACTTTTGGAAGGGAAACACTTTTACTGTATCTAATTAGGCTGTTTTTCATTCTAGGCAAGTACATATCCAATGGTATTTTGTTTTGAAATTTTAAGTTGTTATCTTGTCTTTTACACAAAGGAAATAAAGGAATAAAATAATTTCTCAGAAGATAACAGGAAATGCTTAATCATCATGAGCAATACTGGATCTATGTGAAAAACTATGTTTGCATCACACCAGGAAACAATGTCCTTTTGTCTAATCTGTTCTCTCTAAACGCTCAGGTGAAGTTGTTTATTTTAAACCAAACCCGTATTGTTGGGTATGTGTTATGTTCCAGGGCCCATGATCTTTGAGTCAGCCCAGGTCCTCATGGGACATTTGATACAATTTGGTGTTTGTCCAATGTTGGCAGCCACACAACCTGATTGAGCATGGCTCAGCTCAGCTCACCCACAGGTAGTAAAGTTGCGTTTGGTTGCATCATCATTGCCCCGGCACATTTGATATCATTTCAGTGTCAAAGTGAAACACAATCATCAACAGTGTGTTGAGATTCATGCTGTTTTTGTTCCATCTCACTCCACTCCAAAGATCAAAATTCAGATCATACATTAAAAAGCCAAATCATGCTGTGTACTTCTCATGTCTCGTTTCCATTGTTTGTGCAGACGGTTTGTCTACAAAGACTGTGATAATAAAGTGATTTCATATGGTGCTCCAATGAATAAACATGGTGGAAAAGAGAAAAATATAATACAGTTTAACCTTGTACAGGAACAGTTTAACGTAAAAGCAAAGATTCTTGTCAATTCTGCTCAGTAAACATAAAGATAGATAGATAGATATTTTCATTTAGGGTTTTTTCTCAGAAAATATTTATTTATGCCGTTAAAACAGTTAATTAATCAATTTGCACACCATATAATTAATTTGCTCAAAATGTTTAAATGACTGACAGGTCTGATGTTAAGCTGTTTTGTCATATTCATCCACAGAAAAGAAACCAGCTTGTCCAGGGCTGGGTCTCCTGTATAGCTTGTTAGCATCCGTCTTCTTCTCCAGTGCAGCTCTTCTTGTGAAGAAAATCGAAGGGATGCACGCCATCCAAATCAGTGCGATTCGGTGCTTCTTCCAGATGCTGTTCGTCTTACCAGCCATGATATATTTCAAGTATGAATCTATGATACATTACAAGAATGATTCAGATATATTTCAAGTATAAATCTATAATACAAGTATGAATCTGATATTACAAGTAAAAATATATAATAGAAGTATGAATCTGTAATACAAGTATGAATCTATAATACAAGTATGGATCTGATTTATTACAAGCATGGATCTATAATTCAAGTATGGATCTGATGTATTACAAGTAAGAATCTATAAAAACAAGTAAAAATCTATAATATAATTATGAATCTGTAATACAAATATGAAACTGATATATAACAAGAATCTATAAAGCAAGTATGAATCTATGATATATTTCTAGTATTAATCTATAATACAAGTAGAAATCTGATATATTACAAGTATGAATCTATAATACAAGTATGATTCTGTTATATTTCTAATATTAATCTATAATACAAGCATAAATCCGATATATTATAAGGATGAATCTACAATGCAAGTATGAATCTATGATATATTACAAGTTTGAATCTACGATACATTACAATGAATCAGATATATTAGAAGTATAAATCTATAATACAAGTATGAATCTGATATTACCAGTAAGAATCTATAATACAAGTATGAATCTGATGTTACAGGAATGTATCCATAATACAAGTATGATTCTGATACACATCAAGAATCTATAAAGCATGTATGAAACTATTATATATTTCTAGTATGAATTTATAATACAAGTAGAAATCCGATATAAGGATGAATAGTACAAGTTTGAATTTATGAAATATTACAAGTATGAATCTTTAATATAACTAGTAATATTTAAAGGTGCTGTGTGTAAATTTTAGCGGCATCTAGTGGTGAGGTTGCGAATTGCAACTAACAGAAGTTACAGTGGCCGACACGAAAAGATAAGCAGAGAGTAACCAGTCAAGCAATGAGGTTTCTTTACAAAGATAAATTAAGAAATTATATTTACTTAATTATTCAGTAAAACAATATGTTATTGCGAATATTATTGTTATTTGTTCATCATTGTGTCAGTTTTATTTGCTGACTTTAGCTAGCTTCTTTGCATGAAGAACAACAACGCGCTCTGTAGAGCAGCTTGTCCGTTTAGAGCTTCTGTAGAAATATGGTGGCGCAAAATGGCCATTTCAATGTAAGGGGTATTCAATGTATTCAGCTACATTATATTACAAGTATGACTCTTTTGACCCTGTGATTGGATCCAATATTATTTTGATTCAGCAATGTGGGAATAACTTATAACCTTTTCATTTTTCAGAACTGGGTTTTTGGGACCAAGAGGTATGCGAATCTACCTGTTCCTCAGAGGGTTCCTGGGGTCCAACGCCATGATCTTGTTGTATTATGCAGTTCTGCAGATGCCGCTAGCTGATGCCACGGTTATAATGTTCAGTAATCCAGTCTTCACATCTTTGCTGGCTTGGATTTTCCTCAAAGAGAGGTGCACAATATTGGACGTCGTTTTTACTGTGTTTACGCTTACGGGCGTCATACTGATAGCCAGACCTCCATTCCTCTTTGGTGCTGAGTTGTCTGGGATCGAAGGAGACTACACCAATCACATCAAAGGCACGTCGGCCGCCTTCGCCGGGGCGGTCGGAGCAGCTTGCACTATGGTCATTCTGAGAAAAATAGGTAAAAGTGTTCATTACTACCTCTCCGTCTGGTACTATGCAGTCCTGGGACTCGTCGAGTGCATCATTGTTTTGTTCATCTTGGACGAATGGACCATTCCGTCCTGCGGCTGGGACAGGTGGACGCTCATGGCCATCGGGCTGCTCGGGATAGCCGGACAGACGTTCCTCACCAAAGCCCTGCAGATTGAGAAAGCAGGACCTGTTGCACTGATGAGGACGATGGATGTGGTCCTGGCCTTCATCCTGCAGTTCCTGTTCCTCAACCGCACACCCACATGGTGGAGTCTCGGAGGAGCGCTGTGTGTCATCAGCAGCACTAGTGGGGTGGCCATTAGGAAGTGGTATAGCACCACGAAAAATAAGAGCTGATCTCGCATTATAGTGAGATGACAAGAGATTTTTTATGTTTCCTACAAATAATTTCTGCATTAGATACCAAAGAAGCTGATTTGCTGTAATCAGAAGTCTTTTTTCCATTAGGACCTTACTGTATGCAGCATGTACAGTTTATTACAGTATTTTCAGTAGTTTTGTAGTTTCTTAATGTAGATATTCTTACCCCAACTGTGGGCTGTTAGTCAAGATGCTACAGATATTTTTTAATCGAGATAATATTGTTGAGACAATACTGCTTTATCATATAGAGATTATTGTAAGCTACATAATAATAGACTGCTGGTCAGAACCTGAGCTTGGTGAGTGTAAAAATCACCAAAAATGTCAATTTTGTCATCCTTTACTCACCCTCATGCCATTGCAAACCTGTATGGAACTTTAAATGAGATGTTAAGGAAAGGAAAAACTCCATAAAATGAGTACATATGGCAAACATACTCTATTCCAAGCCAAACAATACATTTGTTTGAGGACAACACTGAAATTTAAGTTATTTGCTGAATTTACCCCATTCGTCATCATCCACATGATGTGAATGACGTCAAACGTCATTGGTGGTTGTGTCCCATTCACTTTTATTGTATGGAAAAGAGCATCGTGAGCATTCTGCCTAATGTCTCCATTTTTCTTCCATGGAAGAAAGTTTGGAAAAACATGAGGATGAGTAAATAATGACATAACCTTATGGGAAATATGCCTTTAAAACCCTTTGCACTTTGTCACTGACTGACAATACACTGTAACTGGCCAGCTCCAGAGCGGCATGCGCTCTCAGGGACGGCAACTCGGACGTTACAAGGACGGCCTCGAAGCCAGAAACTATGCAACATGGACCCAAATGAGCTTGAAGAGATGGTCGCAAGAGATGGCCATACTGCCATACACTTTTTTGAGTTCAGCTGGATCACCGTTGCTGTAGACAAACAATGACACCGAAAGCTCAATACCTTAAAAAATAACAACATCTAGCCAGTTTATGTGCGACACCTGTGTCCGGCCATGTGCTTCGAGGATCGGCCTTTAATCACATCGTAGGACGCACAACCACAACTGACGAGATCTGTCATGTCGACAGCTCAGACCACTACTGTAACCAGCATTACTTTTAAGAGGAAGACACAGGGTCAACAGTTTGTCTGAATATTTATTTTTGAAAAATTTGAATCATATGTGCTTAAAGCTGAATAAGTCATAATTCTGAACCCTGATGAACCAAAGATTTGAACTCTGTCCTTGTGTACCTTAGATGTACACACAGGTCTACTGCACAAATATTAGCCTGATCTAGAACCAGTCTCTCTTATTTATTTATCTGACATGTGTCTTGGCACTAAGATGAGATATTTTGATTTGTTACAAGAGGCCGTGACTCGGTTCTTCTGCTGTTAGCTGAACTGGATCTCATTTGTTTTCTCTTTTACATTTATTTTATTTTCTTTCTTATTTCTTTTCTTCATTATTTTAATTTGACATTTTTATTTAAACCTGTTTGTGTAAACTGACCTGAAAGCACTTTACACTGACTTGTTGTGTCAGTTTATCTTTATTAAAGGCACTTTTAACTGTTTACTGAAAGACATGCTGCCTTAAATGTATTTTATCTGAAGACATATCCGTTTATGTAAGAGCAGATCCCTCCATATTATTTATTGAATAAGGTTGTCGATTTGAATAATGCCTGCTGTAGATTTCACCTTGCATATTTATACGACTTTTGAACTTAGCCGTTTAAATAAATTAAAGATTCTTACCTGGTTGAATGCAGCGTCTTTTTTTTCTGGAAATGCTAACCAAGATTTAAACTTTGTAGACTACAAGGTGGTAATCATGTGATTCTCACCCCTGCCGAGTGGTTAAGAAGGATTACAGCTGCATTCTTGTGGATTTTCTGTTCTTTCTCTCATTATTTTGTCATCATTTTAATTCAAACTTCATGCTTTGTGTATACTGGTAGTGGCGCAATGGATAAGACACATGCCTTTGGTGTGAGAGACCCGGGTTCGAATCCACTGTGAGACACCAATGTGTCCCTGAGCAAGACACTTAACCCCTAGTTGCTCCAGATGCGTGCGACCTCTGACATATATAGCAATTGTAAGTCGCTTTGGATAGAAGCGTCAGATAAATGTAAATGTACTGTAGGCTATATTTAGGGATGCTCTGTAAAACGCTATACACAGCATCAATTAAGATTTAATTTTTGTAGTTTTCAGCCCATGGTCTAGGACTGTTTCGACCTTCTAACAAAAACAGGCTGTTTTGCCCTTTATCCTCAAACAAAAGGCCCAGAACGGGTTGATAAGTGTAGACATGAACAACCTTTTTCAATGCAGTACATTCATCAACAGATAACAGCAGCTGGTGTTAATGATAGATCAACATAGATTCAATAAACACACACACCCACCCTTCTAAATAAGTGATTTGGGTATTTCAGTTATACTATAATCTCCTCAAACAAGCATTTTCAGTAGAATGGGTCGTACTAAACTCCCTGGTTATTATCATAGGATGCCACCAGTACAAATGATTAAGTGAGTCTGGTGTAAAAGATCGTGACTGGCGTAATCAAAGCCCAGAAAGCCATATCATTTGTTTGAGCACACAACCTTTGACATCATCAACAAAAGATATGGGAAGCAGTTTCCATTTTAGATGTTTACACGCCTTTATAAGATAGATAGTCTTTAATACACGTGTTCAGTATTTATTCTTTCATAGCATAATGAATCAATGTAAATCTTTTATGAAAAACCATAATAATTCATATAATTTAATATTATTAGAATAGTGCTGGATATGTGAAAAATTACTTTTGTAAATAGCTCTGGATAAATCTGTATGCTGAATTAAAAAAAAAATGTTTCAATGGAAATAGTGTAGAAACTCTTTAGATGTGCTGTAATCAAAAGAAAGAATGTGATCGTCAGAATAATGACAGCATTCTACAAAGAAAAATAAATAAATCACAGCCACTTACTGTATAATAAAGGCTTTGTTAAAATTGGGCTATTAGCCTACTTTAAAACCACAACAAGCGTGTTGCGGCTGGAGCGGTGTGAACTGCAGCTAACAGACACAACAAACCGGTTTAGCAACGACGTGGGATTGTATTTTGAATTACAAATTCATTGAAACAGGATTCAAATGCAATGAAATTCTGAGAATCTGCTGTAACATCTAAAAAATGATCTGAGCTTGCCAAATATGTTAAAATAATCTTATGAGTCCCATCAGATTTAATATTTGACATGCTCATTTGCATGATCATTATCAGTACAGAATGAACGGACTGTGATTTTTATTTAATTTAAATTTTATGTTTATCATTAGTAGCTTACTACGGAGCCCCTAAAGGGACATGGACTGAAAGAAAAAAGAGATGGGAGGAAAAATGTGCCTATCTCACAAATGTTTTGCGTTTCCTGAGAAACTTTGTGTTCGCTTTTAAAATGTTTGTGTTCACCTGAGAGACTTTGTGCTCGAACGCAAAAACATTAAAATATGTATTTTTACTCCCATCTCATATTTTTTTCCACCACCGTGTACCCTTAGGGGCTCCGTACAAATATATATATTTTTCCTCTCATCTACTGTATCTCATATTTTTTTCCACCACCATATGTCCCATACTTTAGTTTAGGGCCTCATAGCCTACTGTTGTGTGGTTATAGCTTTAAATATATCATGTAGGCCTAATAGATCTAAATGTTTATGTTTTTGTTTATATCTATTTGTATTCAGTAGCCAAATGTTTTATAAAGTTATTGTATATTGTTTTATGAACGTGGTATGACATTTTTTGAATGCTAATTATTTTGACAGGAATTATTTGAGAAAATCAGAATATTATTTATATTTTGTCTAAATCTATAAAATAACTATTTATATTTTGTTTGAATTTTGACCCTGATGTTTGTCACATGTCAAGCATGCATTCAAAAAGTAGTCTATCAGTGAATTAAGACATTCTGCCACTCAGCAACTGTGAGCCAAAGAAATTATATAATGGAAATCATAAGAACGTTTGTGCACAGGACCATATAACACAGATGTTACAGAGAATAATAAATAAATAGAAAGCGAATAAACACACACGCTTTTTGCTTAGATGTGATTACATTTCTTAAAAGTGCTTAGTCACTTTGAGTGAGCATATTATTCAAGATTGATTGGTCAGCATCTAGATATTATTTAAGTGGCCAGTTGACGTTAGAGTCCAGTAGAGGGCAGCAGTGTAACAGATCAGTGGAGAGTTACATGAGAGTCTCTCAGTTAAAGGGAGCGTTCACCCAAATATGATAATTATGTCATCATTTACGCACCCTTATGTTGTTCCAAACCTGTATGAGTTTCTTTCTTCTGTTGAACACAAAAGAAGATATTTGGAAGAATATCGGTAACCAAACAGTTTCTGGTCCCCCACTGACTTCAATAGTGTGAATAAAAATACTATGGACGTACATTTTTGGGTGAACTATCCCTTTAAGACTGTGGCTTAAGAACTAGTCTGACCAACTAGCAATTAGTTAGGGCTAATCAGTTCTACTTTTACTAATTTGACCTATCTACCTTCTTATAACTGACTTAAAAATGAATTACCAGTCTTGAAGATTAGATGACTAACTTGTAAGACTAGTCTAAGCAGTTTTTGCAACTGAGACGATAAGATCAACAACACATTTAACTGTTGAGACTTCAGTTCATGAAAACCTTCACTTGCAGGTGTTTAGATGGAAAAACATGGTAAAAGCTGTGGATGTTCCTACAAAACAAAAAGTCCACAGAGGGACAGATTATGAAGTATACAATCACTTTTGTACAAACCTGTGCCAGACTCATTTGAATCTTTGCAATTACATGAAACCTTATTAATCTACTCCAAAACATTATCAGACACATGACATACAAACACAAAAATATGCCTTTATAGTTGCACAGCCAGCTGTGCGATCACAATGAATGATCAGAAATCTTTGTACGAAATCCAAATACACAACAAAAACATAAAAGACTGTCATACTGAACTGCAACATACAAAGGATTACTTGTGTGGTTTTGTAAATGAATTGCAATTGGAAAGCAATAGTTCCAGATGCTGTAGGATTACATGTGACAGATTGACTGGGAGTGGAAGAATTGCACATTCTTTCTGGATGGCATAAGAGTTCCCTCCTTGTAGACTGAGAATTCGGAAAAATCATTGCTATTCTGCCAAGAACACAAACACATGGTTAAAGTGAATATGCATTGGCATTTGTCTATATGAGCCTCTGCCTAATAGCCCATTTTATATTCCCTAAGGTTATTTCTTTTAAAGAGTAAAGTGGTGGGAGGCACTGGACACAAGCCCCCTCTGTCTGGACTTTTTAGGTGTGAATTACCACGCAAAACAAAAGCATAATAAACGTGAAGAAAAAACGACTAAAATAAATAATAATAATAATAATATGTTCTGCAACCAGCATCACTTTCAGATTGTAAAGCAAATGTACAGTTAATGTAGTTTGGCAAAACAGGAAATCAAACAATGTTATCAATTGAGCCAAAGGAAGTAACCTTCAAATGTAGCCATAACGAGATAATGTCCATCCAGCATTCCTATGATATCATTATTGATACTCCATTGTAGCCTACTTTAAAGAATGGTATGCTAAAAAAAAGGGGGGAAAAAAGGAAATAATCCAAATGTTTCTGTTGTAAATGTCAAACAAAGTGGAATTAACGTCGATATGGCTTACTATTGAGTAACTTGCAAGTGATATTGAGTAGCCAATTGCCAGTTAGTTTGTCATTTTTCGCTCCACCAATGAAACTAGTTCCAAATTTTGAAGCAGAATCAACCTTTCCATGTCCATGCATATCAATAGTGGAGTTATTAAATGAATCAGTAGGTGTGTTCGACTTGAAGTGGCGCTGCAGACTTGAAGTTTGGCATCAAAGAGAGTTTATATCTCACAATTCTGAGAAAAGAAGTCAGAATTGCGGGATATAAACTCTCAATTGCGAGAAAAAAAAATTGAATTCCGAGAAAAGAAAGTTAGAATTGTGAGATATGTTTTTTAGATTTACGTGTTATGTGATATGACTTTAAAACACATCTTGTAGTGCCATACAGGTAGGTCTACTCCAAGGTATTCCAATAAATAGGCTACAAAGACTGTATGGTAGCCTACATACAGGAACTGTATTATCGTGCTATAGTATCAGGTCCCTCTGCAACTTCTGAAAGTGAATATTAAGTATGAAGGCGTGTTAGCGTGAGGCTGTTGACAGTAATAAAGTGTGTCAGTCTCTTGAGCGGTACCGTGAGTTAAAGTCCTCAGACATTCCTATGCAGTGACTGTAGATCATCTATTGTGTGCTCGCGAGCGGCTTCAGTGTCTTCTGCTGCTGACTGAAAGTTTCCCGCCTCCATCAGTTTAAACGCAACACCGTTTTAACACAGTTGCTGCGCGGCTCTGCACATTTAACAGTCATATTCTGAAAACACGATGAAGTTTCACTCGAGACTCGAGAGACGGTTTTCTGGTATGACTTTCTGCAGCGGTAAGTTATATCTCCTGTCGTTGGCACGTGTGTTTATGTTATGTTTGAAGTGTTAAATCCTAAGATTATGTTATCATCTAGAAAATATGCTGCAGCTGGCCTCAAAACAACGTTTGATGTTAGTGTGTGTGTTAGTTGATACATTGTTTTCTCGGATTATGTCTGAAATGAAAGAAAGAAAGACAGTTTGCCTTACGACTCGCGTGTATTAATTCGCCTCAGTTGTTTCATTTCGTATGTAACTTATTTATACGTTTGTATAATATTTACACGTTACTCCAAGGTAGCCTACTTCATCATGACTCAATGGTGCTAGCATGGCAAAAACGTATGATACCAATGGTAATATCATGTTTTGGGCATGGTATTACTGTGGTACTTTTTTGTTAGTGAAATGTGCTTCTCAATGAAGCTCAGACAGGTGTTAAAAGTTTGACTGTGACTGAGCGGACTCTTCTATAAAAGATGTGATGATGTTTTTAAATCGTGTGTAACGATGACGATGATGAGTTTTCAAAATTGCATATATATGCGAAAAGGAAATATTCTAGTAAAAGGTACGTTTACTCAAAAGCACAGTTGAGACATTTTTCTGTCCCCCCTTTCTGCCTCTACAGGCTCCCCTAAGTCTAGTTTGGTGAAATCAGCCTCTAATGGAAATCTTATGTTGTTCTAGTAAAAGTGTAGTGTGACTGAGTTGACCAGCTTTGTAACCCCATCTTGCACTAGTCATCCTGGGGTTTGAGCTTTTTTTTTGTTGCTCAAACTCACACAATCCATTTTCCTTAACCAGCCTGGAAAATGTGAATAGATGGAAAACTCTTCTTCTGCTTTAGTTTACTTGCCACATGAGAACTGGATTGAGAGACTTGGTGGCAAGTAGTACTTGGTTACTGTCCTGTGATCAGATGGGATCTTTTGCTTTGCATTAAACAAGCCTGTAATCATAGAACTTTGATCAGTTATGACAATACTTTATATTTTTTGTACATTTTTGCATGAATTGAATTACCGAATGTCATGTGCACTTTCAGTTTTGTGACACACCAGAGGTTCATGTTGCTAAACAAGAATGACTGCCAGAAGACACATGACACACCCTCAAATAGTCAAAGATTGTCAAACTGTACATTTATGACTGCAAACACTGATTTGGCGTCAACAACTGTCTCTTCCAAGTGTTTGGACATGCTCAAATTGATATAACGATATCTTTGATTTTGACACATTGTCAGCTTAAAGAAGATAATAAAATAAAGCTGAGAGATTCTTTTTATAAAACTGTATAAAATAGATCAATAAATATATTTAGACCCCCAGAGTGACTTAAGATTTTAAATCTTGCAATTTTTTTAGCGCATTATTTGCAGTTAGCCTAGTTGCCAAGACAAAGTTTTTAAGTTTAAGTTGTTCATCTAATATTTATATTTTCTTTAATTTCTATTAATTTTAAATGTTTTTGTTTTAGTTAACCTAAAGTCTGGAATGCACTACACAACTTTTGCTTGAGTTTATGCTAATTACCAAAAGTCAGATCCAGTATGCAGGTGTTGGGCAGTCAGAGTTGACCGTTTTTTATGAAAATCGTGTAATGTACGAGAGGAACAGACTCAGATTTTTAAATTAAGCTTCAGACAGGGATTCTATCCAGTTTGTAGGATATCAAACCTGATAGTTTGAGCTGATTTTAGAATGCATCTGGTTTTCATTGATCATAAATCTCCTAGCAATGAAGCGCATGTTTCTGCGTGAGTTTGTTGTTAATTTCAGAACGATGTGAAAGTTGGTAGTGTGTGATCCTCAGACGGTTTGTGTAAGTTGCCCAGTTTTTCTCTGTAACCATTTACAAGGTGGGTAAGTGTGTGATGCCTATAGTGTGCTTAATATCTGTTCATATTTTAAAGTGGTGATGTTTATTCCAGCCCTAACTCTAATAAAACTGGTCAGAGATCAACAGCAGTTGATGACCTAGTTCCATTTATGATGGGTTGTTAGCCTAGAGATTGTCCTAATCTCGGTTGAACCTGCATGCATGTTGACATTGATGCCATTGTTTACCCACACATAAACTTTATATTAATATGAACTGTTCCACATCTGAATGAGGCTTTGCTCCAGTAGCTGTCTGTTGCACAGGAACAGAGTCAAGCTAGCACACATAATTAGTTTGTGCTGGCTTCAGAAAAGAAGGAGAGAAGGAGGGGTGCAGAGGTGGATTTGGGGAGGTGGGAATTCCCGTAATTTCCAATTGTTACAATGGCCTCATGCCTCAACAGACACTCGTACCCACCCACCGCTCTGGAGGCACGACTGCCTCTTTACTGCCGCAGCTTATAGTTTAGATAAGTTAAGTAAGAGTTGTCTTTGACAAGTTCAGGTTTTTAGGACACAAATGCCTGTAACACCTCATGCAGGCAGGCTGATACGTCGGCTGTTTGTACACCAGCATGAGATCAGTAAGGATCGCAGGAAACGACCTTAATGGATTGGTTGCAATCTCTCATAGTGTAATACAAATAAAGGCTGGCAATAATTCTTGGCTTCCACAACTTTTCGAAGTTTAATTAGTGGTGTTTGTTCTCCCATGATGGGGAATGGGAGTGTTAGCCTGTATAGATTCACATTAAATAATTTAATTAAAATGCTCCAAATTATTTGTTATTAAAGCGTCTATGTCACAAACCACTGTTCATTTTAACAGAAAAGCAAACATACTGTGCGTGATTTGACATGGCATCCAATACAAATAAATAATAAAAAACAATTGCCTTTACTAATGCAGAAAAATGTCTGGGGTGGGGGGGGATTTCCATGGTGGGGACAAAGCTCCCCCGGTCCCCCCTCTGGTGCCGGCCCCAAGACTCAGGGTACGTTTACATGACAACGATGTACAAAAAATGAAAACGTTTTTGCGATCCCAGTTCACACGGATCCGCGAAAAGTACTAAAAACGCTGCATAATGCATGCTAGGCAAGTAGTTAGCGATGTCAGAATGTAAAGAAACACTAAGGGTCTAGAGTAGACTGAACATGTAATACGCATGCGCATGACATCACTGGTTTTTGTTGTTTACATGGGGACGAAAACGGTATGTTTTTGAAACACTTGCACTTTCAAACCTGTTTTCAAAATCTTGAGTTTTTGCCGTTGTTGTGTAAATGAACGGGTAAAAGGCATAAAAAGTTGTCAGCTTTAGTTGAAAACTTTGTAGTGTAAACGGCACGTCACATTGATGATGGGACCTGAGTTTAGAGACCAGCAATTCATAGAGACT